>NW_028261384.1:60098669-60468669 GCF_051295495.1 Thamnophis sirtalis | reverse complement strand
AGTAATAGCCACTCAGTCTTGTCGGGATTGAGAGCAAGCTTGTTCATACCCATCCAGACCCTGACAGCCTCCAGGTACTGACACATCACTTCAACCGCTTCACTGAGTTGGCATGGGGCGGACAGATACAACTGTGTATCATCTGCATATTGATGGTATTTTATCCCGTGCCGCTGAATGATCTCACCCAGCAGCTGCATGTAGATATTGAATAGGAGGGGGGACAGGACCGAACCCTGCGGTACCCCATAGTTAAGGGGCCTAGGGGTCGACCTCTGCCCTCCTACCTATACTGACTGCGACCTGTCTGAGAGGTAGGAGGAGAACCACCGAAGAACAGTGCCTCCCACTCCCACCTCCCGCAACAGCCGCAGAAGGATACCATGGTCGATGGTATCGAAGGCCGCTGTCAAGGAGCACTAGGATGAAGGTATGGCCCCCATCCCTGGCTCTCCAGAGATCATCGATCAGCGCAACCAAAGCAGTTTCCGTGCTGTAGCCAGGCCTGAATCCAGACTGAAAGGAATCCAGATAATCAGTGATCTCAAGCTGCGGTGCTCGCCGGCGGTCTCGGCGTCCACAGTGTCTGCAGCGTCCAGGCCGCGGCGTTCCCAATTCGGCCACGGCGTTCTCTGGTGGCCATAGCAGGCAGGTCACGTGGTTCCTAGCAGCCGCGGCAGTATCAGGCCCTGACGCTCTCAGCCGCTTGCATGCTCAACAGCCTCGCCGTTGTCCACGGCGGCCTCGATGTTTCCCAGCGGGTGGGCCGCGTAATTTCTGGCAGCTGCTATTCCTGGCAGCCGCCCAGCTCCTGGCAGCCGCAGTGATCTCCAGCCGCGTCGTTCACAGGCTGCCTCAGCGTTCTCGGTGTCAGAGCCGTGGTGCTCTCACCCGAGCCGCAGCATTCTCAGGCGGCCCACAAACGCGGAAGCGGCTTCAGCGGAGTCTCCCGGACAGCTGGGCCGCAGTGTCCCCAAGCAGCTTTGGCGTCTTTCGAGTCCAGCAGCTCTGGAGAGGCAAGTCGCTCCAATACACTGCTGGCACCGGTGCTCTTAAGAGTTGTTCGTCCTCAGCCTCCAGGTTAGTCCAGCTCCCGAACACAATTTCGTCTCTTCCCAGGTCTTTTTTACATAGGCATATCTGGAGCGATAAGCTCGGCAGACATCTTCCTTCCTTGCATATGCGCATTCATCTGTGTACTTGGCAGACCAGGGGTATATAGTCATCCATAGTCTCAGTGTAGATGAGGATGTTATTCAGGAGTCCCTTGTAGAGGTGCTCATGCAGTACCTCGTTTATTAACTGCATTAACTGGGGCCTCTGGTAGTCCAAAAAGCATCACTTTGAATTGAAAGGTCCCTAGGGGGCAGTTGACCTCTGTTTTCCACTCATCTCCCTCTATAATACGTATGCTTCTCTGAAGTCTAGTTTGGGGGAGGGGGTATAGGTTGTGTACACACACCCCATTTATCCTTCGAAAGTCCACACACAATCTCATAGTTCTATCTTTTTTTCTTTGAAGAGGACTGGTGTTGTTCGTTTGTTTTGTTTTATTAGTTTTGTATGCTGCCCACTCCCAAAGGACTCTGGGTGGCTCACAATAAAAAAGGGAAAGGGGGAATAAATAAGACGATACAAAAAAAAAATTAAAAATACACAACATTCACAATTGAAGCGGGGCTGGATACTTCAACAGCCCCCAGCCTGTCGGAACAGCCAGGACTTAGTAGCTTTACAGAAGGCCGGGAGGGTAGTAAGGGTCTGGATCTCCACGGGGAGCTCGTTCCAGAGGGCCGGAGCAGCAACAGAGAAGGCTCTCCCCTGGGGGCTGCATTCTGGACTAGCTGAAGTCTTCGAACACTTTTCAAGGGCAGCCCCATGTAGAGCGGTGCTGCAACCTGTGGCTTGGCTGGCTCAATTAACCCATTTGCTAGGTTTTTGTCTATGTATTTGTGCATCTCTTGAATTTCCAGGGGCTTCATGGCGTACAGTTTGCGCTTGGGTAGTTTTGCTCCAGGGATGATTTTGATGGTGTAGTCTGCCTCATGGTGGGGAGGCAAAACATTGCACTTGGCCTCGCTGAATACTTCTGCAAAGTCCTGATATTCCCTCGGGATCTGTTCAGCCTCTGGGGTTTTGTTGGATGTGGTTGCCAGTTCTGGTGAGCTCTTTTGGGGGGGGGGGGTTCCTGGCCGGGTGGTGTTTCTGTTTGCTAGTGTGGGAGGGGTTGGGGGCCCCTTGATGTCTTAAGTCTGCAGGTACCCCCTTGCCACCAGATAGTTGGTTCCTACTTTTCTAGCCATGAAAGTCCCAGTATCACTGCGTCTGTCATTTTGGGGGCTATTACAAATTGAATTACTTCCCAGTGATCCGCTAGCTCTAGCCTCACTGGTTCAGACAGTGGGTGGCATAGGCTCTTCCCATTAGTATCCCATCAACCTGTTCAAACTGGATCAGGTGGGCCAGTCTTTTTGCTCTGATCACCAGTTTCAGGACTATGATTAGCTTAATCAAGCACCTAGTGCAGGCTGAGTCATTGCAATTTTTGATAGGAACGGCCAGAGAATTGGGTCTCCATGTTTTGCTACAAATCACTTTTGCTTTCTCTGTATAGAAGTTGACAGATATTACCTGGATAGTAAAAGTGATCTGATGTGATTTATATTTGTATTAGATTTTCACTACCTGGATTTTGCATGTTATTAATTTTTAAAAGCTCTGATCTATTTTTTTTCCTTTGATGGAAATTTACCTTTCCCCCATCTTATTTTTATTGGGGAAAGTTAATCTCAAAATTCTCTAAGGCTATTTTGTTAAGATGCGTCTCCTGTTCTTTTTTTTCCCATCGAGTTTTTTTTATTTTATATTATTTATACATATCAATGTGTTAATGGTGTGGTACCTTGGTATCGTGCATTTTATTACTCATAGTTATTACATTTCATTTTCATTGTTTCAAATTTTTTCACATACCTTATACCAAGAGTCACTATCTTTTCAGACCTCATGGACCACTAAATTCATGATCTGCCTAATGATCGAGTGGTCATGGCTAGGGAGTCATGTGACTAGGTGGGCGTGGCCAACTCAATGTTACTTATGTCGAGGGGCACCTCACCGGCCTCTATTCACCCCTTTCCTGCCAGCCACTCCTCGCCTCGCTGTCTGGGATCCTTAGGGCCCCAACAGGAATCAGTTGTTGAGCCACCACGAGAAGGAATTGGCAAATCAGCTGGCTCAGTTCAAATTGGATCTGACCAAGAAGGAGGCTCAGCAGAAGCACCTCATTGAGGACTACAAGCATAGACTTTCCAAGCAGAGGGAAGACCTGTGGTGTGCAAGGCCAGGTACCGATGCCTGGAGGCTCAGTGGGCTGAGATGGTCAGCCAGTTCTAGGCCATGATGCAGTCCCACTGGAAAAAGGTCCTCCGGCTGTTCACCATCAGCAGCACTTCCTTCCAGCCTTGGTCCAAAGCCCCACACTAGGAGGCTGAAGTTGGAATTTCTGCCCTCTTCCTTCTGACCTGCACAAAAAGACACTGAAGGGGGAGATTTTTTGCAGCAACACAAATGTCCGTTGCCCAGGGGCCTTATTTTTAGGAATCCTGATTTAGTGCAATATATAAAATGAAAATAATTTTTCTGCGGACCACCAAAATTTCCTCATAGACCAATAGTTGGTGATCGCTGCCTTATACTACCACCCTTCAGTTTCTAACCTCTCCCATGTATGTATGTATGTATGTATGTATGTATGTATGTATGTATGTATGTACAGTATGTATGTATGTGTATATGGTCCATAATTCCATAATGCCTACTTGATACCACATCTTTGTACTTTGAGAGTTCGATTTACACACACACACACCTGATAAAGAAATAAAGGGAGACTACTATAGATCTACAATAGCTATTTAGTTCTCATCAGCTAGCCTTCTGGGATTTGAACTTGGGCTACTTGCATATTAGACAGTTGTATTAACCTCTAAGCCACAATTCTCTTCATTTTATCAACTGAAGCAGGGGGGAGATTTTTTAAAAAAACAACAACAATAAACAAACAAACAAACTGGTTGAGAACTTTTTAAAGAAGTAGTCATATAATCCATCAGGGCCAATAGATAGAGATGGTTTTAGGTTGTGTAGTGCCTTTTCAATGGCATCTTCTGTAAAATCCACATGAAGTAGATTGTTGTAATTGGTTGTGGTACAATTGGGAAATGTGGGGTATGAGCCATTGCTGTTTTCAAAGACTGAACCAAAGAATGGGTTGAAGAGATTGGCCTTAATGGTTTCATCATTACAGTCTTTCCCATTTGGCCCTTTTAGTAGTGGGATGAATCTTGAGTCTTTAAGTTTGTTGCTTATAAAATTATAGAAGATCCGGGCAGATTTGGTACGTAGTAGGTTTTCCTCTTATTTGCTGTGATAACTAAGCATTCTGCCTTTATCTGTCAGCATAAGGTTTTGTAACGACTTTTAAAGTTAGCTATTTAGCCAGTTTTGTTTTTGCACCAAAGAAGTGTGGTTGTTTTTTTGACGGAAGCTTCCTTATTGTTATTGGTACTTTGTTCTTCCTGGTTTTGGTGGTTATTAGTGGTATGTATAGTTTGATAATTCTTTTGATTTCATTAAAAAAATGTTATAATGCTCTTCAGCAGTGTTGCAGCCAGTGAACAGAGTTTACCAATCAAGGGATGAGACGTCATCAGTTATGAGATCATAGTTGGCTTTTCTAAAGTTATACTTTGGAATTCTGTCGTTATTATCATCTTTGTAAGGACATAAATTGAGACAAAAGTCAATTATTCTGTTATCACTGTTAGAAAAGGATTCATTTATTTGTAGACATAGATTGAGTTTAAACTATTGCAGAAGGTGATATCTAGGCAGTTGTTGAGTCTAGTGTTGTTTGTAACTAGTTGATCCAATCCCAGATTAGTAACGACATTGTAAATGGTTGACTGTATTGGTTCTGTTGTACATTTGTTGAGGGTCCAATTAATAAGAGGTAGATTGAGATCACCAAGAAAGATAAGAGGGTGTCGGCAAGAGGTTACTGTTAGTAGTGAAGTTAGTTTGTTCGTATATACAAAATTGTAATCAGGGACTCTGTAACAAAGCAAGAAGCGACTGTGGTATTTAGAGACACCTCACATAAGATGGTCTCAGGAAGAGCAAGCTCCGGTGTAACTTGAATGTTTTCTAGATTAAGAGATTTTTTATAGAAGTTAGCAACAACACCCCGTCTACGGATTTCATGGTTGGACATGATAGTCTCTTACTGTGGTAATGGAGCCTGGGAGGGATGAATTCAGCCACATTTCGCAGACAAATATAATGTTGAATATAGCCATATTTAGCAAGAGGAAGAATTCTGGTATTTTGTGTATGAGGCTTCTTACGTTAAGTAGCTTGCATTTAAGATCTGTGGCAGTGGATTTTGAGGAAGTTAGGGGCATGCATGCCTAGTTCTTGAGAGGAACTGTTTGAATCTGGTTGTAAAAGATTAATTACAGAAGAGTTTTGAACTATATCTAAAATACAAACAATGCATCAATTTAAGGATAAAGACTTTGGGAAGCCTTTGGAAAAAAATGCTTTTCAATTTCCAACTTCAAGTTGAAAATTTAGATTGAAGGTTTGATAAAATAACAATGGTTTTAAATCACCCCAAAGATAAACTGAACTTATAGTTGGATGGATTGGAATTTAATTTATTGCTGTGAGATTTGAAAGAAAAGGAGAAAAAAGAAAGGTAGTTGGAGAAGGGACATGGATTCTAAAGATTCAAAGTAGACAGAAGTGATGAGTGATGAACTGGATTTTGCTAAAATCATTAATGGAGATTGCAGAATATATTTATTATATCTAATTGAAAAACAAATATTAAGAGAAGTTGCATATCAACATGTAGAAGGGGTTTTTGAACAATAAACACAAAGTGTCCACAACATAGACTTATCATTTAGGGGAATGGAATCCAATTGTTGAGAAAACTCCCAGTTAAAATTTTAGGAAAAAGCTTTCTTATTAAGAACCAGTCGAGAATATTTGATCTTGGACAGACGAGAGACAATGATTTTTGTGGTTTATGTTAGATTAGAAGCTATTATGGAATTTCTGCAAGTAAGATACAACAATAGAGTGTTGACAGAGAGCTTTGAAGTTTAACTCTGCTGCTGGTTGTACCTGCTGATTTTGCATTTATAGTAGATAGATGTCAGGTCAAATGAATGGGGTAAGCAGAGTTGTAGAAGTTTGTAAATAGTGTGCCTGTTTTGCTGGGAAGGTAACTATTATTCTTGAAATATATTGATAGGTATTCAATTAGGGGAGACAATTTATGTGTATGTCTGTTTTTTTCTTTTTATGCACATTTTCTTTTTTTGTCTTTATTTTTGCTTTATTTTTGTATTTGTTTTTCATTTCTTAAAGTTTCTATTTTAACATTCTGAGTAAAAATAAATTATTTAAAAGATGATCATCTGTACATTACCCGTAGTTAATAATAGCAGTATTCAATATATATGAAAGACTGTGTGGTGGGATGGTTAAGTTACCAAATCTTGAGTAGGAAGACCTTCTTGTTCTTCATTAGGCAGGGAAGCATTGGTGACTTTGGGCCAATCAGGTCAAATCAGCATTAGTTCTGTGATGAACCAATTGAAGAACAAAACCCCTTGTGTTGTGCATTGAAAGCTTTGCTTTTGTGAACTAAGCAACACAACGCAAAACACGCAGGCCTGTAACATATGTGAAAGAAATTCTCTGAAAAAGGCCTGATATATTTTCAGAATTATTTTTTAATCATTATTTTTGTGTTTGTTTGCCAAAAAAGGAATATGGTAGCAATTACAATAAGTTTAAATGCAATTCTCTTGCTGTTGAACTAGTGAGCTTTTTGTAAATTGCAATTAAAAACATGATAGTAACATATGGAGTATTTGCAGGTATGTTCCATGGAACTTTCATGAACCTGAGCCAGGAGTTTATAACTTCAGAGATGACAGAGATCTGGAGTATTTCCTGAAACTTGCTGATGAGATTGGCTTGTTGGTCATATTGAGAGCGGGACCTTACATATGTGCAGAATGGGACATGGTAAATATTTTTTTGCTTATTTGTGTTGGCTTGCTCTTACATGGTAAAGCCTGAAAAAATAATTTCTAAATCATAAAAAATTCCTGTGAATGTAAGAAAGTTTCAAAATCAATATTAGGGAAATACCTTAATTAATGTATTTTTCAGACTATAAGTCACAGCGGTGTATAAGACGCACCAAGATTTTGAAGAGGTAAGTAAGAAAAAAATGTTTTGGTCCTCCCCAGCCTGCAGGAGCACTCTGCAGGCTTCAGCAGGACTGGGGGAAGGCAAAAACATCCCTGTTTTGGGGGAAAATGGGCAGAAAATAGGGCGGTTTGGGCAAAAATTGGGGCATTTTTGCCTTTCCCCAGCCCTGCTGAAGCCTGCAAAGTGTTTCTGGGGGCTGGGGGAAGACAAAAACGCCTCTCTTTTTGCAAAAAAGGCCTGTTTTTCACAAAAATTGCATTTTTGCCTTCCCTCAGCCCTGCTGAAGCCCGCAGAGTGCTTCTGGGGGCTGGGGGAAGGCAAAAACACCTCAGTTTTTTGCCTATTTTTTTGCAAAAATGGGATGCGGGGGCAGGGCTTCGGGATGCCAAAAATGGCAGAATTGGGGGTATAAGACGAACCAACATTTCCACGCTCTTTTTTGCATCTATACTCCCAAAAATATGGTACACTAAATCAGTGGTCATAAAATATGTAATTCTCAGTTTTGTCTAATTGAAGCATTGAACCTTAAAATATGTGATTCTCAGTTTTGTCTAATTGAAGCATTGAACCTTAAACGGGAATTTGGAATACAATTTTGTGTACTTTATTAATTAGACTCCTTTTGCAGTAGTCTTTTCCATGGAATCAGACTCACTTACATGTATGGAAGTATATATGTACTACACAGTATATATGCATTTAACAGATTTATATGGCAGCCCAACTCATACGCAGTAATTGTGATTATTGAGTGGCTGGATAGAGCTATGTAGTTATTTAATTAATAATCATAAGCTATAACGATATTGACATTTTCTTTTCTAAGGAAGAAATTGCAATAATTACTTATTTGGAGCAAATTAAGATATGAACTAAAACTATTTTCTATCCTTTATTCCAGTTGAGATGCTAAGGATATCTTAGATTTGCATCTTTTTTAAAATTTTGACAAGAACTACATAATGTTAATCCAGGCTACTTTTATGCTCAGTTGTAATTTTCATATTATTTTGTATATTTGGAGTGAGGAAGGGACCTAAAACCAAAATTAAGAACAACTTTGTTTAATAACATATTCTGCTAAACATGAGAGGTACTTGAGGACAGAGCTTATGTGGTCTTAGAATTGTTTCCTCCTCCCATTTCTATGGATTTATTAGATTGGATATTCTAGGAAGAATACACATACACACACACACACACACACAAACACACACGTCCCGGTATTTTGTGATTTTTTCTTGCTGTTTATCTTCAATTCGTGCATCTCTAGGTATTGCAATGTCAATGAACCATACTGTTTTCTTTACAACTATTATTATGTCAGGTGCGTTGTGGGCCAAGTGCCTGTCAGTCTGAATTCTGAAGTCCCACAAGATCTTGACTTTCTCATTTTCTAAAACCTTCTGAACCTGATGTTCCCAGTGGTTTTTGCTGTACTCAAATCCAAACTTTTGGCACAATTTCCAGGGAATGATCTTAGCAACGTGGTCATGGCGTTGTAGGTAGTCAGTTTGTGAAATTTTGCTGCACCCACTGATCAAGTGGCCGACTGTCTCGTCTTTCTCATTACAGAGGCGACATTTGCTGTTGGTGGTAACATGTTGAATTTTTGCCTTCATGCAGTTTGTGACTAAGGCTTGTTCTTGAGCTGCCAAGCCTTATGTTTCTTTTTTCAGTGCTCCTGATCTTAACCAGTTCCAAGTTAGCTTTTGGTCAGCTTTGCCTTCAATACTTTTCAAGTATTGGCTATGCATAGCTTTGTTTTTCCAATTTTCAGCTCGCTTCTCAATTACTTCTTTCTTATATTCAGCTTTTGACTTAGTTGTCTTTAAAAGGCCTCCTTTATTTATTTCCTTAATCATTGGTTCTTCACTTTTCTGGATGTAATCATTCAAACTGTGTTTTTCTTCTTCCACAGTCTGTTTTACTTGTAGGAGTCCTCGACCACCCTCTGCTCTTGGTAGATATAATCGGTCAACGTCACTTTTAGGGTGCAAAGCATGATTCATTGTCATAAGCTTCCTTGTTTTTCTGTCCAAATTGTCCAACTCCATCTAGTGAATTATTCCTGCAGAGTATCGAATCACAGATATAGCCCAGGTATTTATGGCTTTTATGATGTTTCCTCCATTCAATTTGGATTTTAATATCTTGCGAAGTTAATTCCTTAGAGTTTAGAGTTTAATAACATTTATATGCCGCCCAATCCTGTAGGACTCTGGGCGGTTTACAATACAGAAATAAAATCAAAAATAAAATACAGGGAAAAAGAAAAGATAGATTTAAAAAACAACACACCGTACACTCTGTTCTAAATGGGGCTGGACCGTATTTTAGGATCAACAGCCCCAGGCCTGCCGGAACAGCCAGGTTTTAATGGCTTTCCGGAAGGCCGAGAGAGTGGGAAGGGTCCGGATCTCTGCGGGTAGATTGTTCCACAGGGTCGGAGCAGCTACAGAGAAAGCCCTCCCCCGAGTAGTCGCAAACCGGCATTGCCCGGTCGACGGTACCTGAAGGAGGCCCAGCCTGTGAGATCTTATGGGTCATTGGTCTTATGGGGCAGGAGGTGGTCCCGCAGATATCCAGGTCCTAAGCCATGTAGGGCTTTAAAGGTAATAACCAGCACCTTGAAGCGCGTTCGGAGACCTATGGGGAGCCAGTGCAGCTCGCGGAGGATAGGTGTAACATGGGTGTATCTAGGTACACCCGATATCGCTCACGCGGCCGCATTCTGGACCAATTGTAGTCTCCGAACACTCTTCAGGGGCAGCCCCATGTAAAGGGCATTGCAGTAATCAAGCCTAGAGGTGACGAGAGCATGAGTGACCGTTTGAAGTGCCTCCCGGTCCTGGTAGGGCCGCAATTGGTGCACCAGGTGAACCTGGGCAAAAAAAAACCTGGTCACAGCTGACAGGTGGTATTCTAATGTCAGCTGCAAATCCAGGAGGACACCCAAGTTGCGGACCCTCTCTGAGGGGTGAAGGGTTCCACCCCCCAGGCAAAGAGATGGAATATCTGGTCCGTCCTTGGGGGCAACATCAATAGCCACTCGGTCTTGTCTGGATTGAGTGCCAGCTTATTTACTCCCATCCAGACCCTGACAGCCTCCAGGCACTGGCACATCACTTCAACCGCTTCGCTGAATTGGCACGGGGCGGACAGATACAACTGGGTATCGTCTGCATATTGGTGGTATTTGATCCCGTGCTGGTGAATGATCTCACCTAGCGGCTTCATGTAAATGTTAAATAGGAGAGGAGACAAGACCGAGCCCTGAGGCACCCCATACTTTAGGGGCCTAGGGGTCAACCTCTGTCCTCCAACCAACACCGACTGCGACCTATCCAAGAGGTAAGAGGAGAACCACCGTAGAATGGTGCCTCCCACTCCCACCTCTCCCAATCGTCGCAGAAGGATACCATGGTCGATGGTATCGAAGGCCGCTGAGAGGTCAAGAAGCACGAGGATAGAGGAATGTCTTCTATCCCTGGCCCGCCAGAGATCATCGGTCAGCGCAACCAAAGCAGTTTCAGTGGAGTAACCAGGCCTGAAACCCGACTGAAAGAGATCTAGATAATCTGCTTCATCCAAGGTCCGTCGGAGTTGAAAGGCCACCACGTTCTCAACAACCTTCCCTACAAAAGGGAGGTTGGAGACAATAACTTTTAAGGATAGCTGGATCCAGAGAAGGCTTCTTAAGGAGGGGTCTTACCACCGTATCATTTAAGGGCAGTGGGAAAGATCCCTCCTGTAGAGAGGTATTAACAATCCTCTGGAGCCAGCCTTGTATAACCTCCCTGCTGGTCGAGACCAGCCAGGAGGGACACGGGTCCAGTAAGCAGGTGGAGGCACTCACAGCTCCCATGACCTTGTCCACTTCCTCAGGAGTGACAAGCTGGAACTCGCTGCAAGAAATCTGATCAAGGCCCACTCTTGGCATCTCCGCAGGTACTGTCCAAGTGGAGTCCAAGTCCGTCCGAATCTGAGCGACTTTGTCCGACGGAAACTGAACAAATTCCTCAGCTCTTCCCTGTAAGGGTTCGCCCGCATCCTGAGTCTTTCATTTTACAACCTTTCTTGCTACAGTTAAGTGAATCACTGCGGTTAAATCAGTAACCTGGTTGTTAAAGTAATCTGACTTTCCTGCTGACTTTGCTTGGCAGAAGGTTGCAAAAGGTGAGCCTAGGAGTCCTGCAACCCTCATAAATATGAGGCAGTTGCCAAAGATCCAAATTTTGATCATGTGGCCATGGGGATGCTGCAATGATCATAAGTGTGAAGAACAGCTGTAATTCACTTTTTTCAGTGCTGATGTAGCTTTAGTCATTAAGTGAACTGTTGTAAGTTGAGGACTATACTTTCCCCCTTACTATCCAATAGTCTGCAGTGATATTAGCAAGTTATGAATAAATTACCAACTGATGTAGATTAGCAATTGGGGCACTTAAAGAAACAAACAAAGAGGGGAGGGAAGGAAGAAAGGAAGGGAGAGGGAGACAGAGACAGAGAGAGACAAAAAAGGAAAGAGGAGAAAGAGAAAAAGAAAGGGGAGAGGAGGACGGGAGGATAAGAAAAAGAGGCAGAAAAAAGAAAGAGAGAAAGAGAAAAGGAAGAAAGAAGGAAGGAAGGAAAGAAAAAGGAAAGAAAAAAGGAAGAAAGAAAAGAGGAGAGAAGAGAAGGAATAGAGGCCAAAAAAGCAAACAAGGAAAAGTAGGGAAAAAACTTTCACTGGAAAACACTATTTTTCCATCAGTGTAAAACTTTCCTAAACAAGGTTAATTTTCCGGATTTTGACTTTCCGGTCAGGTGGACCAAGAAGCCTTTATTTTCTTTTTGAGAAATAAAATCAAATAAAATCTGTGGAGCACCAGTTCGACTCCCCCTTCCTGTGAAAAAAACCTCAAGCCCCAATGCTCCGAACGCAGAGGCTGGATTCAGACAACATGTGTACACCCGGCGTAGGTTTCCACTTGCTTGCGTGGCGAGCGCCTCCCACACACCTGCATCTCAGAAGCAGAGCCAACTGTGGGGAGCCCAGCCAGCCATGGGAGCTTAGCTGACAAACCGCGACGGAAGCCTGCTCTGCACATCCCGCAGAGAGTTGGCTGCTGCCGTTGCTGCTGCCGCCGCTTCCCTCCTCAGTAACTTTGATCCAGGAGGGAACGGCCTCCCTGTCAATCACACTGGCGGAGGGAGCCCAATCGTAACCCTAGGCGGCCACAGGCCCACCCTCCTCTGGGTGTGTCCAGGCACTATAATATCCCAGCCCAGCTGACAGAAGCCTCCTAGCCGCCTGCAGACTAAAGTCCATCATGCTAAAGATCACTGCGCGGCAGTTGGAAACTGCTGCGCTGTGTTTTGTTGCCCCCCGCGCGGCCACGCACCCGCGCACCTTAGAGGGAACAGTGGCTGCCAACACTTGTAAGTGCCTTTAACCAGAAGTCATGTAACTTATCTGGTCCAGGTGCACTCCAGTTCTTCACTTTTCTTGTCTGTCTTTGCACCATTTCTTTTGTTATTTTCACATCTTCCATTTTATGCAATTTAATAGAATCCTCAATCTGTTTGATCCATTCTGCATTTCTGTTGTGGTTCTTGTTGTTTTCCCACAAATTCTTCCAGAATTTCAGAGCTTTCTCTTTATCAGGCTTTTCATTTGTTGTTACTCCATCTCTACTTTCTAAGCTTTTATAAAACTGATGCTGATTTGCTTTGAACTGTGAGTTTTCCTTGAACTGAGTTACTCGGTTTTCATATCTTTTAATCTTTTCAGCAACGGCAACAACCCTTTGCTTCAGCTCTTCAATTACTACCACAATCTCCTTATTCTCCAAATTCTATCTTACTTCCAGGCTGCTTTTGACCTGCTTGTTCTTTAGCTGACCTTGCCTTAGGTTCTTCAAGTTGCGCAAGTCTCCACGAAATTTTTTGATCTACAATTCCAACTGAATTTTCCATTTAGGCTTCCTCTTCTTGCCTCTTTGGTTCTTTTGTATTTTCAAACCCAATTCTTTGGTGGTTATGAAGGCTGCTGCATACATCAGCTGGTTTGTTTCAGCTAATGTAGTGGTTTGAATGGTTTGCACAGCCTCATTGACCTTTTTTAGTACCTTTCTCAATTCTTTCCGGTTCACTTGGTCTGTTTAATATCTTGCAAATTCGTCAAATGTACTTGGCTGAAGTTAATTCCTTGCTTTGGGGCTGGTTGGTAGCTCAACAGCTCGAGTCCTAACCAAGGACCTAGGAACTGTTAAGGTAATGTTGGAGGATATAGCTGTTCCAATAAGGTTGGTTTTTTGTAGAATCAGAATGTTCAAGTCTGATAAATTTAAAATTTCCAAATAGCGAGGTAGCCCTTTGGGTATTGCTCCAAGGGCTCCAATTACAAACACATTATTATTATTATTATTATTATTATTATTATTATTATTATTATTATTATCATCATCATCATCATCATCATCATCATCATCATCATCATCATCATCATCATCATTATAGGGTGGTCTGCCTGCCTGGTTATTAGAAAAGGATTCAATTGTTCTTAGATCTTCTGATTCAGGTAAGAAAAGAAAATAACAAAATGTATTATAATATCTGTATTTATATGTGATGAAAATAAAATTAGGTTCTGGAAATTTGGGTTTGTGATCCCACAAATATGGGACCATTCAGAAATATAATACAGGTAGTCCTCAATTTACAACTGAAAATTGGGATTAAAGCTTCCATCATCAAGCAGTTAGGTTGTTAAGTGAGTTGCGTCTGATTTTGCAAACTTTTTTGCTATCATTAAGCAAAGTATACAGTTGTTAAGTGAATCTAGCTTTCCCCACTGCTACTTATTGGGAGACCCTTGGTTGTAAGTGTAAGGGCAGGTCAAAAGTCAGTGATGCCATAATAGTACTTCCAAGAATTTTGGTTTATTTGCATCTGAACCTTCTCTGGAATACTCTTCCCCCGAGGTTTAATTTAATGAATTTTAAATAAATGTTTTAATGAATATGGTATTTTAAATTATGAATGGATTACTTATAATATTTTTATAATCAAATGAAACAAACAAAATGTTAAAAATTATGATTTTTACCAAGCACATCTAAATTATATTAAAGTAACCAAAATATCTTTACAATCCCCAAGGCATGTCATAACTTTCGAGTACCTCTAATGTTTGGAAATTGAAATTTAAAAAATTTGACACGCCCTAAAATTGCTTTGAGATGTATGTGTTTAGACAGCTACAATGAAACATAAAAAATACTCTAACTCTGTTATATTTTTTTCAGACTATTTAGCAGCTGTAGGAAGATGGATGAGGGTCTTATTACCAAAGATGAAGCCTCACCTTTATCAGAATGGGGGCCCCATTATTATGGTGCAGGTAGAATTTTGTTGAATAATAATAAGTTCTACAACTTTCAAACTTAAGAAATGTTTTTTTAAAGAAAGATACTGAATAAGATTAATGTATTTATTTGGAAATGTAATTCCTAAAGCAGTCTCTTACAGTTTTGGATTTTAATCTTATAAAAAGTTGGGTAAACCCATCTGATAAGCATCAGGTTAGTAAATATTGCACCAAAACCTTTATCATTTTAACTGGAATTGATGTCATACTCATTTTTGATCACATAATATTTTTGATTACATATATCATTAAGATACAATCTAATGCTGAAGTGGTTATTTAGAAATCCTTTAGACTTATGAAATGATTTTTGTTTAAGAAGCTTGTGCTGAAAAATGCCAGTGTCATAAAATTCATACCAATTCAGTTCATTTTTTATTTTCTAGATTTTATTCATACATTAATTCAGTAGAGTTTCTAAAATATTGGGTCTCATTCCAGTAAAATAGTGGGTCAAATTTCTACACATCTGATTTACAATCTCTTTCATTTCTATAAAATATGTTTATTTTGCTTTCTCAAAATTAAAGCTTATGAATTAGGCTGACATCTGAAAAATTCATACTATCTGAAAGATGAACTTTGATAACGTCTGCAGCTATGATGTAGAAATTCTGAGGAAGATGTCTTCAGATCTGCATTGGACTAATAAAACCTGAATATGGCATTTCAAGACAGCATTTCAGGAGAATTCAAACGTAGCACCTGCTCGGATCTATGATACATCCTCACCTATTTCAGCTGACTTTGGATATATTTTACGGTGTATAAGATGCACTCCCCCACCAAAAAAGTGGGTGGAAATGTCTGTGTGTCTTACACAGCGAATGTTGCCACTGCCCCACCCACCCCCCAAGCCCCACCCTTTGGCCTATGCCTCTCAGCAATCTGCCTCCTTGCAGCAAACAACAAATAGCCTGGTCAGCTTCAGCACAGCCAGATTTAGCACGAGCAGCTGATTGGTGGTTGTATCGGCCTACTGGAATACGCTTATCAGTTGTTCCAGGCTGCAATGATCACCTCTGCTGCCTGGAATGGGCCAAAAATGGGATGCGCAGAGGTTGAAAATAGGGTTCGTGGAGGTTGAAAAAGGGGTGCATAGATGAGGCAATAGGCGGCAGCAGCAATAGGCGATGGCGATCTCTGCAGCCTGGAACAGTTGATAGATGGTATTCTGGGAGGCAGATCCAACCGCCAATCAGCTGCTCGTGCTAAATTAGGCTGTGTTGAAGCTGACTAGGCTGATTGCTATTTGCTGCAAGGAGGCAAATTGCTGGGAGGCAGAGGCAGATTTTTTTTTCTTGTTTTCCTCCCCAAAAGCTAGGTCTGTCTTACAGGCCAGATCATCTTATAGGCTGAAAACTATGGTACTTACCGGGTAATAAGTACCATTAAGGGTTAATTACACATTCTTTTGAATAGATGTGCTTATCAAAATTCAAAAGAAAGAAGAAATAGAAACTTGAACGTGTTAAGTAAAAATGAAAACTATGAAGAATGTGTCATATCCATATTATGAAAATAGCTAGTTTTTTCACTATTTCATTGGTCACTTACCTATCCGATTTGATTCATGAATGATTTGGTTGTTATAAAATAACAACATAAGCTTTAATAATAAGCTTGTTGTAATGTTAATAAGATGATCTTAGCTTTGAACCTAATCTTCTAAAGTATGGCCAGATTTATCCCTTTAGAAAAGGCCGCAATGACTAAAAACTACTCTGAAATCTGTTAGAAATAAGAATAACACACTTCTATATAAAGAAAAACATTTATGTTTTATCTTCAATTTAGCATGTGTCATCTCTCTTAAGAAAATAAAATCCCACAGAAGGCTAAAAACTAAACAAATAAATTTAATCTGACATTTATTTCCCATTTGATATTTTCCAGTTATAATTAATAGAGAACCGGGGGTGGGGAAGTTTTGAATTTCAAGTTACATGAAGCTTTGACCCTGAACTAAGAGTTTATTTTTGAATTGATCTAGTCCCATTTCCTAACTGAGGACTTTTCTCCCATTTTTCCCCATAAATAAGAAAAAAACATATAAGAAAAACATTGGATTCGAGAGCCAAAGTCGCGATGATACAAATGTGCGGTCTCGATGCTCCAAGACCCCCGCTGATTCTTTTATTGCTACATGGTCCTTACGGACCTAAGCTGTCCCGTAGAGACGGTGATAGGGAGACAAAGCCTTTCTGGTCTCAGGGACATCGCAAAGTCCCTGATTGACCCAAGAGAAGCTCTCCAAGTTAGCGATAAACGGACAGCCCTGTGCTGACGAAGTCGGAGATGGCTCCAGAAAGAAGGCAGTGAAAGTGAAAGTGAGTCTATCTGGTGAGATTTTTCCCTTGCCCAAAGGAATTCTTTTGTTTAAAGATAAATTAGTCCCTTAAGCAAAGAACTAAGCAATGTAATTTATCTTTAATGGACTGCCTTAGAAAGTTTTCTTTTTCCTTTTTTTTCTTTGTAACGATGTTTTGTGGATTGAAGTGATTGCAACGTTTGCTGTTTCTCTTCGCAAGTGAATGAACTGGTTTTTTTTTGTCTTCCTATTTTTAGCTACCTTACTTGTTGGCTTGAACTTAAATTTCTTTTATTCTAATAATTCTTATTACTTCTCATTGATTCCCATTAAAGACATTCAAAGATTTTTGGTTTTTTACAAGCCTGAGACAAAAGGGAGTAAAATCGAATCTGCCACTTGGAAGCCAGAACTTTTTTTTTTTTTTTTAAACATTGCATCCTTTGTTCTTTTTGTTTTTGATCTTACTGACTCTGTAACTGTAAAACCTTCAAGGACGGGGATTTTCCACAGGTGTCTTTTTGAAACACTCTGGGTAAGGGAGGAAAAAGGAAAGAGAAAGATAGATCCCTTCCTTGTTGAGGAATGTGAAAGAAATTCTGGTTAATTCAATTCAAAACATAACATTATATACAAAAAAGAGATTTAGGCTAAAGTGGCAGTAGATATTAGAACTCCTTCTTTTTTCTCCTTGTTTTTTTATTTTCTGGAATCATGTATCAATTTTCAGATGAGAGAACCGTAAGTTTTCAAGATTTTTTGGCTGGAATTCAAAAGATATTGGAAGAATTTGAGAGATTTGACAAGAAGTTGGATAAGCTATTGTCCTCTACAGTAAAAGATGATGGAGACCCCAAAATTAAAGAAACTAATGAAGATGGAGAAGACCAAAATAAGCCAATAGATGATCTAACTGATGGACTAAACATGGGTGAAACTCCAAAGAAGGAAACATGTAAAAGTGAATCTGATATCCTGGAGCTCTATCCCCCTGTTCAAAATATAGGGTGGGGAGGGGGGAACTTGATGATGATGGAGTCAAGAAGAGAAACCATTTTAATGAAATGCAAGATTAACAATAAATAGAAGTATACTCTCTGGGGGAAAATAATGCTAATGTTAACTAAATATATATTGTAGAATGAAAATAAGGCCTTTAGTTATATTAGATGAAATATCTGAGACGGTAAATATTATTTGAAGATGCAGAGGTTAAAACAACTGTAACCAAAAGACATGCTGCACGTGATGATGGTTTTTTCTTTTTTTTCTTTTTTTCTTTTTTTCTTTTTTGTCTTCCCCCTCCCCCCCCCTTTTTTTAAAAAAACCCTAGCTTATTGTGGTGTTTATTAAATATACACCAGAGAGATATGGGATGTATAAACGTAGTAGGGATGCACCTGTGATCAAATGACATATTGTATGTGATGATGGGTTTCCCCCCCCTTTTTTTCTCCTTTTCCCATTGTTTTTTTTTCTATTGTTATGTGATGTTGTCTATGTAATAAAAATGAATTAAGAAAAAAAAGAAGAAGAGAAACCATTTTAGAAATACGTTTGACAACTAAAGACATGTTAATTTTAATGCCAATTCAAGGGCAACAAGACTATTTGAGAGATCTTTTAAGAAACAAAGTGCTGAGAGAAGTTTATAAAAATCTTATAAAAGAAGTAACAAGAGGTTTGATGCAACAACTGACAGAAGAAATAAGAAAAAAAACATATTCATGCAGCTGGTATAATTAAAACAGCCACATTTTTAATGTTACAGGAATGCATACTGGAAAATGTATTTGTTTAGGTTAAGTAAATATTGATTTATCATTGAACTTTGTTTGCCATGACAGGTGTTTTCTATCTATAATATTCTTTTAGAGAGTCCAGTATTGGGATAAAATAATATGGTCAGCCATATTAACCCTAACCCTAACTTTAATGTTCATTCTGTTCACATCAGACTACACTACTTTTATCTCAAAGGATAACCCAACAGATCACAGGATTGTCTAAATTTGGCTTAAACTTCACAGTATTTCTCTGATTCCCTATATCTAATAGGCAGTAATAGTACAAGCACTATAGCCAAATTGCAGGTAGCAGTATATAAAGCCTGATAGAATGGCCTCTTTTTAATATTCTTACAAAATCAGCAAATATGGTTATATGTGGTTCTGGTGTAATTACAAATTAGTACTATCTGGTACTTTTTGTCCTATATTTAATATTACTCTTTTTGACCAGAATACAGGTAGTCCTCGACTTATAACCACAATCAATCCCAAAGTTTATGTTGCTGTGAGATTTGTTAAGTGAATTTTGCCCCATTTTATGACTTGCCACATTTGTTAAGTGAATCACTGCAGTTGTTAAGTTAATAACACAGTTGTTATGTGAATCTGGCTTCCCCAATGACTTTGCTTGTCAGAAGTTTGCAATAGGGGATGACATGACCCTGGGACACTGCAACCGTAATAAATATGAACTAGTTGTCAAGCATCCAAATGTAAATCACATGATGATGGAGATGCTGCAATGGTCACAAGTATGAAAAATGGTCTTAGGTCACTTTTTAAAGTGCTGTTGCAATTTTGAATGGTCACTATGTAAACTGTTGTAAGTTGAGGACTACCTGTATTTTTTTTCTTTACATTTGAAATTTCATATTGTTTTGTGGTTTCCATCTTTTCTTACTGGACTTGTCTATATGTGGGTGTTTTTAATTAGGTTGAAAATGAATATGGAAGTTACTTTGCATGTGATTTTCATTACCTCCGTTACCTGAAGAATCTTTTTCGCCAGTACCTTGGGAATGAAGTAGTCCTGTTTACAACAGATGGTGCAACAAAGATTTTTTTGCGCTGTGGAACTCTTCAGGGCCTTTATTCAACTGTGGATTTTGGACCACGTGAGTGGCAATTGAAGTAACATTTTACCTTGAGAATAAAATATTTTTAGATAATGTACTAGTAAACACAGGAAGCTGCCTTAAACTGATTCAGATTTTTGCTCAGCTGATCTGTATGTTGACTGGTTAATTGTTAGCTTGTGTTTCCCAGCTAAGAATCTGGAAATTAAATTTGGGGCCTTTTATGCATAGAGTGTCTACATTGTGTTGAGTTGTTTAGTTTTCATTAGCAAAAAAGTCTTTAGAGCAGGGGTGCCAAACTCAAGGCCTGCAGGCCGGATCTGGCCCACAGGGTGCTTAGATCTGCTCCATAGGGTCAGCCTGAAAACAGCAAAGGACTGGCTAGCGGTATCAGTGCCAACTAAAATGGAGCACGGGGATGTGTGGGGGAGGGCAAGCTCCTCTTTCACTGGCAGAGGGCTACAGGAGGCCATCAAGGCTGAAAACAGGGCACAGAGGGGTCGAATATAGCCCTCCCAGGCTCCGTTTTTGCTGGCAGACGGCTATCAAAACAAACTAAAAACAAAATAAAGGAGAAATGTTTCCCCTTTTGCATTTGAGCATGCAAGAAAGGACCGGAAAGGAGAAAGTGAAAGAGGAAAAACAAAGGAAATGATGGGAAGAGAGCAAGGAAGGAAAAATAAAAAGAGGGAAGGGAAGAAGAAAGGAGAATGAAGAGGGAAGGAAAAAGAAGAGGAAGGAAGGATGGCAGGATGGAAGGAAGGGATGATACATGTTTGAAATCAGGCAATGGTAACCACACTCTTCAGGGAAAGATCATTAAAGAAATGGTGGTCTGTTATCCCCTTTGGATCTAGTGATACTGGACATTTTTTGTCCCATCTTCCTTTTTCAGGGAAAGTTGTTGAGAAGAAGGTTGCTTTGCAATTTTAGAATATCCTGCAAGAAACAGTTTGTCAGGACCCTTTCCATCCATTTTCAGACCAGGTTAGAGTCTAGAACTGGCCCTGGAGCAGTGGTGGGTTTCATTTTTTTTTAGAACCTATTCTGTGGGTGTGGCCTATTTTGTGAGTGTGGCTTGGCAGTCATGTGACCGGGTGGGTATGGCCAACTTGACATTCTTCATGCACACTCAATCACATGACACACACACACCCACGGTGGCAAAAAAATTTGGGACTCCGATAAAGGGGAGGGGAAGAGAGGGGAAAAACTCCTAAAAATAGACAACTGGAGGATTAAGGGCTGAAATTGGGGAGATCGGAGAAGGCAGGATAGAGATGAAATCCAGGAGAAAAGAATACCACACACTGGGAAAAGAACTTTGGGAGATTGGAGGAAGCAGGACAGAGAGGAATCCAGTAGAAAGCTATCACACGCTGGGGAAAAAACTTGGGAGATCGGAGGAGGCAGGACAGAGAGGAATCCAGTAGAAAGCTATCACACGTTGGGGAAAGAACTTTGGGAGATCAGAGGAGGCGGGACAGAGAGGAATCCAGTAGGGAGCAGTAACGCGGTACAGGAAGCAAGCGCAGGCCATCATCCTTGCTTCTTTCCTTTGAGAACCATGGCAGTGGGAGAAACCGAGGCTCCTTTGCTGGCGGTGGGGGGTGGGGCAAGTGGTGAGGAGCAGAGCAAGTGGTGGGGGGGCAGGCCAGGGGAGAGACCATACCAGTACGGGGCCTCCAGCTCTAACCGGTTCGTAAATGTATGTCCAATTTCTGGTACCGGTCCTGGCGTACCAGTGTGTACCAGTAGAAACCCACCAATGCCCCGGAGGAAGTAGGAGAACCATTACAACATCTTTACCACAGTCAATTTTAGTAGGAAGGGAGAGTTCTAGCCAGAGAGTTTGATAAGGCCATTTGAAATGGGAAACAGAATAACTGTGATTAGTCTTAAATTATAGATTGTGTTGCTTTTTTGCTTTGTTTTGTTTCTGGTTTTAATTAAATGTGATCCACTGAGACTTTCTATTTGCAAGGTGGACAGCTATATAAATTATTTAAATAAATAGGCTACTAGTTATTTATCTGCTTAATGGAAAGAACTCATTGGACAGTATTTCTTAATGTTTCAGTATATCATCAACTTTGAATGTCCTGTTGCTATAGAATGCAGTTCTTGCTGTTTCTTTTCCATTTCATAATTTTTATTTTTTTTCTATTACTAATGTCTGCCAAAGAGAAAAGGAATGAATTACTGGTAATTATCAACTTACAACAGTTCAAAGTTATAATGGCACTGAAAAAAAGGACATGATTATTTTTCACACTTATGACCATTCCAGCATTCCCATGTCATATGATTTAGATTTGGATGCTTGACAACTGATTCCTATTTACAACTGTTGCAGTGTCATGTGATCTTTTGCAACCTTCTGATAAGCAGTCAGAAGCCAAACACACTCAACAACCATGTTAGTAATTTAACAACTGTGGTCATTCACTTAACAAATGTAGAAAGAAAAGCTGTAAAATGGGCAAAACTCACTCAACAAATTTCTCACCTAGCAACATAAATTCTGGGCTCAATTGTGATCATAAGTTGAAAACTACCTGTAATCCATAAAGCCTTTTTACTCTTAGCATTAGGAACTATTTTTTTAAAAGCAGTGCATACTGTACATAGATGTATATATTTCTAAAATGAAAAATTTGAAGTGGTGGGGAAAGCAACTGAATATGAAGGTTTTATTTAAAAGCTTCATTAAATGTAGAATAATGTTATATATCAGTTTTAACATAAATTATATTTTAGTTTATTTTTACTTATTACTTGAACTAGTTTCTATTGAACTACTTAGCACAAAGGATTCATCCCTTAATACCAAATACCACACATTTTCTTTATGATTATACTTTTCTGCATTTTATTTTAAATTTCCACTCAGCAAATATTTCTGAATTCAAAGAATTCTTAAAGGAATATTATTGCTAAAATACAGTGAAAAGCAAAAAGTAATACTTTAAAAATCGTTTACTTTCCCTGTCCTACTCATATCCACAAACCATTTTGAACTAATCAATCTTGCTTGTGAAAGGAAGTGCAATACAAAAATATATTGGGGAATATATTTTGCTGGTTTAGCATGCAGAATTAAGTGAACATAGCTTTTCATTTTTTCCTTCTTACTTTAGTAATATCTTGATAGGGTCATTTCCCCCCCCCCCCCCCAAGAAGGTTCCAAACTACTGAGGCAGTTTGAACCGGGCTAGAAACTGGGAGACCATTGATTCTAGCTTGCCTTAAGCACAAATATAGCAGGATAACTTGACCCATGTATTCTTTTTTAGCCCTAAGACATAGGCAGTGACAAACCACTTCCAAAATCTTGGTAAGAAAACTTGTTCAGGCAGCTGTTGGGAGTCAATGCTGACTCAAAGGCTCATACACATTATTATTTAATTGATCATTTTTTATTCTCTGCAATACTTTGCAATGCTTCTGAATTCACAAATAGCATACATGTATGTAATAAATTAAAGTATCATTGTACCTTTTGTTAAGGGTAATTTCTCTGTGTAACGTAAGAATAGTCTGCAGTTAATAAATCAGATTTGACTCTTTGTTTTATTGATTTGCAGATACCAATGTCACTGCAGCCTTTTTAACTCAGAGACGAACTGAGCCTCAAGGCCCCTTGGTATTATTTTTCTTCATACATTCATACTTTACTGCTGATATAAATAAAAATTGTTAAAGATAGTAAAAATGAATTAATATTGAACAGTCCAATTTGAATTGTTAATTTTTATTGTTTAGTGATTTTTTTTTTACAAAGATAGTGTGTCCTTTAATTTAGGAGTATTATGTTAATTCCTCATAGTCACAAGAGTTAGATATGTTGCACATAAGATATATCAAGCATCAGACATATGATAGTGTAGAAGATGAGCATACATGGGTAAGAAAAAGTATGTAGCATATTTAAACAAATCTTTAAATTGTTGCCACTTACAAAGATGTATACATTTTCTCTTTATATGTGTAGTCTGCATTTAGGAATTATAATTGGGACAAGCAACTTGGTTAACAGAGAGAGGGGGGAGAGGGAGGGAAGGAGAGAGTGTGTAGGAAGGTCAAGGGATAGAGAGAGAGAAATAGAGATAGAGAAAAATACAGGCAGGTGTTTCCGCTGGCACCGCACCGCACCCCCCCCCCCACAGACAGACAGACAGACAGACACAGACAGACAGAGAGACAAAGAGACAGACAGAAAGAAACAGACAGAGAAAGGAGAAAGAGAGAGAGACAGACAGACAGACAGACAGACAGACAGACAGAGACCCAGACCTAGACCCTGTAAAGTTATAAATGTGGGCATTGGTCCCAAAGTTAATTTTTTCATACCATTGTAATTGCTAATGATTGTTGTCTGAGGCAATCACTAAATGATAACTATCTGTGGTAACCAACTCTTTACAGTAAGGATAAATTTAGATGGCTAGCCCAGGAGTCTTTTTATTTTCACAAGGTTTCAGATGTATTTTGGAGAATTTCCTAACAATCTAGGAGGAAGACAATTCTGTGGAATAGTTTGTTTACCTCTGAAAAAGAGAAATGGCCAGAATGTCAGACAGGGTTGTCCTGAGTGGAGACTGCTACTGATTCCAGATCTTTGGTTCTCTAAAGAGTTCTGGAAAGTAAAGGGAGTGAAAAGAATCCTGGGACAATGCTGATGGAAAAAGTACAAGCAGACATGGGCATAAACTAAGGTGACCAGATTTTCAGATTGGAAAAGAGGGACGCCTTTGACCGGGGGGGGGGGGGGGGGGGGGGGCTTGATTAAAAAAAAATTTTTTTGTCAAAAGGTCACCCCAGGACACTGAAACCAGCATAAATACGAATCTGTTGCCAAACAAAATTTTGATCACGTGACCATGAGGATCACGTGACCACGGTCGCTAAGTGTGAAAAATGGTCGCAACGGTCGCTAAGTGTGAAAAATGGTCATCAGTCACTTTTTTCAATGCCATTGTAACTTTGGTCACTAAATGTTTTCCCCCTCCTCGAGACTCCTCACTTCTTCCTTCATTCCTCTTGCTTATCTACCTTCACCTTATCCGTCTTCTGCTCTTTCCCTCTCTTCCTTCCTTTCTCCTTCCATCCTCTCTTCTTTCCTCACTCACTCCCTTCCTCCTTTTCTCTTCCTTCCTCCTTCCATTCTTTCAGCTTCATTTCTTTTGCCTATCTACCTTCTCTGTCTTTCTGCTCTTTCCATTTCTCTCTTCCTCTTCGCTTCTGTTTCTTCCTCCTTCCCTCCTTTCCTATTTCTTCCTTCTTCCTTCCTTCTGCCTATCTACCTTCACCTTCTCTGTCTTTCTGCTCTTTCCCTGTCTTCCCCTTTCCTCCCTCCCTTCTTTCCTTTCTAGTTCCATCTTTTCTTCTTTCCTCTCTCCCTCCCTTTTTCTTTTTTCCTTCCTTCCTCTTTCCTCTTGCCTATCAACTTCATCCTCTTTGTCTTTCTGCTCTTTCCCTCTCTTCCCCTTTTCTTCCTACCTCCTTCCCTCTTTTCTCCCTCCCTTCTTCTTTTTCTTCTTTTTTTCTTCCATCTTCCTCCTTCTCCTCCCATTCTTTCTCCTTCCATCCATCTTTTCTCCTTCCATCTTCTCCCCCCTCCCTTCTTCTTTTTTCCTTCCCCCCTCCCTCCTTCCTTCCTCTCCTTCCCTTTCTCGCACACAGGAAGGGGAGGGGAGGCTTTCTAGTCGCTTTCACAGCATAATTTCTTTATCTAACTTTTAAAAAACAGTGTGCAAATTTCGTAACCTGCGAAGCACCAAGTTATTATCTTCTGTTGTTACAAATTCGCAGCTACTCCATTCTTTCCGATAGGGAACTGCATTTCCCAAGATGCCTCAGGTCCTCAAAGCGCTGAACGCGGTTTTGCAATTGACTCCAGTGAGGCCCGGTAGCCGCCGGTTGGGGTGGCTGTCAAGGCGCTGAAAGGAAGGAGCTGCAGCCGAAGGGAGAGACGCTCCCCCCCGTGTTCAGCAAAGCAAGCCCGCTGGCGGCGCCTGTGCTGTGGTGGGAAGCGAACTGCGGGTCCCCCCCTGCCGCCGCCGCCTTCTTTACCTCTGCCTCTTCCAGAGCCCGGGGTGGCTGTCAGGGCGCTGACAGCGGAGCAGACGCGCTGTTTATTACTGCTTCCAGCAATCGAGACGGACGAGGGAAGCGGTGGCGGCGGACGTCAGCAGCGACTGTAACGAGGTGCGGAGGAAGAACGGAAGGTCCAGCCATGGACGAGAAGGTAGCTAGCCCCAACAACAACAACGCGCTGCTCTTGCCGCCACCTCTGGATGGGAAGCAACCAAGCCTTGCAGACTCGCTTCCCACCGCACCGTGTTGTTGTTGGGGCCAGCCACCGCCGCTTCCCTCGTCCGTCTCGATCCTGGAAGCAGTAACAAACTGGCCGCGTCCGCTCCACCGTCAGCACCCTGACAGCCACCCCGGGCTCTGGAAGAGGCAGAGGTAAAGAAGGCGGCGGCGGCAGGGGGGGACCCGCAGTTCGCTTCCCACCACAGCACAGCGCCGCCAGCGGGCTTGCTTTGCTGAACACGGGGGCGAGCGTCTCTCCCTTCGGCTGCAGCTCCTTCCTTTCAGCGCCTTGACAGCCACCCCAACCGGCGGCTACTGGGCCTCACTGGAGTCAATTCCCACCACAGCACAGGCGCCGCTAGCGGGCTTGCTTTGCTGAACACGGGGGCGAATGTCTCTCCCTTCGGCTGCAGCTTCCTTTCCTCTCTCCGCCCTGCTTCTCCACCTCTTCCTGGGGATTGTGGAGGAATCTTGGTCTGGCATCATTGAGGAGAATCTGCCAAGCAGTGGCGGCGGCAGCAGTGGCAAAGGCAGCCAGGAAGGTCCGATCCTGGCCCGAGAAGACCCAGGTTACCCTCCCCATCTTCTAGCGGTGGGTATTTGCTAGTGATGAGCCTCGAAACAGGCGCGCGGCAAGTTCTCCTCAATGATGCCAGACCAAGATTCCTCCACGGTCCCCAGGAAAAGGCGGAGAAGCGAAAAGCAGCTATAACATCCCCCGGTTCCTCCGGCGCTCCCACGGGTCGCTGTGTCCTGGAGCCGTCGCCCTTTCCTTTTTTCTCCTTTCGCGTGCTCACCAGCAGCAGAAGCGGTGGCGACGGCTGGAGCACAAATCCGGGCAGGTGGTTCTGGCTGTCCCTTCCCCAAGCATATCCCATTGCTGCTGGCGCCGCGGCGGGAGGAGCGAGCGAGAGAGCCACCGACCGACCCCGCGCGTCCCATCGCCGACTCCAACTCAGCGGGCGAAGGGGCAAACTCTCATTAGCAGCGGGGATGGTTAAATGTTACATCGGAAGATTGATGGGGCATTTTAGAATTCAATCAGCGCAGTAACAACTAAACAGGCAGGCATGCCAAGTGGCACAGGACAGGCAAGAATTTACCAGGGGCTTTTTAATTAGGGGTGGAGGGAGATGGACCTCAATTCAGGACCGCGTGAGGGAGTCCTGTTTTTTCAAGCAAGAATTCTCAAAGAGCAGTTGCTGCCGCGAACGAAAAGCAGTTTTTAACCCCAAGTGCGATGTCACGAATGTCACTATTTCCATCCAAGCCGCCACCACAATCCTTGCAAGCCGGCAAGAAAGCGGAAGCAAGAAGAAAAAAATAAATAAATAACCATCCTCCCAAGCAGCCAGAGCTTGCAAATGGCGACGTTGCAATGAGGGTCGTACTCCTGACCCTCTAAAACTCTCGGGAAACTCCTTCGCAGCCACGGGGGGGGGGACCACATCACAGGAGCAGCCCCACTGGTGGGAGAACGATGGGACGGCTGCGAAAAGGCACAAAGGGGGGGGGAGATTGACAGCAAGGGTCCGTCCCACCGCTCGCCTTAAAGTTCTCGCCTAGCCGAACTCTGGGGTTGCAGCCGCTGCTCCCATTCCCTCAACTCAGAATACGGAGCGCGCGCAAAACCCTGCCATGCGGGATTCCCCGCAAACCTCTCGCATATCCCCCCCCCGCTTGCTCCGTCTTACCAGATTTTGGGGGATATCTGTAGAGGGAATTGGACGGGACATCCACCTCTTCCACTCCGGCGTTCTGCCGGCTGGTGAGCGCTCCCATGCTTCAGGCACGGCGGCAGAGGGTATCCGGGGTTGCAGAGGGGGGGCAGAGAGGAGGGGGGTGCGTCAGCTTCCCAGTTCGCGGCAGACCTTTTCTAGCCGGCTCAAAGGACTTCCCCAGACTTGCTTTGCTGAGCAGGGGCTTTAGTAGAAAGGAAAGCAACTTCAGAGCTGGTATCGGGCCAGCAAAGGCTTCCCACTGCCGGCATGACTTTGAAGTGCGGCTTTCCTTCCACGCGGGCCGACATGGAAGGCAAGCCAGCCCTTCAAACTCATGCTGGCACTTTAGTGTGCCCCTCGGCTGCCATTCAGCGAAAGATGTTTCGCTGAATGGCGGGCGAGTTCTAAACTGCCGGCATGACTTTGAAAGGGCTGGATTGCCTTCCGCGCGGGCCGAAGTGGAAGGCAAGCGGCAAGCCAGCCCTTCAAACTCATGCTGGCACTTTAGCGTGCCCCTCGGCCGCCATTCAGCGAAACATCTTTCGCTGAATGGCGGGCGAGTTCTAAACTGCCGGCATGACTTTGAAAGGGCTGGATTGCCTTCCGCGCGGGCCGAAGTGGAAGGCAAGCGGCAAGCCAGCCCTTCAAACTCATGCTGGCACTTTAGCGTGCCCCTCGGCCGCCATTCAGCGCAACATCTTTCGCTGAATGGCGGGCGAGTTCTAAACTGCCGGCATGACTTTGAAAGGGCTGGATTGCCTTCCGCGCTGGCCGAAGTGGAAGGCAAGCGGCAAGCCAGCCCTTCAAACTCATGCTGGCACTTTAGCGTGCCCCTCGGCCGCCATTCAGCGCAACATCTTTCGCTGAATGGTGGGCGAGTTCTAAACTGCCGGCATGACTTTGAAAGGGCTGGATTGCCTTCCGCGCGGGCCGAAGTGGAAGGTAAGCGGCAAGCTAACACTTCAAAGTCCTGCCGGCAGGCAGGGCTGGAGCGAGCGTGCTCCGTCCCGGTGGGTGCATGAGCGGAGCACTTTTCCAGCGCTCCTGTGCCTGGAGAGCTCCCTCTGCATATGAGCCCGGGATCCGCCATTTGCGCTCCCTTGCTCTGCCTCGCCACCCGCCTTCCCTATCTAGGGACTCCTCCAGCAGAAATAGCAGAGTCGCGTCGAGCGCCGCTCTGCCTTTCTCTGTGCTCTTCCCGCCCGGACGCCCAGAGCCTCCCAGCCCACCCGGCCCGGGGTGAGTCAACTGCAGTGCAGCGGGTGGCGATCCCGCCACCCCCCCCCTCACTCGCCCCGCCCGTCACTTACTCTGAGTTCGGAGAAGAAGCGGCGGCCCCAGGTGGCACTTTTCGCAGAGGTTTTTCCACAGCTTGTCCGGAAGTGGAGCTGGAAAGGCGAGCTCGCTCCCCGCTCACTCGCTACGCTACCCCGCCCATGCGAGCGGCAACGGATGGGCGGGGGACTCATGCGGCATGCTAAGCGGACTCCAGCCAATCAGTGAGCTGGCTGGGATGGAAAACTTTAAGCATGCCACGTTTTCCATCCCAGCCAGCTCACTGATTGGCTGGAGTCCAGGCCAATCCAATCTGTGAGCGGCAGGCTGGGCTGGCTTAAATTTGTAGGTAGGAGGTAGGATAGAGAACAGAACGATGAGCCAGCCCAGCAAGCTAGCAGCTGATGGGCGGGAGCTGCGAGCGCCAAAAAAAGCGTGCTTTTTAAAAAGGCGGGCGGGACGCGGGAAAATGCGTTGGAAGGCGGGTGTGTCCCGCCAAAAGCGGGACGTCTGGTCACCTTAGCATAAACTCAACTTTGAACTTTCTCTATTGTGATAAGAATATTGATATGGTAATATTTCCATTTCCAATGCAAATCCCTATTCTTATTTTTTTAAAATCTAATAAAGTTTCATGTTAAGAGCAGGGTATATCTTTCTTTTAAAAGCAATGTAGGTTTTATTTCTCACTCTGTATCATACTTTCCTCTGGGATGGAAATGTCGGGTTCCTCCCAATCCTTTATTTTGTCTTCTAAGTTAGGTAACATTGTGTATTTTATTAGAAGCTGTTTAATTTTCACATTATTTCAATAAGCATCCCACCATCAAGGATTAGGACCTTAAATAGGATATTGTCCTATTTAAAGAATTGCAATGGAATGTTGGATGCATACGTTTCATCTTATGATTTTATTGTCTATGAAGAAACTGCTATTTAACTATTTCTCTTTTCTTTTCTCATTCATTTAACTTTCTTAACCTTGTTTTATTAGAACATTTAGTATCTGAGTACTGCTTTGTGTTTTTGACACTTCGATTTAGCCACAGTTTTTACCTCCTTGACCTACAAAGTCATATTTATATGGTCTTTCAAGTACAAGAAATCTTTGATTAATAATCACAATTGAGCCCAAAATTTCATTTGCTAAGTGAGGCAATTGTTAAATGAGTCTGCCTCATTTTATGACTTTTCCTGCCACAGTTGTTAATCGAATTATTGCATTTGTTAAGTTAGTAACACAGATGTTAAGCAAATCTGTCTTCCCCATTTACTTTGCTTGCCACAAGATAGCAAAATGTCTTAGGACATTACAACTGTCTAAACATGAGTCAGTTGCCAAGCATCTGAATTTTGATCATGTGACTGTGGGGATGGTTCAACGGTAAGTGTAAAGAATCGTCACCCATTTTGTAGCTCCAGAAAAAAAGTTGTAAAAGCTGTATGAGGTCTTCACATTTCCTTTAGAGGTGAAGTTGAATCTTCTTATCTTGCAAAAATCTTTATGGTGTTTTGGAGACATGGAATGTGGCATAACTCTTGATTGTGCTCTACAACAGCATTTAAAGCTTTTTGAGGTTTTAAGTAATTGAAATTTCTTTGTTATTTCTTCAGTATCATAATGGAATATTATAAACTGTTCCATTGCCATAACTTTGACAATGGACTTTTAAAATGTAGATTAAATAAATGCTGCTTAGATGAGGTTTCCTAGTATTAGTTGTAAGCATATCACCCGTATCTTCCTGCAGCATGCCTTGAATGACATATACAATGGAGGATAAGGTGATGAGAAAATGTTTGAACTGCATTCGACTTTGGCATGAATTCATCCTTATTTATGTAGTTAAATGTGTAGCGAATAGATCTCTTGAGAAGCCTTTTGTTGTAGATTGTTATGCATTAGTTCTTTATTTCTAATATACTTTTTCTTAAAAAAGATTTTTCTTTTTCAGGTGAATTCTGAATTCTATACTGGTTGGTTAGATCATTGGGGCCACCCCCATAATGTTATACCGTCACCAGCCATAGCAAAAACTCTTAGTGAAATCTTGGCATCTGGAGCTAATGTTAACCTGTAAGTTCATTGATATCTGTTTAAAAGGGAAAAAAACCAAGGTGGTTGTGCAGCATCCTCAAATGCTTTTCTACTTCTTTTTTCAGATATATGTTCATAGGAGGCACTAATTTTGGCTACTGGAATGGTAAGAAGTGTGCATGTAACTGCTTATCCTATAATTAAAACATTTTCTTTTTTCTAATCCTAAAAACAAGAATATGTACTATATGTCTTCTTAAACAGAGGTGTAGAAGAATTTTAGATGGGAGAAAATAGAAAAGTCATAGAAGGGAGTTCTTTTTGTTGGGGTTTCAATTTCCAGAATATAGCACAAGTATCCTCAGATTACGAGAGTATTGAAACCAGAATTTCTATCACTAAGCAATATAATAATGAAGTGCTATGTTATGTGAATCTATCACTTAGCAATGGCAATCCTAGCTGCCATCATAACTCCAGGACTGCACAAGTGTGCAGGTGCCATAGATGTGCTCTGGGCAGACTCTGTGGAATATGGATGGGGGTGCTTTGGGCAGGTGCTACAAAGTGTAGTGACAAAAATGGCAGGAAGGAGAGTGAATTCTCACTGTCTGCTGGCTTTCCCACTGTCGTTACTTATGGAGGGTAGCAAGGAACATTGGAAATTGTGATCCCATGACTGTAGCTTGCTGAGATGTACTCACACAAACCAGCATCAAGTACCGGCTCACAGTCACATAACTACAGTGATGGTCAGAACTCCAAAGCCTGTCATAGGCCTACTAGTTCAGCAACATTGTAATTTTGAATGGTTGCTGAACAAGTAGTCTTAATCCAAGGACTATCTGTATGAGTAATATCTAACTGCCAGGCACATAGGCTAAGATTATAACAAGGACTGACTTTCTTGCTTATATGAAGCCATAGAGTTAAATAGAGTGAGACGTTTTATTTGGAACCATTGTACTCCCCCACCCCCACAGTATAGTCTTTTCTCTACTTACTCTATATTTTGCCATTTGAAATGGTTCACTCCTTTTTCCTTGACCAATAAGATAAAGTCAAGAATGACGAAAGAGTCAAGAATGGCTAAAGTATGATTTTCTTTGGTACATTTTCTGATTCATAGTTCTGCATCATATAGTTTCTCTAACATTTTCTGAAAATTATCAATATTTAACTTCATTTTTCACACAGAATATCCATATTTCAAGCTTGGTAATTTTTGTCATGCACTTTGTTTTAGTCAACAAATGTATAAATATAAGAAATTTATCTATTTTTAATATATGTTTTATTTTTAAACAAACAAATACAGACAAATATAAAATATAAAACCATCTTCCAGTTACATACAGTGTATTGATGGTTACAAAACTTTTGTGCTTACTCACCATAGTCTTCATTTACAATTTATATAGAATCTCATATTATCAATCTGATATATATGTGTACAATTATTATCATTGTTAAACATTTATTTGACTATAACTATTATTCCTTTTATGTGAGATATTCTAAATTTGGAATAAATTTATATTATGGCATTTCATTACGTCATCCTAAAACCATCCAGTAGTAGTACATCTTTATATTATATTCTGTATAAAATTGTTTATCATTGGTTACAAATTTTTGTGCATCCTTTCCATAGTCCTCACTTACAATTTATATAAAATCTCATATTATCAATCTAGTATATATGTATACATTATCATTGTTAATCATTTATTTGACTATAACTATTATTTATTCATTTTATGCGTAATATTCTAAATTTAAATTAATTTAAATTAATTTTTATTATAGCATTTCATTGCATTATCCTATACCCATCCAGTAGTAGTACAATCTTTTATCTCTTGCCATTTCTAGTATTTGTATTCTAATTGCTTTCTTGGTAGATCTTATATGGACTTCTCTTGGCAACTTGTTTTTCACTGCATATCTTGTAAAGACTCAAAATCCCTCGTCTGTTCCTTCCATCAACTTCCCTTTGGTTATCACCAATGCTTCTGCCAGAATTTCTCTCATTACTTCTGCCAAATTTTCTCCCTTTTCTTCTATATTCTGGAATCTGATGTAAAATTCTGATCTGTCAATCTCCCATTCCAATATTCCACTCTTGTCTTTTTCAACCATAGTCAATCTGCAATTTTCTTATCTCTTTGTTCATCTTTTTCTTCAATTTTTTGAAATCTGTCTTCATATTTCATCATCGTTTGGTGGATATTCTCAATTTTTTCATCTATTTTTCCTGTTCTTTGTTCAATATTCTCTGTTCTCTTTTCAATGTTCTCTGTTCTTACTTGTATTTTTTAATTTCTTGCATAATCATCTGCAATGCCACTTCTTTTTATTTTTCGTGCTGCAACATCTTCTGTATTGATTTTTTCCTCCAGATAGTAAACACTGTCACTATATAGAATCCAAAGCTTTTTTATTAAGTTCCAAACACGTTCACTGCAATCTTCTTCCTTTCAACTCCAAACTTTCTTTTCACTCCAATCCAACTACTGATAGTACTCCAGAGGAGCACCTGTATAAACAATCCGTGCTCATCCTACTATCATTTTTAATAAACAAGCTCAGAGTCCTTGAAATGTAACACCAGCTCTTACTTTGCACAAATGCTCAAAGAAAGAAAAGAAAAACAATGTTTCCAAGCCTCTAAGTGGCAGTGTTATTTCTTTTCCTTTACTTTTACTTCCCTCTTTATATTCCAAACTTATGGGGGGGAATTAAAAATGCAATAGAGTGTTGAAAAAAGAAAAAGAAAGAAAGTCTTAAACAATAAGTATTAAAAAAGGAAAATAAAAGGGGAAAAAACCAATCCAGATTAAAAAAATAAGTATTTGTAAAAATTCCAGCAATAAAAGGTTTAAGGAAAAATAACACAATAAGTTTGACTCAGATTTAATCTCGCTGCTTGACTTCTTCGGTCTTCAATTTTAACTTTACTTTTGATCTTTTAGGGTATTCTCTTCTCTAATACTGTATATACTCAAGTATAAGCCTAGTTTTTCAGCCCACTTTTTGAGCTGAAAAAAGCCGCCTCGGCTTATACTCGAGTCAGTGAAAAATTTGCCTGAAATGGAGGAGAAAAAGGGGCGGGGCCATGCCGCTGGGTGACGCTCGTGAATGGCCCAGCACCCCTGAGTTTCTCCTCCCTCTGTGTCAGTTTGCCGCGCAGCGTGCACCGCACCATCCCCCCTCCTCACGTTCTAATGTAATGCAGGGCTATCTTACGATTCCCCTTCCTCCCCCTCCTGCCGCTCTGCAACGATGTCCCACCTCCTCCTTGTTATGGCAAGCAGCCACATAGCGATGTCCCACCTCCTCTGGTACAGTGATCCAATGATAGGAATCACTGTGCCGTGTGTCATAGGAGGCGGGACATCATCATCACAGCGGGACATCAGCATCATGAGGTGAGTGAAGTATTTCATTGAATACACCGGTATTGTGTGATAATAATTTGTTATGCAGAGCAAATTTTTACAATGGCTACTGTATATTTAATGGGCACAGGCAGGCTGTATATGTTATTCAATGGGCAATGGCATTATTGGTATCTATTTTTATTTTTGAAATTTATCGGTAGCTGCTGCATTTCCCACCCTAGGCTTATACTCGAGTCAATAACTTTTCCAGTTTTTTGTGGTAAAATTAGGTGCCTCGGCTTATATTCGGGTCGGCCTATACTCGAGTATATACGGGGTAATAAAAATTATCTCATCAATTCGACACACTTTCTCTTCAGCTTTCCTCCATTCTGGAGCTGCCCCAATTTTCTGCAGCTTTAATGGCTGCTTCTCAGTGGCTGGAAAAAAAGGGCTTCTCCTGGATCTACCAGGGACTTTGCGATGTTCCTGGGATCAGCAGGATGTGCCCTTCTCTATCACAGTCTCTATGGGATGGTTTAGGTCCAATAGGACCGCCCAGCAGCAGAGATATTGATGGCAATCTTGGAGTTTCAAGATCGCATATCGTACCATCGTGACGTCAGCCCCGCCTCAGAAATTTATCTATTGAAGAGCAAAATATAATCTGTACATATCTACTACCTGGTGTAAATTCCACTACTATCTTCTCAAAATTTGTTCATAGTCATTTCTTTCAACCATAATTTGGTTAAAACCTGTCCCAACACTCTTGCAATCTAGTTCCTATAGTTCTGATGTCACTCCTGTATATGAGAAAGATAAGATGTTCTTCTCTACTATCAAGTACGTATTAGTCAATCAAGGTTTTTAGGTTTAGGTTTATTAGATTTATATGCTGCCCTTCTCCCAAGGACTCAGGGCAACATTAAAAGAAACACATAATACAAAAGTTTAAAAAAATTTAAATAGAATATCCCAAACCCAATTAAAATTGACAATGACATTTTTTTTAAAAAAAACTCAAATTAAAATTAACAGTGATCAATAATTTATTTTGTTTTGTTCAGGCCAGGCTGGCTTGCTGAAAAAGCCAACTTTTTAGGGAGTGTCGGAAGGACTGGAGGTCGGGGATTATACGAAGCTCCGGGGGCAGCTCATTCCAGAGGGATGGGTCTCCCACAGAGAAGGCTCTCCCTCTGGGGGTCACTAGTTGACACTGTCTGGCTGATGGCACCCTGAGGAGGCCAACTCTGTGGGATCGCACTGGATGATGGGAGGCTACTGGTGGCAGTAGGTGGTCTCACAGGTACCCTGGGCCTAAGCCATGGAGTGCTTTAAAGGTCATAATTAGTACCTTGAATCGCACCTGGAAGACAACCGGCAACCAGTGCAGGCCGCCTAAAAGGGGTGTCACATGGGAACACCTAGGTGCCCCCATGATAACCCGCGCAGCCGCATTCTGGACCAGTTGAAGCTTCCGGGTGCTCTTCAAGGCAGCCCCATGTAGAGAGTGTTACAGTAGTCCAGGCGAGAAAGGACGAGGGCATGAGTGACTGTGCACAGAGCATCCCAATCCAGGAAGGGGCACAACTGACGTACCAGGCGAACCTGATAAAAGGCCCCCCTGGTCCTGGCCGTCAGGTGTTCTAAACTAAGCCGTGTATCCAGGAGGACGCCCAGATTGTGGGCTCTCTGTGAGGGGGCTAAAATTTCTCCCCCTATCATCAAAGATGGAACAAGATGCACAAATTGGGATGACGGAAACCACAGCCACTCCGTCTTGGAGGGATTGAGCTTGAGCCTGTCCCTCCCCATCCAGATCCGCACAGCCTCCAGGCATCAGGACATCACATCGAGGGCATCGTTAGCACAATACCTCAGTAAAAAAAAAGAAATGAGCAAACTAGGTTACTAGTCATATCTGTGATTTAAGCAATTATCTTATATGAATGATAAGGACAGTATTCATCACTTTGGATGCTTTGGGGTCAGTATTTTACAAATCCAATTAAAGTTTAATTTTACTCTAAACATGCTCATGCTGTTACACCAAGCTGGTATCTCAAATATAGCTGTTGCCTTGCAAATCAATATACTACAGCAGGTATCTTATCATCTATGAAGTACATGCAATGTATTTCACCAAAGACACTATAAAATCTCCTAAGCCTATATAATTCAGTGGAGGCAATCAAATACCCAACTTACAATCTGCTTCTTCTCACAGGAGCCAATATACCATACATGGCACAACCTACTAGTTATGATTACGATGCCCCATTGAGTGAAGCAGGGGATCTTACAGAGAAGTATTTTGCTCTCAGAGAAGTCATTGGCATGGTGAGTTTCTTTTTGAACATCACTTCTGTATCTTACCCTGAATTTGTTTTGATTTCTAATGTAGTCAAGAACCTAAAATACTTGCTCTTGCTAGATGAATCTGGGCTCCATAGTAGTCTGATTCAGTCAAGCAAGATTTCTCCGATTTGATGACAAAATTCAGGTGAATGTATGTGCATGTGCTGCACCTTAAAAATCTGGAGGCCCAATAGATTGCAGCAAATGAGTACAGGGGAAAAAACTAACTCTTTTCTTTTACCTGGTAGTTTTCTGGATTTTTCCATCCTAAATGTGGGAATGTTAGTATAACCCTTTACAGGCTAGATATAAAGTATCTCAATTGTAGCAGATGAAAATATGTATTTGATTATAACAAATAAAAAGAGAGCAAAGGATTATCTTATTAGATGCAAGAAGAATGTCTATCACATTTTTTCTACAGAATAATCATTTTTGTGAGTTATGTGTAAGAAATCTCCAGAGTTGTTCCACAAATTATTAAAATAGTCTAGATTCTAGATTTAAAGTTGTCATAGCAGAAATGAAAAAAAAAATGGAATTCATGGCAGCTTCTTCATTGTATATAATTATTACCAAGTAGTGAGGATGTGGGGAGACTACAATTGCAATAAGTCCTAACCATTTTGGCTAGGAAGTGATGATGCTGGTAGATTTAGTCCCAACAAATCTCAAGGATTCCAGACTGAGTAATGGTACCACAGCAACCCAAGATCATATAATATCATATCATTTACATGAGAATGAGAAAATTGATTCTTCAACTACTGAAGATTATATTTTGTATTTTTTTTTTCATTCATATTTCAGTATAAGGATTTGCCAAAGGGGCCTATACCTCCAACAACTCCTAAGTTTGCATATGGAGAAGTTAAATTGATGAAGGTAAATGAATGTATATTACATAGCCATTAGATTTGCATAGTCATAAGTTGGAAAATTTTGATTTAGTGATTTTTTTTATTTTTTTATTTTTAAATAAAAAACAAAACATCATTTTCTTTGTAGTGTTGCTCTTTGGAGATTGGAGGTGGAAAATTTGAACTTTGTCATGAAGCTTAAAAAATGGAGCTCTTTTTTTACAATGTATAATTGAAAAATGTGCAAGAACCCTTAAAAAAAGTTTAATTGGAATTAACACATCAGGGAATTTAGTCTCAGGAAAAAATTGTATCTTTAGGATAAGGTAGTTTATTTACTTTATGGCAATAAAGTTAATTATAAAATATAAGCTTTGGAGGAATGACATTTTTTTTCACTAAGTTTTCACATTATCTCTACATGGAACTGACATGCATTTTGAATTATTACATTCTTCAACATATTTGTATGAGAATTCAGTAAAGAATCATTTAGGAACCATTTAGCTCTTCTGCTACAGGCAGAAGAGCTAAATGGTTCCTATACATATCTTAACAGGATAACTTTAGACAAATTCTGGTAACTATTTATGTAAGCATTGTTTAGCATGATTATGTTGTTGTTCTACATTTATTTCAATGCAAATTATACTCTGTTTTTGCTCCATTGCAGGTTGGAACAGTGACTGAACTTCTGAATGAATTTTCCCCATCTGGACCAATTAAAAGCATGTATCCTTTGACATTTGTTCAATTAAAACAGGTAAAAGTTGATTCCTACATAGACTTTTTAACTCACAATTTGGCCAGTTTATTTAATTATGTACACCATATCAAAATATTTATTCATTTTTAATTTATCTTTTACATTCATGGAGGAATTAGACTACTATTCTGTTATACTTTTTAGAAAAATGCATAAACATTTTAGGAAGTTTGTACTATTTGCATATTCTGCACTATTAATGGAGAACTTGAGTTTCTTCTCTGATACTGAATTCTTAAGAAATGAAATGTATCAGAAAGGGAGTGGTGACTAGTGTGGGTGGCATAAAATAAATGTGAGAGCTATACATGGAAATGGTGATTGAATAAAAGTAGACTAGATTAGTCAGGGATTTGAACTCAGTAATTGAGTTAAGAGGATGGGGCAATAAATCTTATTATAGAGGTAATGTTTTAAAGATGGGGGAAGTAAAAATTTGAAACAGATTTTCTCTGGAATAGTGTCAGGAGCTGGAAGATAGTGAAAGGGGAAATGAATTAGAGATTTGTATTAAACTATTGAAAAACTTTTATAGAATCAAAAATGGGAGATTTATGTGAACAGAGATGTGAAGCTTACTCCCTGTTTCTATTGCTGCCCCCTATTTATTATATAAAATTTCGTATTAAAATATTCACAAGTATATAAACACAAATACAACTTGAAATGGACAGTAATGTGTACAACCTTACACAGAATAAATAATTATATATGCTCAGTGACATTACAATTTTAAACTACACTTTTATTCAACATTGGCTTTGCTCCTACATGATTTAAGCATTTATTTGTGCTTATTTGTGATACACCTTCACTAAAATTAGGTAAAATATTTTTTTCTTAGTTTGACTACCTTTTTAAAATATTCCTTTAATAGAGTGATAAATATTACAGTCATATAGAAATAATGCTAAAGTTTCTCAATCTGAGAATGACTACGTCAGAATCTCTATATAAGGAATTTGCCAAAACACATACATCTTTAATTATTACTGAAGAAATTACTTACTAATTAAACAATTAAATGCTATAAATAGTTGCCAAATTTTATAGAAAGCTATAGATTGTTCATCTTATTTTGGTCTAATTTCAACTTCTACAAGTATCAGATTTTAGTTATCACCATGTAGTTCTTATCCTTCCTAGTGTCCAAATTATAAATAAGTCTCACTACTTCTTGAATTCCAAGAAAATGGTTGGCATAGAAAGAGAATACTTGTCCAACATTCATTTAAGGAAGTTCTCCAGCTGTTTTGTTGGAATAACAAATCCAAATATTACCCAAGCTTGTTTCCAAAAGCTTACCAACCCAGACTTTAAAAGAAAGTAACTTCCAGTTCAACTTGTAGAAGATGAGCAGGAGTTCTAATAATTTTTCCTATTGTTCCAGATAATGAAATTGCATAATCCCCCCCTTCCGTAGATCTTAGCTACTACTATTTTAATATTCTTTATGAAAGCCTTCTAAAATAGCAATAGCACTTAGACTTATATACTTTACAGCTTTACAGCTCTAAGCAGAGTTTATATATAGAATATGCTGATAATGCCCCCAACAATCTGGGTCCTCATTTTACTGACCTCGGAAGGATAGAAGGCTTAGTCAACCTTGAGCCTGGTGGGATTCGAATTGCCAAATTGCAGACAGCCAGCAGTCAGCAGAGGTAGCTTACAGTACTACACTCTAACCACTGCGCCTACAATTCTTCTGCTTCGTTAAATATTCTAAATGTTTAAATATCTCACTGTTCTATGATGGCTTCTCTAATAAGCAAAATAAAACATTTTAGGTGTTTCGCCAATACCATAAAATTGGATTGGCAGGATTAATTTCTAGTTACTACTAAATACAATAATCGCCTTTTAAAGCATTAATTTAAATATAGTTTTTATTACTGAGATAAGAATTGTGGTAATAGTTTCTAGATATAGGTAAAATAGTTTCTAGATAAGAGGAAAAATTCTGGAGTTGGCAAAAAAGGCAGTACAAAATTTGTACGAAGATTAAACAAATAGACAGCAGATTTACTTAATATACATTCCTATGTTTCACATAAGGATCTTTATATTAATATGTAGCAGAAAGAAAATCTTGTTTCTGAGCCTCTGATTAAAGATTAAACTCTGAAAAAAAAATCTCGAGGAGCAAGCAGGAAATTGTGTGTGTGTGTGTTCTCGTAGATTTTCTAGACCCGAATACAACAAGACCAGCATATATATTTGTATATATCTGTTTATCTGTAAAGAATAAGTAACAAATTAGGTTAGGGACCACCTTATTAATACAAATTATATCAGAATTTGAGGACTATTGAAAACACTAGCCAGTCGATTTCTATGCAGATTCTCAGTCATCTAGAAACACCAGGAAGTCCAGTTGTCTCTTGAAAAAGCACCTTTGGAATACCTAGTCAATTATTTGTAGACCATTAGTAAACCATTTCATTCTAAGTTTCCTTCAACAATATCCCCTAGCTCTATGCTTATTAAGTGGTAACAGATTTAGTCCTACTTTTATTTAAACACGCTGCAGTGACGTGCGGTGAGGGTTACCGTTGGTGAGGCAAGACCGTAGCGGCGGCGAGAAGCATCCTCCCCGCCGCTGTGTCCAACAGGCGCCTCGCGTTTATGATGGACATAAACATGAGACGCCTGTCGGACACAGCGGCAGGGGTGTTGCTTCTCGCCGCCGTCGCACTCCACCGCCTTGCCCCCCGCCTCCTCCAACGAACAATCCTGCTGCCCCAGCCTGCAGCCAGCCCCCCCACCCCCCCGCCCGACCTGCCCGACCTGCCTGGACTCACTGCTCTTCTCCTCGTCCTCCCCACTCGGTGCTGGGCTGGCTGCAGGCTGGGGCAGCAGGATTGTTTGTTGGAGGAGGCGGGGGGCAAGGCAGTGGAGCATGACGGCGGCGAGTAGCATCTCAGATGGAGCCGGGACACCCGGAAGGCAAGCCGGCACTTCGGCATGCCTTTAAGTGCCGGCTTCCCTTCCGGGTGTTCCGGCTCCATCTGAGATGCTTCTCGCCGCCATCACGCTCCACCGCCTTGCCCCCCACCTCCTCCAACGAACAATCCTGCTGCCCCGACCTGCAGCCAGCCCACCCACCCCCCGCCCGACCTGCTCCCTGCCTGGACTCACCACTCTTCCCCTCCTCCTCCTCCTCCTCCTCCTCCTCCTCCTCCTCCTCCTCCCCGCTCAGTGCTGGGCTGGCTGCAGGCCGGGGCAGCAGGATTGGTCGTCGAAGGAGGCGGGGGGGACAAGGCAGTGGAGCGCGACGGAAGCGAGAAGCATCTCAGATGGAGCCGGGACACCCGGAAGGCAAGCCGGCACTTAAAGGCATGGGCTCGGCCGCCATTCAGCAAAACAAGTTTCGCTGAATGGCGGCCGAGCCCTGCCTGCCGGCACTCTAAAGTTAGTTAAGGCAGGCAAGGGAAACCGCGAACCAAAAGGAAGTCTTGCTGGGAAGATGCGGCAGCAGGGCTTTAAAGGGCTCCCCCCTCCCAGCCAGCCAGCCCAGCCACCCCATTCCTCCCACCACCACCACTGTGTCCAACAGGCCAGGCGTCTCGCGTTTATGGCGGACATAAACGCGTGAAGCCTGGCCTGTTGGGACACAGCGGCGAGAACGTCCCTGCTGCCTCCGCGCTCCGCCGCCTCGCCCCCCCACCTCCTCCAACCCCACCGGACCGCTGTGAAGAAAGAAACACCCACACCCACACATACACTCCACAATAAAAAAATTACATATTTAATTACAATAAATTTGAATCCCCCCCTCCCTCCGTCCGATCCACATATCTTTTCCAGCTGTGGAAACTCTCTCAACTCTCCTCTTGTCCGCCCAACATAAGCGTGCTCAACGTAAGCATGCTCATAAGGCATGATTCGCTGCTCCCCGATCAGGAGGCGGGAGAATCAGTGCCTCCTTTGCATATGGAATTTTTTGCTTTTTAACTCTTTCTTAACTTTTAAAAGGCGAAAAATTCCTTATGCAAAGGAGGCCCCGAGTCCTCTGGCCTCCTCCTAGTTAATACTGAGAGCAGACACCAAGCCACTGTGACTTGAAATCTGGTACCAACTACCCTGGCTTTAATTATTTTTAAAAAATTATTTAAAATTCTTTCCTTTCCCTGAGGAGACTGGTGAGGCCCCACCTCCCTTGCCTCTAGTGACTGCACGTCCCTGATATGCTGATTGTTGAACCTGTTTGTGTTGACTGCAATATCAAACTTAAGGATGCTTGATTTGACTCTCTTCCTCTTCTGTCACTTTCTTATACTTCATGCCATCCTCTATCACAATTAACAAATATTCTCCAAATGATGGAAAATGTACACTAGTTCCATGTACACTAGTTCAATTCAGAGGTATGCTGATAATAATCTATGTCTTTCCATACTCTTAATCTCAAACAAACAAATTATTACATATTTTTATATTGCATAATGATTTTCCAAACTTTTCTCAACAGTTCTTGTCCAACTAACTTATTTGTTTGTAATACTTACAAGAGAATTACCAATGTAGGTACACAGCATCCGAAGTCCCATTTCCCCCACCATTCCTTGCTAAATATGTGAAGATAATGGTGACTCTTAAATAGCAAATACTTGATTTAGTTTTAAACCTTGAAACCTGTATATTATAATTTTTCTGTAGAGTGTTTGTAAAAAAATAAATTTAGTTTGAGCCCCTTTTGTGCTTTCCAATTGCAATTGTGATATGGCTATATAAATTGATATAAATGTAGCTACATTATAAAAATGCAGTGCTTGCTTAAAATAATTTTCAGTGTTTGTCTTTATTTTGTTCTTCAAGTATTTTGGATACGCATTATACAGAACAAAGTTACCAAGAAACTGTAGCAAGGAAATTCTTTCTTCATTTGATGGCATTCGTGATCGGGCCTACATCTCTGTGGATGGGGTAAAGCACCATATCACAACTGCTTTCTTGTGGTTATAGCTATGATTGTCTGTCTGTCTGTCTGTCTGTCTGTCTGTCTGTCTGTCTGTCTGTCTGTCTGTCTGTCTATCTATCTATCTATCTATCTATCTATCTATCTATCTATCTATCTATCTATCTAGAATTCTTTATTGGCCAAGTGTGATTTGGCACACAAGGAATTTGCATATTCTTTCAGTGTACATAAAAAGACAAGAATCATAAGGTACACTTAATGATAGCCATAGGGTACAAATAAGCAATCAGGAAACAATCATTATAAATTGTAAGAATACAAGCAACAAAGTTACAGTCCTGCAGTCATAAGTGGGAGGAGATGGGTGATAGGAACGACGAGAAGATTAATAGTAATAGTGATGCAGCCTTAGTGAATGGTGCATAGTGAATTCCCTCACAGTGGTGAGGGAATTATTTGTTTAGCAGAGTGATGGCATTCCAGAAAAAACTGTTCTTGTGTCTAGTTGTCTTGGTGTGCAGTGCTCTATAGTGTCGTTTTAAGAGTAGGAGTTGAAACAATTTATGTCCAGGATGCGATGGGTCCGTAAATATTTTCATGACCCTCTTTTTGATTTGTGCAGTGTACAGGTACTCAATGGAAGGCAAGTTTTTTTCTGCAGTTCTGATTTTTCTCTGAAGTCTGTGTCTCTCTTGTTGGGTTGCAGAACCAAACCAGATAGTTATATAGGTGCAGATGACAGATTCAGTAATTCCTCTGTAGAACTGTATCAGCAGCTCCTTGAGCAATTTGAGCTTCCTGAGTTGGCGCTGAAAGAACATTCTTTGCTGTGTTTTTTTTAATGACATTTTTGATGTTAGGTTTCCATTTTAGGTCTTGAGATATGATGGAACCTAGAAATTTGAAGTTCTGTTGATACTGTGTTGTCTAGTATTGTAAGAGGTGGTAGTATGGTAGGGTTTCTCCTAATGTCTACCACCATTTCTACGGTTTTGAGTGTGATCAGTTCCAGATTGTTCTGGTCGCACCACAAGGCTAGATGTTCAATCTCCCATCTGTATGCAGTTTCATTGTTGTCTCAAATGAGACTAATCACTGTTGTATCACTGCAAACTTCAGTAGTTTAACAGATGGATCATTTGAGATGCATTCATTGGTATATAGAGAGAAGAGAAGTGGAGAGAGCATACAGCTCTGGGGACTCCTGTGCTAATTGTACAGGTATTTGATGTGGTTTTGCCTAGCTTCACCTGCTGTTTCATGTCTGTTAGGAAACTTGTGATCCACTCACAAGTGTGTTCAGGTACCACTAGCTGATTTAGTTTAGTTAGAAGAATGTCCGGTATGATGGTATTGAATGCTGAGCTAAAGTCTACAAAGAGGACATCTGTCTGTCTGTCTGTGTGTCTGTCTGTCTGTCTTCTATCTATTTATTATTCTCTGAGGGATTATCCTGTCTCTTGTATGTAATGTAATAATAATAATATTTAAAAATGCCAAATAAGTACTATCTTCTAAGTAAGATCAGTTCTGTGATGCTTGGTGAAGACTGTTTATTGCTTTATATGGTCACTGATGGATAAATTTGCTTATATTGTTATTCATACATATGGCTTGCTAACAATGTTAACACTGTTCTTAACTTCATTTTGCTGTATTACGCAAAGTCCAGGTTTCAGAGGCTGCTTCTTCATTTTATCTAGTGCAGTCTCCTTGCAGAAATGTATTAAAATAGTTTCTTAGAAATATGCCAATACTGTGGATTAGTATAAATTCAGATGGATGGGCCTTAAGAGTCTATTGTCACAATAATTTGTTTACTTTTCATTGCTATGGATCCTAGATTTATAACTACAAAATGCTAATGTTAGGATATTAAGGTATTCCTTCTCTGCAGATTTAGGGCACCTATAGAAAATAACGTCTGAGGTCCAGAGGTGGGTTGCTACTGGTCGTACTGGTTCGGGTAATGGAAATTGTGACTGGGTCACTAAACCAGTAGGGATGGCAAGCTCACCACACCCCCGAACCGGTTTCCCGGTTGCCACGGCATGTTTTTTGACATTTTTAATGTTCTGCGCATGTGCAGATCTATTTACAGGCAACTGCGCACACACACAGAGTGAACGGGTAGTAATGCCAGCAGAAACACACCCCTGCTGAGGTTACATAGCCATGACAATATACTGTACTTATAAAATAAATGGCAGTAAACTTAAGTTGTTTAGTTGTCAATATTATACGCCAGTGATGGCGAACCTTTTTGAGACCGAGTGCCCAAATCGCAACCACAAACCCACGTAATGGCAATTTAACCTGATTAATGAGATTTTAGTTTAGAAAAAACAACTCATACGTGATTAACATCTTTTCTCTGAAAAAAAACCCCACAATAACATGCTTATAGAGTATAAGACGCACCTTTCCCCCCCTAAAAGAGTGTGGAAATGTTGGTGCATGCACTGAATTCAGCCATTTTTGCCTTCTGAAACCCTGCCCCCACATTCCATTTTTGTGAAAAATGGGTGAAAAACATGCAATTTTTCTCCAAAACGGGGGTGTTTTTGCCTTCCCCCACCCCATAGAAGCACTCTGCAGGCTTAAGCAGGGCTGGGGGAAGGAAAAAATGCCCCTGTTTTGCTGAAAACTTGTGGAAAATGGGCCATTTTTCATCCAAACAGGAGTGTTTTTGCCTTCCCCCCACTCCCGAGAAGCATTATGCAGGCTTCAGCGGGGCTGGCGGAAGGGAAAATGCCACCATTTTGGTAAAAAATGGGTCATTTTCCATCAAAACAGGGGTGTTTTTGCCTTCCCCCACCCTCCAGAAGCACTCTGAAGGCTGCAGCAGGGCTGGGGGAAAGGAAAAATGCCCCTGTTTTGGTGAAAAATGGGGGCATTTTTGCCTTACCCCAGCCCTGCTGAAGCCTGCAGAGTGCTCCTGGGGTCTGGGGAAGACAAAAACTTTTTTTCTTACTTACCTCTTCGAAATCTTGATGCGTCTTATACACCGGTGTGTCTTATACTCTGAAAAATATGGTAGCTAACGCTCTTAGTTAACACTAAAGAAATTCCCTGAATCAACCAATCTACAGCAGTAATTCTCAGTTGGGGATTCTTTTGAACTTGCTGACCACCTGTCAGATCCCTAAAAGTGATACTGCCAAACAATTGGGAGGCGGGGGGCCTTGGAGTCAATTTATTGGCAGTGCCTGTGACAACCGATATTTTACAACTGGTTTCCTGGCGCCAAAATACCTGAGATCCCATCACCTTTTGGGGGAACGTTTATGATGGCCATCTGGACATTGCACTTTACTGTGTAATGGAAGATAGCCATGGGAATGTATGTTTATTCAGTTCTCAGGGGAGTTGATAAAGGAAACATCTTCACACCTGTGTTTTGGCTAGAATCTGTATTCTAACAAATGGGAGAGGTCTCTACTGCTTTAATTCTACTTGCATTGCCTAAGGATTCAGATGTTGCTTTGACTTTAATGGCTTCCATTCTTCTTAATAAAAGGTTCCTTTTGAAATACTCCATTTCAAGAGTCTTCAGTTTTTTTAAGTTAGGAGAGGAGCCCTTACATAAAGCAACATCTCTGCAAAATGGTCAACCCGGAGAAGCAACACTTGCTCTACCGAGGGGACACTGCAAACCATGTTCAAGCACAACAGCGAACAAGGGGAAGCTGAATGCTGGAGGGAGACATCAAGCCCCCCCCCCCCAAACCGGAGGCCTGCTCCATGTATCCTGTTGGACAGGATGAAGTGAACCTGGAGGACCCCAAAAAGCCCCACTGGTCAATCGGTATCAGCACGAAAGATGGCTGGAATGGGAGGACCAGAGGAGTCACTTTTACCCGTGGTAACCGAAAACCAGGATGGAAATTGGAGCTAGAAGCCCCCTCTGACTAGGAGGAGCTAAATGAAGCCTTACTGAGAGAGGATCATCTGAACAGACATGTAACCCAGTTGGTGATGGAGATTTTGGAAACTCTCAACATCCGGGGGGAGCCAGAACAGCAACCAAGAGGTGTTGGAAGGGCAGCAGCTGCAGATGATGCCAGGAGAACTAACCCCCTTCTAGGCCCTGCTGTTTAAGCAGATGGCACAGCAAACCCTCCCCACCAGTTGGCACATGGATTGGGGGCTGCTCCCAACCAACCTCGAAACCTGCAATTATAAAGAAAAACTGGGGGTGAAGTTTGATGGGAACCCGAAAAAATTGGGATACTTTGTGCCACACCTGCTCACCTAAATGCAAAAATATGGGTTTGATTTTTAAACCCAAGGATCCCGAGTGCGAATAGTTACTCTAGCCCTGGAAGTAGCCGCCGCCAGATGGATGGTGACCCTACATGATGCTGATGCACCAGAACTGCAGGATCTCAACCATTTCATTATGGCCCTGCGACCATGTTTCGAGGACCCCATCACAGATGGCAAAGCATGCAACTGCATTAAAGTTGTGAAGCAGGGACGCCAGCCAGTGGCAGAGTATACCGAGGAATTCTGAGACTTGGCGTGTCGTGTTAACTGGCCAGAAGATATCCTAGCAAGCTGGTTCAAGGATGGGCTGAGTGATGACCTCTACAATGCCTGCATGGCTCGAGGTGCACCAAACCACCTACATGAGTGGTATCTCACTGCGGAAGAAGCAGAGATTGACAGGGCCAGGAACTAGTACTGAGTGGGGCAAATGTGGAAGAAATCCCCACCCCAATGCTAGCAAGAGTCTTTCAGTCTGCAAATGGCATCTTCTCCTAAACCCTCAGCCTGTTTCAAGTGTGGAAAGGAGGGACATCGAGCTGCATAATGCTATTCTCAAGCACTGGCTAGGAAACGAGAATGCCCGGGGGGGGGGGGGGAACCTACGCAACCTGGCCCGCGCGGGAAGGAGACGGCTCTGAGAAGCAGAATTGTAGAATCTCCACCCCTCCCCTCTTTGAGGATGAAACCCCAGCTTCTCAGCAGGAGGAACCACACTCATCCGGAAGCGATCCAGAGGATGAACCACTAGTAAGCAAACCAATTAAACTGCTTACCCACCCCCTAAGACTGTTTATCCCCAACTGGGAGAGGGGGATAAAAATCTCTGCTTTAGTGGACTCTGGGTGCACTGGCTGTTTGATCAGCCCAACTCTGGTAAGAAAGTTGAGGATTAATGTAAAGAAGCTGAAAAGTCCTATAGCTTTTTGCCAACTTGGTGGGTCAATAGCAGAGGGGGAGCCAGTTTCACTTGCCACTGAGCCTCTACAGATAGGCATCGGAAACCACGAGGAAATGCTTACATTTATAGTGGCGCCTGGCATGGAATGGTCACTAGTTTTGGGTCTTGCATGGTTGACAAAATGGAACCCCAAAATTAATTAGAAGCAAGGCACCATAAGAGTTCAGATGCACGTGACTTTTGCTGAGAATCCACACAAAGAAACTGAGGGGGTAGAGCAGCAAGAAACAGCAATGCCCACTTACACTATGCCAACCTAGGGCATACCCAAAGAATACGACTTGGTTGAGGTTTTTAGCGAAAAAGCCTCTGATGACCTCCCCTCCCCCGCACCGCTCCACTGACGGTGCGATAGAAATCCTACCCGGGGCCAAACTCCCTAAACCCAAGATGTATAGCATGTGTCTGAGGGAGCTGGAAGAACTGAGGACATTCATTGAGAAAAACCTAGCAAGGGGTTTCATTGAGCTAGCTAGTCTCTGTGTCGATTTTAGGAACCTGAATATGATCAGTGCGGAGAACATGTATCTTGTCCCCCTCATGAAAGACACGTTAGCACACCTCACTAAATGGAAATTTTTTTCAAGTTGGATATAAGGGAGGCTTACTACCATATCAGAATTAAAGAGGGAGATGAATGGAAAATGGCATTTAACACCTCGTTTGGATGCTACCAATTCAAAGTGCTCCCATTTGGGTTACAAGGGTCCCCTGCAATATTTATGTAATTAATAAACAAAGTGCTACAGGAGCATTTATATAAGTGCTGTTTGGTATACTTATGTGACATTTTGCTATATTCTGAGACCAAAGCAGAACATGTAAAACTAGTCGGGACGGTTCTGAACAAACTCTGCTCTGCCAAACATTATGCTAAACTCTCTAAAGTATGTGAATTCCACCAAGAAAAATTGATTACTTAGAATACCGCATTTCACACCAGGGCATAGAAATGGATCCTTTAAAAGTGCAGGCAGTACTTGACTGGGAACCACCCAGAACACATAAACAGTTACAAAGCTTCCTGGGATTTGCCAACTTTTACAGCCAGTTTATCCCCGCTTTCGCCCAGATTGCTCTCCCCATCACCATGCTTTTAAAAATGAAGGGGGAGGGTAACCTGAAACCGAAATAGTCTTTGAATTGGACAATGGAATTTCATTTCATTTCATTTTATTATATTTATATATGCCGCCCTTTCCCCCCGAAGGGGACTCAGGGCGGCTAACAAATCAAATCAGGGAAGGGGGGGTACAGACAAAAAATAAAAAAACGAAACATAACAATATATAATTTAAAAACACACAACAGTCATACCATTCGAGACGGGGGCAACAGCTCTTTAGCCCCAGGCCTGTTGGAACAGCCAGGTTTTAACGGCTTTGCGGAAGGCCTGGAGGGTGGTGAGGGTTCGAATCTCCACGGGGAGTTCGTTCCAAAGGGTCGGAGCAGCCACAGAGAAGGCTCTCCTCCGGGTAGTCGCCAGTCGACACTGGCCGGCGGATGGAATTCGGAGGAGGCCTAATCTGTGGGATCTAATCGGTCTAGTGGAGGTGATTGGCAGCAGGCGGTCTCTCAAGTACCCAGGTCCAATACCATGAAGGGCTTTATAAGTGACGACTAGTGCCTTGAAGCGTCTATAACTGACGACTAGCGCCTTGAAGCGAGACCAATAGGCAGCCAGTGCAGCTCGTGGAGGATAGGTGTTACATGGGTGAACCGAGGTGCACCCACGATCGCTCGCGCGGCTGCATTCTGGACAAGCTGAAGTCTCCGAATGCTCTTCAAGGGCTGCCCCATGTAGAGCATGTTGCAGTAGTCCAGTCTAGAGGTCACAAGGGCACGAGTGACTGTTGTGAGGGCCTCCCAGTTCAGGTAGGGACGCAACTGGTGCACCAGGCAAACCTGGGCAAATGCCCCCCTGGTCACAGCCGACAAGTGGTGTTCAAAAGTCAGCTGTGGGTCCAGGAGGACTCCCAAATTGCGTACCCTGTCTGAGGGGCGTACTGTTTGACCCCCCAGCCTGAGAGATGGAAAACTTGGCCAATTAGTAGGAGGGAAACACACCAGCCACTCGGTCTTATCTGGATTGAGAACAAGCTTGTTAACCCCCATCCAGTCCCTAACAGCCTCAAGGCACTGGCACATCACGTCAACCGCTTCATTGAGTTGGCACGGGGCGGACAGATACAGCTGCGTATCGTCCGCATACTGATGGTATTTTATCCCGTGCCGTCGAATGATCTCACCCAGCGGCTTCATGTAGATATTAAACAGGAGGGGGGACAGGACCGAACCCTGCAGCACCCCATAATTCAGGGGCCTAGGGGTCGATCTCTGCCCTCCAACCAACACCGACTGTGACCTGTCCGAGAGGTAAGAGGAGAACCACCGTAGGACAGTGCCTCCCACCCCCACCTTCCGCAGTCGTCGCAGAAGGATACCGTGGTCGATGGTAATGAAGGCCGCTGAGAGGTCAAGGAGCACTAGGACGGAGGCATAACCTCCATCCCTGGCTCTCCAGAGATCATCGATCAATGCGACCAAAGCGGTTTCCATGCTGTAGCCAGGCCTAAATCCCGACTGGAAGGGATCTAGATAATCGGTTTCCTCCAAGGGCCGCCGGAGCTGAAAGGCCACCACTTTCTCAACAACCTTCCCCACAAAGGGGAGGTTGGAGACTGGATGAAAGTTGTTTAACACGGCTGGATCCAAAGATAGCTTCTTCAGAAGGGGTCTCACCACCGCCGCCTTTAGAGTGGGGGGAAAGAACCCCTCCCGAAGGGAGGCGGTAATAACCGCCTGGATCCAGCCCCGTGTCACCTCCCTGCTGTTAGCGACCAGCCAGGAGGGGCACGGGTCCAGTACACATGTGGAGGCACTTACAGCCCCCATGGCCTTGTCCACGTCCTCAGGCGTAACAGCTTGAAAATCAATCCAGTGATGTCCTTCCAGATTCTCCCCTGGTACCTCGGCTGGCTCTGTGCAATTGGAGTCCAGGTCCATCCGAAGCCGAGCAACTTTATCCGCGAGGAATTGGACGTAATCCTCAGCTCTGCCTTGCAAATGATCGCTCGTATCCCTCCTGTTTAGGAGGGAACGGGTTATCCTGAACAAGGCGGCTGGGCGCGACTCAGTGGAAGCAATCAGAGAGGCAATGTGTGTCCTTTTTGTCGTCCTAATTGCCCGAAGGTAAGCTCTGATGCTAGATGTTAAAAGCGCTCGGTCTGACTCAGACTTACTGGATCTCCATCGTTGCTCTAGGCGTCTCTTTCGGCGCTTCATCTCCCGGAGTTCCTCGGTAAACCAAGGGGCCCTCCTGGATCCACTGCCTCGGATCGGCCGTAAAGGCGCAATCCGGTTAAGAGCCTCTGTCGCTGCTGAATTCCAGGCAACAACCAGAGTCTCCGCCGGACTGCGGATGAGGGTATCAGGAATAACTCCAAGCTCCGTCTGAAAGCCCAAAGGGTCCATAAGGCGCCTGGGGTGGAACCACTTAATCGGTTCCTCCTCCCTACAGTGGGGGTTTTGTCTCCGAAAGTCAAGCCTCAGTAGGTAGTGGTCCGACCATGACAGGGGCAAGATCTCATTACCCCTCAAACCAAGATCACAACTCCACAGCTCCGAGAGGAATACGAGGTCGAGCATGTGACCCACCGAGTGAGTCGGGCCCCGAATGCCAAGAGAGCAGCCAAAAGTTCATTTTCTCACACAAGGTAAGAGGAGCTGAATTAACTTTTGGTTTCTACACTCATGCACAGATGCCAATCAGCCTCCTGATGGATGGCGTACCAGGCGACATGATTCCGCGTGCCAACTTTGTTAAGTGTGCCATAGGTTCGCCATCACGGCCATAGGAAATTTATTTCTGAATGATCTGTTCTGATTGTTTCCTAAAAATTAGAAGGAATGCATTGAAATGCATATTTTCTGAGATGATGCTGAGCCAAAGCCATGTGTGCTCTCACGTCAGGGTTTTAACTAAAGATACATGAAGAAGATTCTCTTTTGTCCTTTAGCATTGTGCTGGCAATGAGAGGAGCAAGGAAGTGGTGGATTGATTTAGACTGTATTGGATTTCAAATACTGTTATGTAACTTTGGGTGGCAATAGGTTTGAAATTGATTTGAACAGTGACTATAAGTATCATCAAAGCAGATTGTGATGCTACACTATGTTTTCTCTGAGGATTAAAAACAATCAATGGAAGGAGAAAAGAAAGAGGATGTGAACCTGGCAAGTGTACATTATCTTTTGATCTTAGTTGAGATTGTTATGTTTGAAATTCTTTTGCCACTCCACCCTCCAAATTTCTTCTTTTAGCCCCTGGCTCCTCTAACTATTGTTGTTGAAAATTGGTGGTACTGTTTCTTATCAATTTGAAACAGAAGCTAAAAGTGTAGTCAAATACTCAGTAGAGTTAATAGATTTTTTAAAAAGCTAAGAACCTCCTAAATCCTCTCTTCATGTATAGCGCCATGCATTTTGCATCACAGTTCCACCTTTTATTTCACAAAGATGTTAAATGGGAGCCCAACAACCTAAAGATTTCCATCCTTTTTTAAAAATTTGGTTGAATGTACTGAATCCAATAAAGATGTCTTGATATATCCAAGAGTGGTTTATGACATCAATCAGAGAAACAAAGATGAATTTTTGACTTTAAAAAAGAATGAAACGCCAAGCAAATGGGGAATATTGTTTTAATATTTTTATATACCTACCATGCTTATTTGTTTTTTGTCAGTTATTTAAACTTTCTGACCGTAGAGGGTGGGGAAATTTGAATTCCTTCAGAAGTACTCATTTTATTTAAAGAAAACACCTGAAAAATTTTGAATTATATAAATGACTATGATAATTTTGATTCAAGTCATATTATGAATTAACACAGTTGGTGATAGGCATTTTCTAAAACCTCCCATCAAAATGCAGATACCTCTGAAAAAGACACTGGGGGATAATGATATAGCTTTTGTACTGTGTCTTGTTTTGGGTTTAACTTTAAAATATATTGTTCATTTAGATTCCACAGGGAATTCTTGAAAGAAGGAAATCCTTGAAATTGAACATAACTGGGAATGCAGGTGCCAATCTGGATCTGTTGATAGAAAATATGGGTCGAGTCAATTATGGACGATACAACAATGACTTCAAGGTATAGTTTCAATTGTCTTAAATATCCAGTCAAGTATAAATTTGCCTGGTTATTTGAACACAAAGCAACACTTCTAATACTATGGAGTGAATATTATAGAGGTATAGTATTTAGAGGAAGTAGTTTGAGTTTATAGTTTGAGAAGAAAAGAAAAAGTTTTGAAATACTATTGTATCTCTTTAATTAAGAAGAACACTATACTTGAATAGTAGTCCAAAATCACTGCTGTCTTTGGCGGCTATGTGAGGGTGATTAGAAATATGCATAATAAACAATCTGACCAAGCCTTGTATGCCATTGGCATTGATCTAATGCAGGCAAGATGCAATACAGTGTTTTATGAAGAGGTGTTATCTCAACAGGCACCCTCCTTTGGAAATGTGAACAGTTATTCAGATCATGTAGTTCTTACAGACTTGCTAGAGGAGTACAGCTCCTCCCTATCATCCTTTGTATTTACATTATCTAAAGTAAATTTGAAAGTATCAGTAGGTATGTTCTTTTTGTTCTAACTGTAATCTGAAGACCTGCGGTTTGTGCCAATCCAATTTTGATGCTGATTAGTTATGAAGTAATTTTCTCTTTCTAGTCCTTAGTGTCTTTCAACATCAGGGAACAATCTCCCAGAAGGTTTGGCATAAAAGTTTGAATATCATTTATTTTACAATCACAGAAGTTTATTTTCTCCATGTCAATCCTTTTATGGATTGCCTTGAATGGATTTATTTTTCAGAATGTAGTCTGCTGCCAACTCTGACTTTGATGGCAAGGATTTGTTATCAGAACTATATGACTTTTATCAGTTGAATTGTGTACGACTTGATATTTAGATGTTTTATATATGCACCAGTATTATTATTAAGGAAAATATAGAAATGTAAATTAGTATCTCTCTCTCTTGAAAACTCTTGCCAGTTTTGGAGGCAACCTTGGTATGTTACCACAAACTATAGTTTTAGTGAAAAATAGAAAAAGCAGAAAAAGATATCTTCATGGGTTAATTTAAGGAACATAGCTTTCATGTGTTCAACTGCTTCACTACAGGATGTGGAAACTTGCAAATTATATTGTACCGTGAAATTTAAAATATAAAGGTGAGATCAAAATTCTAGATTAAATTTATCTTACAAAGAATCTTTTAAAATGGAGCTTTAGAGGAGATGCTAATATATTGACAGCTTTTGCACTTGAGCTATTTCTGTTAATGTTATAAGCTACCTTCTAAAGTAACATCTTTGGCTATTTGGATAAATAATTTAGGTTATTGAGGTTTGGAGGGGTTCTTAGTATATGAAGTAGGATTTTCTCCAATGATTGTATCATTTGATCAAGCCTTAGAGATGAAGTCTTTCTTCAGATAATCCCTTTTCAAATTGTTTGCACTCTTATATGTCAAAAACATGCACCTTGAAGGGCCTCACTCAGCAATCCAAATATTGCATTTTGTACCAGTTAAGGGTTTGGACCAGACATTCACAGACCTTCACCTGTAGCAACTTCACAAAGAATGCATAGTAATTGTCCAATCACAGGGTTATCATTTTGCTAACCACTGTTGTTAGATTTGTCCAAGTCAGAATATAATTAGTAAACCAGTTGGAATTGATAGTACACCCTTCTATTATAAAGATTTGATAATATCTTTGACTCAAGTAATATATTCACATTACATTTCTGAGAGAGAATATGCCATTTCAGATCAAGCTATTCCTCAAATTCCCATTCCCTTGAATTCACTGACCTACAAAATCTCTACTTTATCATGATTCATTTTTTATTAAGTCACATCTATCCCATCATAGCACTGTTCTGACCATGCTCAGCTTTTTCTGGTGCAGATACAGTATTATGAAGTAGACCTGAGTGTTATTACTTCAACATGTTAATGACAAGTAGCTTCAAATTCCTAATGAACATCCCTTGCCAATGAAATAACATCAGAAAAAATATGCCTTGCAACAATCTAGCACAATATATTTCAGATGTCAGAAATATAATCACCCATTATTTTTTGTTAAAACAATTTCCATAAATAGAAATAGAAACCTTGTGCAACATCAACCACAATTGGGTCTCAGATTAAAAAAAGATCCAAATGATATGGGACCAAAATAATCACCTATAGACTTCCCATCCCAGTAGATTGTAAGGCTATGACTGTTCCCATCTTTTGTTAAAGAGAATTCTGTAAGAATTGTGTAATATAAAAAAGGGACACCTTAAATGAAAGTTGCTTAAAGTTATGCAACTTTGAATAGAAACCATATTGAACCATATTGAACACTGAGAGATGAAACAAGATCAATACAATACCACTCCCTCTATCACATATGCCATTTATCGAAGCAGAGCAGAAATCCATTTGAAAAATATCAATAGAATCTATGTTTCTCCAGAGCTCCCAAATATCTACTATTTTCATGGGATGACCTGCATTAAATTATCCGAGTCTATGTAGTCACTAGACTGAGGCCTTCCAATTAAAGCTGTAAGAGGGCAAAAAACCTAGGCAGAAGGAGAGAGAGAGACAGACAGACAGACAGACAGATAGACAGAGGAAGGAGGAAGGAGGGAGAGAGGGAATTGTAAAGCAGTCAAACTCTTCTTTGACAAATTTATAATACATTTATTTTCAGGGTCTGATTGTGAATTTAACTCTTGCTCAAGATATCCTCTTTGACTGGGAAATATATCCCCTGGACATTGACAGAGCAGTGCAAGGAGGCTTCAATCATATGATATCTGGAAAAAATGTATCAACATATGAAGGGCCGAGTGTTTATACTGGCAATTTTTCCATTCCTAGTGAAATTCCAGATTTGCCTCAAGACACCTATCTCAAATTTCCAGGTTGGACAAAGGTACAATTTCTTTATTCATAAAAAGTTCATGTACAACTTCAAAATTCATAACAAACTTAAAGTATTTCTCATCAATCTCATTTGTAGGTAAAGTGTAAAACATCTTAATTGGAGTATATTGACAGTATTTGGGATTGTTAATTTCCAGTGCTAGGATTGAACACCTTAAATGAAAATTGCTTAAAGTTATGCAACTTTGAATAGAAACCATATTGAACCATATTGAACACTGAGAGATGAAACAAGATCAATACAATACCACTCCCTCTATCACATATGCCATTTGTAGATAAAGTGTAAAGCAGCTTAATTGGAGTATATTGACAGTATTTTGGATTGTTAATTTCCAGTGCTAGGATTGAACAGCTGTTTAATAATAGAAATATTTAGTAAGTCAGCCACAAGGATTGATAAAATTGGATATATATAACAAAGCAATTATCTTCGGGCTATTATAATCATATAAAAGTAAAGTATTAGACATTACAATTATATGCTGTCCAATATCTATCTCTTGCAACTGATGGACTTGCAACAGTAGATGCCTACTGACTGAATTGTGTTAATGTCAGTTAATGGATTCATGGTATTTTTAGTACTTGCCTCATGTGCAGATTAATATTGAAATTCATAATCTGCTTTCCACACATATGTTCCAGTGCCCAAGACTCATGTGTCCATTTGATACATTAGTATTTAATAGCTCTCATAACATAATGGTTCTTATAAATTTTCACTTGAGAATATCAATGATTAGAATGCACATATGGTGAAAATTAAAAAAGTCATTTGGTCCATCATTTCTAATAATGGCTTTTCTAAGATTGATATTATCAGCATACTTTCTACCTTAACGTTTCAGACTTGTATTACATGGGCATCTTCCTTCAAACATCTTTCATTCAGATTTTGTCAATAACATAATTATGGCATTAAGCATTGTTAAGCAACATCCTTCTAGGCAATTAAGAATGTTAAACGATTCTGTGACATGAATATAGGCAGTGTTATTCTCAGGATGGTTTCTCAGGATTCCATTCTGGTACCAATTCTGATAAACTCGTATATGTCATTCGTGGTATCCTTGGGAAGCATTTCTTATGATATCTGAACTAATTTTCTGAATTATTTCAATCAACAGAAAACCTTTTACCCCAGCGGAAAAGTTAATTTCTTGAATCTATGCTGTTGTATCCTTGTTCTTCATGTATTCTAGTTTTAGCTCACTTGTGAGATGTTTAGTGTATAATAAAAAGTGGCTGCATAACGTAACATAACATAAGCCCTTTGTCAGATTATGTTTAGGCCATGTGAAATATTCATTCTCCAAAGTTGGTGGAGACAGCAGCCATGCATGGGTTAACTCTGTCAGTATCCAATAGGACTGAGACTACAAAGTAATATCATAGCACATGAAATGTCTCCTCCCGCTTTTTAGACTTAGTCGATCTTGGACTGGCTCTCTCACAACTTTTATCAAAATTCCTAAATTAAATTGCCTTTTTCTTCTAAAAAATTTTCCTACAAGTTTCCCTGTCCAGGTCGCACAATCAGCCTCTTCAGGATCTCCAGACCACCATACTGGTGCTCCAGACCACCATACTGGTGCTCCAGACCACCATACTGGTGCTCCAGACCACCATACTGGTGCTCCAGACCACCATACTGGTGACATTTAGTTCCCACCTTCTGGTTGGTGCACCTGGGAGCCCTGATAGATTCTGTTCAAGGGAAGGTCTTCCTGTCTCTAGAGCAACAGATCATTCTCCGGGAAGTGAGGAGCAAGCAACCGGTTCTGCTGATCCAACTGTCTCAGTTGCTAGGGAAGATGGTCTCATGCTTCTCCATCGTCCCGTGGACACAGCTTCACAGTTGCTGCCTCCAGTGGTTCCTGTAGCCGTTCCAGAAGAACAACAATAGCTGTTCTTTGGTGAAGGTCAGATTGACTCCTGAGGTGATCCAATCTCTAGAGTGGTGGGTCTCCCCGGCCATCTCCCAGGGGTCCCTCTTCATGGAGCCCCAGCGTCTTGTTGTCATGACAGATGCCAGTCTCACCGGGTGGGGCATTCACCTAGACTCTCAGGTGGCCCAAGGCCTGTGGTCCAGCTCTGACCTAGCCTACAGCATGAATTGGCTAGAGTTGAGGGCAATCCACCTGGCCCTCCTCCACTTTCGGTCATCAGTACGCAACTCCCACATGCTGATTCCCACAGACAACACGATGGCCAAGGTGCATGTCAACTGCCGGGGGGGGGGGGACGAGGGCCATCTCACTTATGGACTCAGCTTTTTGCCTAGGGATCTGGGTGGAAACCAACCTGCTATCTCTCTGCACGGAACATATCTCAGGCATCAACAAAACACAGGCGGACTGGTTAAGTCACACAATGATTGACATAGCGGAATGGAGCCTGAATCATCGCATCTTCAGACAGTTGACCAGGCGGTACGGGATTCCAGTTTTGGATCTCTTCGCAACATGATCAAACAAACAACTTCCCAGATACTTCGCTTGATACACGACCCCAGGAGTGGAAGGGACGGACGCTTTAAGGTGCAGATGGCCCTCCGGGCTTCTGTACACCTTCCCTCCCTTCCCCCTGATATAGAGAGAGATCACAAGATGCTAGAGGAGGAGGAGGAGCTCATCCTTATTGCTCCCATTGGCTGCGCCGCCCATGGTACGTGGACCTAGTCAATCTATTGGTGGGTCCATCATGGCAGCTCCCCATGCTTGAGTCTCTTCTTCAACAAGGGTCCATTCATCACCCCAACCTCCAATGGCTTCGTCTAACCGCCTGGAAGCTGAGCAGGTGGCCTTGATATCGGCTAATCTCTCTGATAAGGTAATCAGGACAATTCAGACGTCTACTAATAGAATTTATGAAGACTCTTGGCAAACATTTACTGCTGTCCTCGAGATATTATTTCTCTCAAAGCTTCAGTAGCTGTCGTCTTAGATTTTTTTCAACAAGGGCCTTGACAAAGGACTTTCTCCTGACACCCTAAGGCAGCAGGTTGTGGCCTTTAGTCCTCTCTCTGCATCATTCCGAACCATTCTCTTTGCACCCGCATGTCCGACGATTCCTTAGGGGTGCTTCCAACCTCAGCCCTCCGGTCACCCATAGATTCCCTATGTGAGACTTTGCCAAAGTCCTTGACTTCCTCACCGAACCACCATTTGAATCTTTGAGGTCTTCCTCATTACAACACCCCACGCTGAAGGCAGTCTTTCTAGTCGCCATCACATCGGCGAAGCAAGTCTTGGAATTGGCGGTGCTGTCCATCAGATCTGATCTGTGTGTGTTCCATCTGTACAGAGTCGTCCTTCGGCTCGACCCCACCTTCGTCCCTAAAGTTAATTCAGCCTTCCATAGATTTCAAGAATTAACTCTTCCTAACTTTTGTTCCAATCCCAATCCACACACAGGCTTGAACGAAAGTGGCACACGCTGGATGTGCGCCGTGCCCTCAAAGTCTACATCAGCAGAACGGTTGACTTCAAACGTACTGAGGCCATTTTCATCTCTTTTCACTCCAACAAGGGACTAAGGACCTCATCTTTGATTATAGGGTGCTGGATCAGGTCTTCCATCTTGAAAGCATATCAGGCTCATCACCTCACTCCAATATCTAACATCACAGTACATTCAACATGCAGCACAGCAACTTCAGCGGCGTGGACTATGCAAGTCTCGATAGAGGAAATTTGCAGGGCGGCCACATGGACTACGCCAACTCCGTTTATTCGCCACTAAAGGGTGGATAACTATGCATCGGCTGATGCGGCTTTCGAAAGGCGAGTTCTACAACAGGTGGTTCCCTCATCAGACATCTAGGCCACACACAATCCCACCCGTTGGCAGGCCAAGCTTTTGTATGTCCCATGCATGGCTGCTGTCTCCACCAACTTTGGAGAATGGGCGTTGGTTACTTACCTGATATGCCCTTTCTCTGAGCAGGTGGAGACAGCAGCCAGCCCCATCCTGGACTCTGTGTGTCGCAGAGGGACAGTAGAGAAGGACACTAGAGAGATGATTAGTGAAGAGCAATCTAATAGAGCACAGCAGTCTACTTATCAACTTCGTCAAAAGCGGGAGGAGACACCTCAGGTACTATGATGTCACTTTGTAGACTCAGTCCTATTGGATACTGACAGAGTTAACACATGCATGGCTGCTGTCTCCACCTATACATACATACATACATGCATGCATGCATACATACATACATACACACACACACACACACACACACACACACACAAAGTTTTTTTATTTTTTCATTTTCATAACATATAGCCACATGTATACTATTACATAACATATTATTAACTGTTTACATCAATTCATCTTACCATCAACTCCCAAAAACAATTATTGGCTCTTCTGCTCTTCATACACCATATTTGTACCTTATCCATGTGATGGATATTCATTCTGTAAATATCTATCTCTATCATCATAAGAGTTACAACTGATTTGATGACACCTTATATGCTATTAACTAATTGAAGAGGTTGTTATGCAACTCCATAGAATTATACAGAAGACACTGTTAAGCACTCTTTCCTGTATAGAAGTGAAAATTGTAAGATAAATATTAAAAACAGGGTTTCTAGAAAGAACTGACACTGGCTTATTTTGAATAGAAGAGAATATTTGTAGCTCATGGTTGAACTGTGGAGTCCTTGATGGTCTCTGTCCATGGCTATTTGCTTGCAGACCAGAGTAGACGTTATCTGACTAGATAAATCATCAATTGTAGTGAGTATAGAATTTGCTCCCCATTCGTATACAGTAGCTAGCCTTGTTGGTGGAAGTTTTCTGCTAAGTATTTCCTTGATTAGGCTTCTTTTTCTGCTTGATTATTTCAAATCAAATCAAACCTTTATTGTCAATGCACAACATGTGTACAGTGAAATTGAATGAGCCTCCCTTGGTGCCTTCCCTCCAAAAAGACAAAATACATCTCAATAAATCAATAGATAAAAGAAAGAAAAGAAATTCCTAGAACCAAATAAGTAATAATTAGCAAACATTCCCATATACATGTACGTATATAACATCATTACACTGGCATAAACATGTTGCACGTTGCACTGGCCCTGCAAGTCTATCATATTAAATTTGATGTTGGTGTTATGTTGCATTCAGAAATCTGATGGCCCAAGGATTAATGCTATTTTTCAGTCTATTCGTTTGGCTGGCTATGCTTCTATATCTCCTGCCCAATGGTAGGAGATAAAAAAGTGCTGACCAGGGTGAGAATCATCCCTGAAGCTTTCCTCACTCTGCTGAGGCAACAGGTTCTGGTGATATCATCCAGTGGGGTCAGGGGGAAGCCCATGATTTTTTGTGTTGTGCTTATCATGCTCTGTAATGCCTTTTTGTCTGCGGCTGTCAAGCCAGCATACATTATCATAACACAATATGTGGAGGTGCTTTCTATCATAATCTGGTAAAAAGAAGTCATCATGTTGTTCCACCTGATTTTTTAGGATCTTCCTTTACTCTCTCGTCCCCTTTGCTTGTACTTTCGGAACTTCTCTTTGTTGGGCAGGCAATTGGGGGTGGGGGACACACAACAACCTAAGGACCCCTCTCCAAAGCCAGGAAAAACATAGAGGAGGAAAAGTAGCAGATTGCCCAATGGAGAGCCATGCACTTTCCTGCCTTAACGCGCAAACACTGCGACCCACAGCTCTGCAGAGGAATGAAACGTTCTCTTGAAATCTGCTTCTCATTTTCTGCGGGAATAGATGTTCCAGTTCTTCATGCTGAGCCATGGGGGGGGGACACAGAGAGAGAGAGTGATGGATTGGTGGATTGGGGAACCTTGGCCAAGCGTGCCAGGGAGCAAAGAGACAGGGCATCCCGTTTCACAGCCATGGCAGCTGCAGATGTTTCGGCGTGTCTTTTTATTTGCTCACCCTTGGAGAGTTCCCTCCCTCTTTTCATCTCCTTTCCTGACTTTGCAGGCACCTGCAGCTCCGGGATGTGAAGAAGGAGCACTGGGCCCTGTATTGATGGGGGGAAAGGAAGTGGGGGGGAGTAAAGAGAGAGAGAGGGAGGAAGGCATTTTGGCAAAATCTTTTACGTCTTTCTCCTTTTATTGGATTTATATTAATTGTCCTTTCTCATTTCCTAAAAAATTCCTTCCTTCCACCCCCTCAGGAGAAACGCCTGTAGAGAAGCAGGAGTGGCCAAAAGTAGGAGACAAAAAGTCCTAGATCCCATCCTGAAGCCTCCAGAGGGAGAAAAATGACCCAATGTACAAACTGGAAGTCTGTTCCTGAACTTCCAGTTTGCACGTTGGGCTTTTTTTTTGCCCTCTGGAGGTTTCAGAGAAGCTTCCGGAGGGTGAAAAATAGCCAAAAATGAAGGTCAAAATCAGCATGTGCGCTGCAGCTGACAGGGCAACGCCTCATGTGCCTTAAGAAATGGCTCCATGTGCCACCTATGGACGCATGGCATAGGTTTGCCATCATGGTTATGGGTTATAAGATATCCAGGAAAAGAGAAAGAAAAACAAAGAAGGGTTATTCATCACTTCCACAGTTCTTCAGTTATGTCTTCTTTGCCCAGTAGATATCATCCTTGTTCCTTACTTTTCTTCTCATAATGATTTATATGTCAGTGCAAAAAAGGGAAAGTCATTTTATTTTCCCTATTTTAACCCACAGTCCAGGAAAGCTACTCAGATTATCTCTATCCAAAGTTAACTCTGTCCAAATCTTCTTTTGTAAACTGTAGTCCAGTTCAGTCTCTCCTGTTTTTTTTTAACCACAACTCCTCCCTTTACTCCTTCCTTATTCTTATGGATCTACTGCTGCATGTTTTGCCCCACCGCTTCCAATGTGGGGAGGAGGGAGAAGAAAATCCCCCCTCTCGTTTTCACTGGAGTCCCCCTTTTTTCTTAAATCAGCATAGGGAAATTTACTCACTTTAGTGGAAGTTGGTCCTATCCATTACTTTCTTCCACTTTCTCACTGCTTGCTCTGTCATTGCTTCGGTTTGGCCATTAATGGCGGTCTTCTTCTCCGCCTTTTTTCAAGAAGGATTACTCCTGACTAGCAAAATGGACTACTGCCCGTTTGCGATCAATGGAGAGCCCTTTCTCTCCCATCACCCCTAAAGGGCAACTTCAGTTCCAAGGAGTCCCTCAGACAGACAGAAACAGGCTGTGATTTGTGGAGAACCCACTCGCACACCTGTTCATGACGTCTCTCGATGGCTCCTCATAACACTATTAGACAAATAAAGCAGAATGCTAAAGATAAGCAGTGCTCCCTCTTGGATTACAAATTTCTTCTTCCTATCCTGGGACCATTTCTATTATTATTATTACCATTATTATTATTTTCTCTTCTAATTGCATATAAGACATTGTGGATTACAAAAAGAATGGTCTAAAGGGAGGACTGAAGTGAGATTTGATTTGAAAGACAAGTCTTTGTCTATATCTATAGCTCAAGGAAGATTGGGGTGCTGGAGGGTTATATACGTGTTAAAAGGTGGTGGAGATACTGAATACAAAAAAAATCTGAGGAAAAATTGTTGACCATGACAAGCACTACAAACCAAATAAAGATAGGTATAGCAAGGAAACCTGCCTCCACACCATCCTAGGCCACCTCAAGCCCATCCAATCAGAGGTCAATAGAAGATATGTTGTGAGGAGGCGAGGCTGACGTCATGAGGATACAACATGCAATCTTGGGGCTCCAAGATTGCTGTCGATATCTGCTGCTGGATGGTCCTTTTGGACCTAAACCTCCCGTAGAGATGGTGATAGAGAAGGGCACCTGCTGCTGATCTCAGGGACATCACAAAGTCCCTGATTGATCCAGGAGAAGCTCTTTTTTCCAGCAACAGAGAAGCAGCCATTAAGCTGCAGAAGGTTGAGACAGCCCCTGAACGGAAGAAAAGCAGGAGAGTGTGTCAAAATGATAAGATAAATTTTTACTATTAGAGAAGAGAACACCCCAAAAGACTTCAAGTAAAATTAAAATTGAGGACAGAAGAGAGTAAGCAGTGAATTAAACCTGAATTAAACTTAGTGTGTTATCCTTTTTTAATTTTGTTTTTTTTTAAATAATCTTTATTGGTTATACATTTTTTTAAGAATAAAACATAGAAATATAAATACAATTTTAAACATACAACCCCCCTCTACCCCCCCCCCGCGGTGACAGTCATACACAGTCCAAATTTTTTTCCTTCCTCATTGTTTAGTCTCTAAGCAGCATCTTCTCATTACAAAGTTCAAGGATCTATTACAATACCCATGTTCACTTTTAGTTCCTATTGTTAACAACCGCTATTTAACTTTCCCTGTTTTGTTTTTTTATGGATGGAATTTTTACAAATGCCTCTTACTTTTTAAATTGGACTGGTTTATTTTTTTCCTCCTTCTATTTTTCCTCTTTTTTCATATTGGTGGGTTATGAATTTCTTTCTTTTCTTTTTTCAACGTTCGGCTGGATTGTTTCTTTTTAAGAATTTTTTTTCTTAAGTTTGGAATTTAAAGAGAGGGGTAAAAGCAGAGGGAAAAGAAGTAACATTGCCACCTAGAGTCTGGAGGTTGGAAACATTGTTTTTCTTATTCCCTTTGAACATCTGACTTTTATACTTCAAGGTTCCTGATTTTGTTTATCGAAAGGTATAGTGGGAAGAGTATGGATTGTTTATGCAGGTGATCTTCTGGAGTACTATCAATAGCTGGACTGGAGTGAAGAGAAAGCCTTGACTTGAAAGATTATTGTGAACTTGTTTGAAACTTAACAAAAAAGCCTTGGATGTTTTAGTGGCAGTGTTTATAACTTGGAAGAATCGTGCAATATGAAGAAGAAAAAGAACTAACATTACAAATGATTATGCTAGAAATTCAAAATGTACAAATACGTACAGAAGACATTGAAAGAGAATGGAGAATAGAGAACAAAAAACAGAAAATATAGATGGAAGAGTTGAGAATATTTACAAAATGATGATGAAATTTGAGGATAGAGTTCAAAAAGTTGAAGAAAAATATGAACAAAGTGATAAGAAAATTGTTGATATTGACAGCAAATTGAGCGTGGTTGGAAATGACAGGAGTGGAATGTTGAAAGGAGAGATTAATGAACTGGAACTCCATCTCAAACCTCAAAACATAGAAGAAGAAAAGGGAGAAAATCTGGCAGAAACAATGAGAGAAATTCTGGCAGAAGCATCAGTGATAACTAAAGGCTAGCTTATGGAAGGAACAGATGGAGGGTTTCGAGTCTTTACAAGATATGCAATGAACAACAAGATGCCAAGAGAAGTTCAAATAAATTTTATCAAGAAAATTAGAATACAAATACTACAAATGGCAAGAGATACAGGATTGGACTACTACTGGAAGGACACGGAATGATTAAATGAAATATTATAATACAAATTAAGTTAAACGTAGTTAAATTTAGAGTATTATGTATAAAATAAAGTAATAGTTATAGTCAAATAAATGATTAATAATGATAATAATGCATACACACACACACACACACACACACGATTGATAATATGAAATTTTACACAAATTGTATGTGTGGACTATGGAAAGGCTGCTGAAAAGCTTTGTTATAAAAGATAAATAATTCTATATAGAATAGAATATAAAGATGTAATACTATTGGATGATTTCAGGATGATGTAATGAAATGCCATAATATAAATTTATTTTAAATTTAGAATACCTTACATAAAAATGATGCAATAATAGCTATAGTCAAATGAATGTTTAATAATCATAATAATTGTATACATATATATTTTATACATGTAAAAAAATAGAAGATATGTTGCAAAGGGAGAGATCAAATTATTTAACAAATTGCAGGCTATATTCCAATTGCTGCAGGATTCCATGACAAAACACCATAACGAAATGAAGAGAGAAATAGGAAAAGTGGGAAACGATATGGGAGAATTAAAAGAAAAGATACAAAAGATGGATGAAAATTTTGAAAACTTTCAGCAATTGATTACAAAAAACAAACAGAAAATTCAGGAAATAGAAGAGAGGATGGAAAAAAGAAGAAAGAAGAGTAGATGAAATAAACGATAGATTAACCCAGGCAAATAAAGATTTAGAAACAGTAATATTGCTAGAGACAGAAAAGGCAGCACATTATCAAGACCTACTGGATGGCAGAGTTACTAGCAAAGGCATTAGGGACAGAGAAAGAATAGATGCTGGTAGAAATTGATGAAACATACAGAATACATATGAACTATGCAAGGAGACACTATCTACCAAAGGAGGTGCACATAAGATTCATGAAGAAATCGATGAGGGACGAAGTGCTTAACAAGACGAGAGATGAGCCAATACAGTATAAAGGGAAACAATTGGTAATTCTAAAACAGATCCCAAGAAGAGTTAGAGAGTTGTGGAAGCCATACCAATTTTTAACTAGGTTGTTGATTAAGTATAATATTAATTTCAGATGGCTGACTTTGGAAGGAATAATGGTCACATGGCATGAAAAGAGACATAGAGTGAATTTACTGGAGAAAGCAATGGAGTTTTACAATCAGCATTTTGGTACCGAAGAGGAACTGGGAGAGAGGGAAGCAATAAAAGATAGAGATCAAGGGATGCTTGTTACAGAAGAAAAGTAATTGTAGCAAAAGGAAAGTGAAAAAGAGAAAAGGGACAGAACAGAGAGCAACAGAGTAAGACCCAAAGAACTGAGAGAAATAAGAACAACCAGTAGTATAAGACCCAAATATAGATAGAACAATGCAAGAAGATCTTTACTATCATTAAACATCAACGGATTGAACTCACCCATAAAAGGGGGGAAATCCTTCAATAAGTTATAAAGATTGAATCTAGACATAATATCACTACAAGAAATCAATATAAAAGAAAAACAAAAACAACTACTGGAGTATTCTAAATTGGGGAAATTTGTGTCATTATCACAAGAAAGGAAGAGAGGAGTGGTGTTATTTGTTAAAGAAACAATTCAAGCTAACTAAATATATAACGATGAAGAGGAAAGAATCCTGATTGTGGAAGTAACACTAAATCAAAAGAAGGTACTCCTAGTTGCAATCTATGCACCAAATAACAGACAATAACAATTTTATAAAAAACTACATAATACTATACATAATATGGAGTGCAATAATCTTTGTCTCCTAGGAGACTTCAATGTAGTAATAGACAAAAAATTGGACTATAAAAGTAATAGAACAAGGAAAGGAGTAAGAAGGACTCTACCTAGAATCTTATTTAAAATGGCAAAAGATTTAAACATACAAGATGTATGGAGAGAGAGGAACCAGGGGAATAACCAATACACATTTTATTCTAACAGACACCAATCCTGGTCCAGAATAGATATGTTATGGATGTTGATGGAATTAAATACTAATGTATATGAGGTAGAAATAGATACAAATCTATGGGCAGATTACAATCCAATGAGAATCAGCTAGAAAGGATGAAAGAAAAGTACAAGATGGACTCCGAACCAATTGATACTAAATGATATGGGATTTAGGCAAATGTTGGAAAAACAAATGGGATTCTTCTTTAAAGAAAATAGGAAACAAGATACATCATTACAAACCTATGGGACACAGCAAAAGCATATATTAGGGCAGTGATGGGCAACCTTTTTGGCGTGGTGTGTCAAAAATCGGCAAAAAAATCGAGCATAACTCGCGTTGTGTGTCACTTCGACAAAAACATAATTTTGCGCAATTTATAGTTTAAACTACAAAAATGTATAATTGCAATATATAATTGTATTTAATAAACCAAAAACAAATTATTTAACATACCTGCTTAGTAACTTCTTTGTTCATCAGTCGATTTCGTATGTTGCCCTTGATATTATTGAACTTGTTTGGAGTGCCGTGAACCAGGGCTGTGGAGTCAGCTGCTTCCAGCTCCACATCCTCATCAACATGCCGTTCCAGCCCGCCCCTGTTATGAATATTCCTAGTGACGCGAGGGCGAAGAATATGAATATTCATAGTGGGGGCGGGCCGGAGCGGCATGTTGATGAGGACGTGGAGCTGGAAGCAGCAGACTCCACAGCCCTGCCGTGAACTGAGATAAGTGTAGTGCGGTCGTAACCGACAGTCCCAGGAGTAGACTCTCTGTGCCGGCCTGACTGGAGAGAGGCACGCACTGTTCCCGTGCTCCTCTCCTGCGGGTCCTCCCTCGCCGCGCTGATGACGTGTGTGCGCATGGCACACACGCCTTACCAGCAGCCCCTGTGCTCAGAAAGGGGCAGCAGCGATACAGTAAGTGAGTGTGGGCGGGGGAGATCACACGTCCCGCCCCCCCATTCCTCCAGCACAGATTCTTTCATCCTCGGCGGCCGTGCAGGAGCCGAGGATGAATCGCATGAAATCCTGTGCGTGTCACCCCAAATGGCTACGCGTGTCACCACTGACACGCGTGTCATAGGTTCGCCATCACTGTATTAGGGGATGTTATAATATTTATAGCGAACAAAAATAAAAGGAAGAAGCAACAACAAAGAACCTTAGAAGAAGAATATAGAAGACTTGAAACAGAGCTACAAAAGGAACCACAAAAAATAAATTTAAAACAGCAAATGGAGCTAACTAAACACAAATTGAATATTCTTGAAAAAGAAGATCTGATGCAACATATAAAAAGAATGAAAACTTTTTTAAAAAAAGAAGAAAGAAAAAATGCATAAGTAAATTGCAGGACAAAGATGGAACTTTACATTATCAAATTGAGGAAAAAAAGAATGCTGTCCAAGACTTCTATAGGAGTATAAGACGCTCCAAAGTATGAGTCTAGCTTCTGGGGAGGAAAACAAGAAAAAAAATCTGCCTCTGCCTCCCAGCAATTTGCCTCCTTGCAGCAAACAGCCTGTTTCAGTTTCAGCACAGCATGATTAGCGCAAGCAACTGATTGTCAGATTGGCCTCCCGGTGATCAGTTGTTTCAGGCTGCAGGGATTGCCATACCCTGTTGCTGACTCTGTGCACCCCATTTTTGGCCTCCGCATCATGTTTTCAGCTTCTGCACTTCCCGGTTTTGGCCTCTGTGCACCCCATTTTCCATTCGTTCCAGGTGGCGGGAATCAGAATGGGCGGAAAATAGGGCTTGCGGAGGCAGCAATAGGCAAGGCCAATCCCTGCAGCTGATGATCAGGAAGCCAATCTAATCGACAATTAGCTGCTTGTGCTAATCCAGCTGTACTGAAACTGAAACAGGCTGTTTGCTGTTTGCTGCAAGAAGGCAAATTGCTGGGAGGCAGAGGCCAAAGGGTAGGGGCCAGTGGGTGGACAGAGCTACATCTGGTGTATAAGACACACCCAAATTTTCACCCTATTGTAGGGGGGGGGAGTGCAAATTATACTTCGAAAAATACAGTATATGATGATAATGAGCAACATCCAGAAGAACAAATATTACAATACCTGGGAAAGGCTACCTTGCCTAGGTTCCAGAAGCAATGAAATATATGCTGAACGAGAGGATAACAATGACAGAACTAGCAGCGGTGATTAAAATTTTAAAAAAATACCTTGCCAAGATGGACTATTGGCAGAAATATATAAAGAGCTACAAGATACTCTGGGCCAACCATTATTAGAGATATTGTGCTTCCCCAAAAATAAGACAGGGTCTTATAGCAGTTAGACTTATATACCGCTTCATAGGGCTTTCAGCCCTCTCTAAGCGGTTTACAGAGTCAGCATATTGCCCCCAACAACAATCTGGGTCCTCATTTTACCCACCCCGGAAGGATGGAAGGCTGAGTCAACCCTGAGCCGGTGAGATTTGAACAGCCGAACTGCAGAACTGCAGTCAGCTGAAGTAGCCTGCAGTGCTGCATTTAACCACTGAGCCACCTTGGCTCCCTTGGTCTTATTTTCTTTTGACTCCCGAGAAAAGCACTTGGCCTTATTTTCGGGGAAGTATTATTATTTTCGAGATGCAGGAGGCAGCGAGCGTGGTCACCTCATGGCTGCTGCTGTGTCGCAATATTTTTGGGGAGGTCTTATTTTCAGGGAAACAGTATAAAATGCAGTTTTACCTGAAGAGAAGATACCACCATCATGGATGGAAACTAACATTACTTTGATACCAAAAGAGGATTCAGACTTAAAAACTACAGACCCATATCCTACTAAATGCCAATTATAAAATATTCATCTCAATAATAGCAGAAAGACTAAAGAATTCTTTGAAGGAGTTCCTACACTCTGATCAAAATAGCTTTCTACTGAAAAGGCAAATAAGAAATAATATGAGAACGATGTGTGATACATTGGAATACTACAAAACATATAGTGAAAAGCAATTGGCACTGTTGTTTTTAGACGCCCAAAAGATGTTTGATAATGTGAACTGGCAATTCATATTACATCAATTAAGACATGGATTTTGGAGATAAATTTATAAATATGTTGAAGGTAATACACAAAGCAGAAAGCCAAAGTGATTGTGAATGGGGAGGTGACTGAAAACTTTTCAATTCAAAAGATAGAAGGAAAGGCTGCCCATTCTTTCCATTGTTACTTAACACTGGAAGTACTAACCAGAAACATCAGGAAAGATAAGCAAATCAAAGGAATGGAAACCAAAAGAGAAAAGTACAAATTGCAAGCATCTTTAGTGGATCGGACAGCCCTTTCAGCCAGCCTGTTCCCCGCAGGATGGTATGGAGCCACCATAATATGCCCAGACTGGCAAGGAATATGGAGGAAACAAATTGAGGTCCATTGTCGGACACCAACTCCTACTGGGGCGGCTGGCGGAGCCAGTTGGGTCTGTTGACAACAGTGGCAATGTTGAACCCAATCCTCGATATCTTCATCCATTTGGGCCACCAGACATAGCTGCGGCCTAATGATTTCATCCACACTATGCCTGGATAGCCCTCATGGAGATGGATGAGGATCTGATGTCGGAGGTCTGAGGGAACCACGACCCTGGCACCCCATAACAGACAGCTTTGCAATTCGCATAGTTCCAGGCGCCGCCGGTAGAATGGAAGGAATTCAGGGGCTATTTTTCCGGGTGGCCATCCCTGGTGGACCCATTCCAGTACTCAGGGAAGGACCCTGTCCGTCTTTGAGTACTGGGCAGTGGTAAGTCCAGGTCATCCACAAGGAGGACCTGTGATGAGGAAACTGGGTCAGCCACGAGTATATCTAATGGGCAACAGCTCAGAGCATCTGCATGACCCATTTCCTTACCCGGGCAGTGAACCAAGGTATAAGAATAAGCTTCCAAAAATTCTGCCCACCGTGACATCCGTGGTGACAGAATTTGTGGCATAGGCCGATCACCAGCCAGTATACCTAGCAATGGCTTGTGATCAGTCACTAACTGGAACAAATGGTCGTAAAGGTAATGGTGGAACTTCTTTAATCCCACAATGACTGCTAGGGCCTCTTTATCGATTTGGCTGTACTTACATTTAGCCTTCAATAAAATGCAGGAGTAGTAAGCAATTTGGGTAGGCATGACTTAAAACAGCACCCGCTCCAAAAGAAATGTCGTATGCCAGGACCAGAGGGAGTCTATTGCTGTACTGCATCAATACAGCAGAGGATATGAACAACTTTTTTATAGCCGCAAAAGCATTTGCTTCGCAGCTTGTCCAGACCCACATGGCGGAGTTGTCCAATAACCAGTGGAGCAGCTCCGCCACTGATGCCTTATGTGGGAGGAATACAGAATAAAAGTTAACTAACCCTAAAAAGGCCTAACTGGGGTGGCTGTTATGGCCTCAACCTTTGATTGTGTGGGGTGAATACCCTAACCATCAATTAAGTACCCAAGGAATTCCACTGCTGGAACTCCCAATTTACACTTTGTTGGCTTAAGTTTGAGGCCAGCCTCTTGGAACCGTAAGAACACCTGGTGAAGGAGTTTGACTAGTCCTGATGTGCTGCCAGCAGTGATCAGGACGTCTTCTACGGCAGGAAGCCCATGGAGCAACTGATCCATGAGGCTTTGGAATAGCCCTGGAGCCACGCTGCCTCCAAATTGGAGTCGGTGGCATTTAAACTATGGTTTGCACAGCTTCATCCACTGACAGCTGCTGGTAAGCTTGAGTGAGGTGAGCTTGAGTGAGGTCAAGCTTAGCAAATACCTTACCCTGTCCCAATGAATGCAAGATATGTTGCACCACTTGTACTGGGTAAGGGTGCACTTGCAAAGCTTTGTTCAAAGTTGATTTATAATCCCCGTAGATCCTGATGGATCTGTCAGACTTGATCAGAACTACAATAGGTGTTTCCCATGGAGTATGGTCCACAGGCTCTAAGATCCCTTGGGCCACTAATTTATCCAACTCAGCATCTACCTTCTCCCTAAGAGCCAACAGAATTCTCCTAGCCTTAAGGTGGATTCGCACTATTTGAGGATCAATTGAGGGATATTGGGTTCCCCTTGTATTTACCTAGTGAGTTCTCGAACTCATCGGAGAACTCCTGGGTTAGAGCTAGGAACTTGTTATCAGGGCTAACAGAATTGATTCCTGAAATGGATAATCCCAATGCCTTAAACCAATCCAGCCCCAGGAGTGAAGCTAGCAGTTTAGCAACAACTATCAGGGGGAGCTGGCTCTGGAATTTGCCAAACTGCACTTTAAAATAGTCACCACCCATGACCGGGATGGCATTTTCCTGGTAGTCCTTCAGACATCACGGGCAGGCGGATAGCTGGCTTCGGGTTATGGAGGGAATCATCCATTGAAGAGTAGCCCAAGAAATGATGGACTTGGCAGATCCCGTGTCCAGTTGCATCTTGCAAGGTTGACCCTCTATCGTCACATTGAGGTGAATTTTTTTCTCGCCATGCTGTTTGATGGATGTGGAGCTGACAGCCCATTCTTGATCTTCATCATCTCATGTCACAATTGGCTGGGCGCTGGTTGTCCTCTTGCCTCTGCACCTGTCAGGTAGCCCCACCCTTTTGCAAGGCAGCTCCTGCCTCCGCTGATCCCCTGGCTCCATACACTGGCACGCAGGTGTCTCAGTTCCTAAGATCATTGAAAATATGTCTTTTCCGATGGTCTTAGCCGATCCCTGTGAAAGGGTCATTCGACCCCCAAAGGGGTCGTGACCCACAGGTTGAAAACTGCTGGATTAAGGGGTGAAATTAGAGTAGTGGTCGTACCTGCAGATACAATTGTGTTATGTGAAAGATGTGAAAACATGGGGATTTTATAGAGAACTAACAAAATTGGACAAGATGTTAGTGGGGACTGGTGACAAATTGATAAGGATACTATACAATTATTTATTAATTTATAAAATGGAAGAAGAACAAGTTAAAAAAATGATGATAGTATGGGCTAAAAAGTTTGGACATAATATAGATTTGGATAAATGGCAAAAGCTTTGGGAGAGAATCGGAAACTGACAATGGCCACATCATATAAGGAAAATCTCTATAAAATGTTCTATAGGTTGCATCTGCCCTCAGCAAGATTGGCCAAAATCTTTAGCAATATTTCTCCAAACTGTTGGAAATGTAAACAAATACCTGGCACATATTACCATATGTGGTGGGCCAGGGGTGAAATCCAGTAGGTTCTGACAGGTTGTGGAGAACCGGTAGTGGAAATTTTGAGTACCGTATTTTTCAGAGTATAAGACCACATTTTTCCCTCAAAAAAGAGGCTGAAAATCTGGGTGCGTCTTATACACTGAATACAGCATTCTTTGTCTCCTGAAACCCCGCCCCCTTCACCAAAATCAACCAGCATGATCAATGCTATTTCTATTCTGGAAACTTGGAGCAGTAATACAAGCAAATTATCTGCTCCACAGAAAAGTTGAAGGGAATACTTAAATGAGAAAATTCAAAGAAGATACCTACAATTTGCAAAAGTATGTGTTGCATTGGAGAAAAGTAGATTTTCCATTCCTTGACAAATTGTTTTTAAAGCACAGACTCCATTTTGTTTCATCTGTATATTCCAATCCTCACTTAGATGTACCAGATGTACCAGATGTACCAAAGGGTAAGTATGTTGCAGTAAAAATATATGAAGCTTTTTTTAGCCCTAATGAGGTACTAACGTTGGAGAGAGCAGCAATGAGAAAAGCAGGCAAAGCACGGAAGATTGCTTCACTTGTTAGTGCCTCATAAGGGTTGAAAAAAAGCTGCATTTGGAGTATAAGACGGACTCAAATTTTCAGCCTCTTTTAGGGTCAGGGGAATGCGTCTTATAGTCTGAAAAATAAGGTAATCAAATCAGGTCCCAGTGATTTGTATTTATCAATATTAGACAGGTGTTCTCTTACCATTTTTTTTTTTTTTGCTTACTTTAACTTTGGTTGTTTGAAAGGATGTGTTTTGATCTTTTTTTCTTCCTTTTTAATGTTTCTTTTGAATAATGCTTCTTGATCTAGGGTGCTGACAGGCTTCGGAAGAAAAAAGAAACAGACTTCCTAAACAACATAGTCCATGAATCCTTGAATCTTCATAGTCCTTGAATCTTTAGCAGAAAACACCTGACTTGTCAAATATTTACAGCACATTGTAATGGCTTCTCTCCTAACTTGAGAAAGTAAAGACTCTTGAAACGGATTATTTCAAAAGGAACCTTTAGTCAGTCAGGATGGAAACTATTAGAAGCAAAGCAGCATCTGAAAATCTTTAGGCCATGCAAATGGGATTAAGCTGATAATGACCCCTCCCCTTTGTCCGAATGCAGATTCTGACCAATACACATGTGTGAAGATGCGTCCTTAACCCTTCTGCCCTGGCTGTCAATAACATGTTCCCATGGCTATTCCTAGTTAGACATCAAAGTTAAATATCCCACGTGGCTATCATAAACATCCCTCCAGAGATATTGGGACCTTCAGTCTCCTGGTGACAGGAAACCAGTTGTAAAGTTGTAAAACTCAGTTGTTTCAGATGTAGCTAATGATTTAACTCTGAGGCTCCCCTCCTCCCAATTGAATGGCAGTATCACTTTTAGGATCTGACATACTGCCATTCTTTAGAAAAAGGAGAGATTCACCTGTGAAAAAATAGGAAAAGAAATTGCTTCATAGTATTTTAACAAGGTTTGTCAGGGTATTGAGAGTGAAATTTTTTCAATAGGGCAGGGGCCCTAACGTGGTGTTTCTCTACCCATTCATTTTGGGCTGAAGGTAAATGCTTCTAAGCAACTAAGTATTGGGTTTTCCTAGAGTCCAGGATTTCCTTAATTTCAAAATGTTGTTCACCTTCTATCATGATAGGAATAGGAGGTGTAGGTGCACGTGGTCTGAGTTGTGAGGTTACTTCTCGTTTGAGTAAACTAATGTGAAAAACTGGATGGACTTTCCTGAGTGCCTTTGGCAGGAGTAATTTACTGTTACTGGGTTGATAACTTTGGTGATCGGGAAAGGTCCGATGAAATGTGGCCCTAATTTCTTTGATGGTTGCAATGACTTCAGGAATTTTGTCGATAGGTATACTCTATCTCCAACATGGAAGGGTTGGGAATCTACTCTTTTTTGTCAGCTTGAGTTTTAAAAGCCTCTCTAGCTTCCTGTAACACTAATCTAACCACTGGCCATGTGTTTCGTAGGTTGTCTATCCATTCTTTTAGTGAGGGGAAGATGGGTTCCTCTGTGGGTAGTTCAGGCATGGGGTTGAAATCCTGGCCTATTGCTACTCTAAAAGGGGTGAACCCAGTGCTTGAGTGCACAGTGTTATTGAAGGCCACTTCTGCAAAAGGTAAAAGATCAACCCAGTTGTCCTGATGAAAATTAATAAAACATCTTAGGTATTGTTCTAGAACCATGTTCCGATTTTCAGTTTGACCATTGGTGCATGGATGGTGATTGAAGCTCAGTCCTTGGGTAGTGCCCAGTAAGTTTAAGAATGCCCCCCAAAATTTTGAGGTGAATTGGACCCCTCTGTCGGAGATGATTCTCTGCGGGGCTCCATGAAGGTGATAAATGTGTATCAGGAATAACTTGGGTAGACTTTTGGCAGTTGGGATCTTTTGGCACGGTATAAAATGTCTCTGTTTTGAAAACAAGTCTGTTACGACCCAAGTGACAATATTCCCTGCCCTTTCTGGTAGTTCGACAATAAAATCTATAGCTATCTCCTTCCAGGGTGCTGTGGGCTTGGCTACCTTCTGTAACAATCCTGGCATTTTGCCTTGGCGTCTTTTGGATGCCGCACAAATTGGACAGCTGGCTACATAGCTCTCTATGTCTTTTTTTAGTGATGGCCACCAAAATTGCCTTTTAATTAGATGTAAAGTTTTTACAAAACCAAAGTGTCCTGCTAGTTTGGAATCGTGGCACCTTTCCATTAAGTACAGTCTTTGGCTGGCTGGAACATACAACTTCCCTCTCATACAAGCTCGGTTATCTTTCATCAGACAGCTGTCTTTGTGGCTCAAAAACCATTCGTCGGTGGTTAAAGCTTGTTTAAAAGTTTGGGTGGTGTCATTGTCCTCCAGAGTGTCTCGTTTTCCCTGGGATCTGATGGTTACTTTAGCGGCTAGTTGATTGTCTTGTATCATAGGTTTGATTACGTTTGGCTTTATACTATTGTACTGTGGTTTCCTGGATAGTGGATCTGCCAGGAATCCCCCCCCCCCGGAGGTATCTGAGCATAAATTCAAACCTTTTAAAATACTGAGCCCATCATACTTGTTTTGGAGAGAGTTTCCTTGGGGTCTTTAGGGCTTCTAAACTTTTATGATTCATCCAGACTTCAAAAGGGATCTTACTCCCCTCTAGGAAATGTCTCCAGGTTAAAAGAGCTCATCAAACTGCATAAGCCTCTTTTTCCCAAATGGCCAACCTTTGCTCAGATTCATTCAATTTTTTGGATGTGTAAGCGCATGGTTGTAATTGGTCTTCCTCATTTTTCTAAAGTAAGACGGTTCCTATCGCCACATCATTAGCATCTTCTTGTATGACGAACGTTTTCTCTATGTCTGGGTGCTTTAGGATCGGTTCTGCCGAAAACAACCTTTTAAGTTTTTCAAATGCCGCTTGACATTCCATTGTCCAGTTCAAAGGCTGCTTCTATTTCGGGTTTCCCTCCCCCTTTGTTTTTAAGAGCTTGGTGATGGGGAGAGCAATTTGGGTGAAAGTGGGGATAAACTGCTGGTAAAAGGTGGCAAATCCCAGAAGCTTTGCAACTGTTTACGTGTTCTGGGTGGTTACCAGTCAAGTACCAATTGCACTTTCGAAGTATCCATTTCTATGCCCTGGTGCGAAATGTGATATCCTAAGTAATCAATTTTCTCTTGGTGGAATTCGCATTTGGAGAGTTTAGTATAAAGTTTTGCAGAGTGAAGTTTGTTCAGAACTGCTCTGATTAGTTTTGCATGTTCTGCCTTGGTCAGAATCTAATAAAATGTCATCATTATAGACTATGCAGCCCTTATATAGATGCTCCTGCAACATTTCATTTATTAATTGCATAAATGCTGCAGGGGCCCCTTGTAGCCCAAATGGTAGCACTTTGAATTGATAGCATCCAAGAGGGGTGTTAAATGCCATTTTCCATTCATCTCCCTCCTTAATCCTGATACGGTAGTAAGCCTCCCTTAAATCCAGCTTTGAAAAAATTCTCCCTTTGGCTAGGTGTGATAGCATATCCTTCATGAGTGGGAGTGGATATACATTTGCCATACTGATTGAATTTAATTTTCTAAAATCAACACATAAGCATTTGGAGCCATCTTTTTTCTCTCTAAACAACACTGGGGCTGCAACTTTTGGTCGGGCTGGTACAATGAAACCCCTTGCTAGGTTTTTCCAGCTCCCTTGGAGACATGCTATACATCTTGGGTTTAGGGAGTTTGGCTCCGGGTAGGATTTCTATTGCACAGTCAGTGGAGCAGTGGGGTAAAAGCTCATCAGATGCTTTTTCGATAAAAATCTCAGCCAAGTCCTTATATTCTTTGGGTATGCCCTGGGTTGGCATAGTGTAAGCAGGCATTGCTGTTTCTAAGTGCTCTGCCCCCTCAGTTTCTTTGTCTGGATTCTCAGCAAAAGTCACGTGCCTCTGCACTCTTATCATGCCTTGCTTCCAATTAATTTTGGGATTCCATTTTTTCAGCCATGCAAGTCCCAGAACTAGTGGCCATTCCATGCCGGGAGCCACTATAAATGTAAGCATTTCCTCATGGCTTCTGATGCCTATCTGTAGAGGCTCAGTGGCAAATGAAGCTGGCTCCCCCCTGCTATTGACCCATCTAGTTGGCAAAAAGCTATGGGGCTTTTCAGTTTCCTTACATTAATCCTCAACTTCCTTACTAGGGTTGGGCTGATCAAACAGCGGGTGTACCCTGAGTCCAATAAAGCTGAGATTTTCATCTCCCTCTCCCAGTTGGGGATAAATAGTATCAGGGGCAAGGTAAGCAGTTTAATTGGTTTGCTTACCAGTGGTTCATTCTCTGGATCGCTTCCAGATGAGTATGGTTCCTCCTGCTGCAAAGCCAGGGTTTCCTCCTCAAAGAAGGGAGGGTGTGGAAATTCTACGGTCTCTCTGCTCCTCAGGGCCATCTCATTTCTGCGCTGGCCAGGTTTCGTAGGTTTTCCTCCCAATGTGCAATCTGGTTTCTTAGCCAGTGCCTGAGAATGGCATTCTGCAGCTCGGTGCCCCTCTTTCCACACTTGAAACAGACTAAGGATTTCGGAGAAGGTATTGTTTGCGATTTAAAAGGTTCTTGTTTCCATTGGGGTGGGGATTTCTTTCACATCCGTCCTGCCCAATACTGATTTCTGGCCATGTCGATCTCTGCCTCTTCAGCAATAAGATACCACGCATGTAGATGGGTTGGGGCACTTCGGGCCACACAAGCATTGTAGAGTTTATCACTCAGCCCATCCTTGAACCAGCTTACCAGGATATCGTCTGGCCAGTTCACATGACATGCCAGGTCTTGCAATTCTTCGGTATACTCTGCCACTGGCCGGCATCCCTGCTTCACAACTTTAATGCAGTCGCGTGCTTTGCGGTCTGCGAGGGGGTCCTCAAACCGTTGTTGCAGGCCATCATGAACCGATCAGTTCCGCAGTTTGATTTGATTTTATTATATTTATATGTCGCCCTTTTCCCCCGAAGTGGACTCAGGGCGGCTCACAATTCAAATCAGGGAAGGGGGGTACAGACAGAAAATAAAAGACAAAACATAACAATACATAATTTAAAAACACACAACAGTCATACCATTTGAGACGGGGGCAACAGCTCTTTAGCCCCAGGCCTGTCGGAACAGCCAGGTTTTAAGGGCTTTGCGGAAGGCCTGGAGGGTGGTGAGGGTTCGAATCTCCACGGGGAGTTCGTTCCAGAGGGTCGGAGCAGCCACAGAGAAGGCTCTCCTCTGAGTAGTCGCCAGTCGGCACCGGCCGGCGGATGGAATTCGGAGGAGGCCTAATCTGTGGGATCTAATCGGTCTAGTGGAGGTGATTGGCAGCAGGCGGTCTCTCAAGTACCCAGGTCCAATACCATGAAGAGTATTGGACCAGTTCTGGTGCATTGGTATCATGTAAAGTCACCATCCATCTGGCAGCAGCTCCTTCCAGGGCTAGGGTGACCACTCGCACTCGAGCTTCTTGGGTTCAAAAATCACACCCATATTCTTGCATGTGGGTGAGCACGTGTGCCACAAAGAATCCCATTTTTTTCGGGTTCCCATCAAATTTTACCCCCAGGGAAGGAGTTTTCCTTTTTAACTGCAGGTTTCGGGGTTAGTTCGGAGTGGCCTCCAACCCATGTGCCAACTGGGGGGGAGTGTTTTCTGGGTTCCTAGCTGTTGCTGCTGTGCCATCAGCTTGATCAGCAGGGACCAGAGGGGTGTGTGTTCCCCTGGTGTCATCCCCTTTTGCCGCCTTTCCAACGCTTTTCGGTTGTCGGTCTGGCTCCCCCTGAATGTTGAGATTTTCCAAAATTTCCATCACCAACTGGGTTACATGCCTCTTCAGAGAATCCTCTCTCAGCGGCTTCATTTAGTTCCTCCTGGTCAGAGGGGTTTCCTAACTCCAATTTCCACCCTGATTTTCTGCTACTTTGGGTAAGAGTGACTCCCCTGGTCTTCCCTTCCCAGCTGTTTTTGGTCCCGATTCTGATTGACCAGTGGGGCTTTTTGGGATCCTCCAAGCTCACTACGTTCTCTCCGCCAGGATACAAGGAGCAAGTCTCTGGTTGTGGAGGGGTTTCCATCTCCCTCCAGCAGTCAGTTTCCCCTTGTTCGCTGTTATGCTCAGACATGAATTGCTGGGTCCTCTCAGTAGAATAAAAATGTTTCTCTCCTGGTTGACCACTTTGCAGAGAGATACTACTTTACGTAATGGCTCCTCTCCTAACTTGAGAAAGTAAAGACTCTTGAAACAGATTATTTCAAAAGGAACCTTTAATCAATCAGGATGCAAACTATTAGAAGCAAAGCAGCATCTGAAAACCTTTAGGCCATGCAAATGGGATTAAGCTGATAATGTCCCCTCCCCTTTGTCCGAATGCAGATTCTGACCAATACACAAGTGTGAAGATGCATCCTTAACTCTTCTGGGAGTCAATAAAGCACATGTTCCCATGGCTATCTCTAGTTAGACATCAAAGTTATATATCCCACGTGGCTATCATAAACATCCCTCCAGAGATATTGGGACCTTCAGTCTCCCGGTGACAGGAAACCAGTTGTAAAGTTGTAAAACTCAGTTGTTTCAGATGTAGCTAATGATTTAGCTCTGAGGCTCCCCTCCTCCCAATTGAATGGCAGTATCACTTTTAGGGACACATCTAATGCAAGCTATAAAAAGGATATTACTGCAAAATATCAAAAACATCTCAGAACAACCACAGACTATTACAACCACATGGCATCAACATAGCATGCAAACTAACTAAATTCCTCCAACATATCTTAAATAAAACAAGAACGCGTCATCTACAACATAAACTCTTACGTAGGGCAGATAGGCAGAGGACTAGTAGAATGAATCCATGAGCACAACTAGCAATCAAAAGACACAATAAAAGTTCCTTAATCTCACAATATATGAACAGAATCAACCAGTTTCAATTGCGAAAATGTGAGCATCCTAGACCAAGCTAAATCCAAAAACTCATAGGAAATTTTTGGAAAGTTGACATTTAGACAAATCAGCCATCAATAGATACATAAAGATAGACCATATTTACATAGTTCAAAAGTTTAAATAACTGCATTTTTAACTCCTACATTTCCCCCCACAAATGTCTATTTTAAAAATCGTAAGAACTTTGCTGGATCAGACTAAATTAAATGACTTTTCCAGTATTTGATGCCTGTAGGATCCCTAAGCAAGGCAACTATTTCCAGCAACTGGAAATTTCACCTTTGATATAGAAATGGGATATAGTCATCCTGGGTAGCGACCACTGATTAATCTATCTTTTCTCTGTTCTCCCTTTAAGGTCAGCTAAAGTGCCTTTGCATAAAGTGCAATGAAGGTTTTATCTATCTAAATGAATAGATAGATAATCTATTCATTTATCTCAATGAAATCTTAGAATTTTTGTCATCAATAATTTATTTTTGAAATAAGAGAGTAGGATTCACAATGAATATAGTATTGAAAACAAATAAGCCTTTTTTGCAGAGGTCATTTTTAATTCAGGGTCATCTTTTTGGGAGAATTTTACTTGCAGCTTTTTTTTTTAATAGTAGAGAATATTTTAGCTTAATGCTGCAAAAGTCTTTTTTTCAGTCTACACACACACACACACACACACACACACACACACACACACACACCTAGCTAGGACAATTTTGCCAAAGCCACAGCAAGAGATAATTTTGATAAGAATGTACTGAGGTTGAAACTTATTTAACACTTTGTGGAATGTGATTGATCATATCTCTAGAACTGTCTTAAAATGTTTTTTACTTTTTAAAAGGTTTAAAAAAATGAGTTGCCAAAAATTAAAAATGTGATTTGCAGAGGCAGTTTGCATAACTTGGTTGAATTCATTTTTTAAACTGTTCCAGTTTTTCCTAACCAGCATAATACCCATCAGGGATTCCAAGAACGCATGTTAGCATAGAGGTTAAGGAGATTACCAGATGGATTTCATTTCTGTGTAAAAAATGAATTGCACTTCAACTAATCAGTGCCTTTATGGGCACTTTCCATCACTCTAAGTCCCAATTTCCTCCTGCTTCAGTGAGTAGATCAGAGTTTCTCATTGGCAACTTTGGGATGTGTGATCATCCTGATTGTGGAATCTGAAATTTACATATCTTTTTTTTTTCCTTTTCAAGATTAATCTTTTATTACATTTTCATTTTCCTTTATACAATCACTTAAATACTGTGCAGTTAAAAAAAAGAAGCAATAAACAACTCATCACTTCTATCCTACATACACCCTTCCTTCTACCCCTCCAACTTTCATTTCTCCCTTCCAACAATCCCGTCTTCTACTTCCCCTCCCCCTCAGCCATTCCTTTCTCCCCTTCCCACCATCTCACCCTCTTTACATTCCCTTCTCACTCCCTCTTAATTCCCCCCTCTTCTTTCCCTCTACACCTCGCTTCGGTGTATTTCTAGTATTCATTGGTCTATTTGTTTTGTACTAAAACAAAAGAAAAATAAAAGGAGAAGAAAGAAGAAAAGGAAAAAAAGCAACAGTATCCAAGTGCATTCATTGTTCTGAAAATTGAGTCTATATTTCCACCCTCCCCCCACCCACCCCCTGAACCCCCCTCCCTGACCCCCTTCCGACTTCCCAGATCCCATTCCCAGCATCGTTCTTTATCAAGCAAAGTCTGGAGTATATTGAAACCAAATAGATTAGACGTTACAAAATAATAATAATAAAAAAAATAAAGAACAAAAAAAAGAAAAGAATAATAAAAAGAAAAAAAGGGGGGGAAACCCCCCCCAAGAAAGAGAAGTCAATAAACTAACATTAAACTCAGCTTCTCATTATTTTTAAAATCTTAAACAATGTCTTTACCTGCTTCCGCATATAAATTTTATACCTCCCATCCTGCCTTTACCTGTGTCCACATATATATTTTATCCTCATCCATTGCTCCTCTCATATTTACTCCACCCTCGTGTAGACTCTCCAGATAATCTTTCTTAACCTTGTATTCAAATAACAATTTATACAAAAATCAGCTTACATTCTGGATCAAGGTAATCTAATTGAACTTTCACTACCCTTCCAACTACCCCACGCCACCCGACTCCATTCATCCCAAACCACAATCCAAGAAAACTACGATCTCCGCTCTCCTCGCCCCAAAGAATAGATCATGCGCAGTTTAAATTAAGATTCAAACAAGTCTTATATAAGTCCCATACAATATATGTCCAAATTCAGCACCGCTTCTTTCAGTCTCAATATCTCTTCATCGGTATACAGCTTTGTCATTTTATACCAGACAGGAGTCCTGAAATTTTATTCAGATTAAAAATTTAAGAAGTATTTTAAAGGCATAGCTGGATCTTTATTCTTTACTCTTCTGCCCTTCCGGAAGGGGAAAGCAACACCCTCCGCCTTGTAGCCACGTGTCCCGCTGCTTATCTTCTCCTTCTCCTTGTCTTTCTCCAAGTCCGGGTGAATCAGGAAGTCCCGCCTTCAGAGTTTTGTAGTAAAAATCTCGGGCTTCACAAACAGAATTGAGACAATATTTTTGGTTCTCAAATGTGACTGTGATACCAGATGGCACTTCCCATTTATATTGTATCTGAGAATCTCTGAGTTTTTCAGTTAAGAAAGTGAAATTTACATATCTTAAAAGTTGCTAAGGTTGCGGTGCTTTGTCCATAGATTGCTCATTTTTTTTCTGAGCATATTTGAAGCTATATCCAGTAGTGCCCCATATAATCTTACAAATATTCCTCTGGCTGCTTGTTTAATAAATACTTCAAACTCAAATTCTTATGTCACTCTTGGAGTGGGGAATTTTGAATTCTTAATTCGATTGCTCTCTGTATAATGGGGTGAAAGATAAGTACCTTGATCTATATATTAAACATTTGGCCCAGTGGGAGGCTCATATTAAAACAACATACCTCATATGTGGCCAGAATTTGAAAACAACATTTAATACAGCAAAATTTCTGTCTAAAATGGTCCGACTGAGATTGGCATATGCAGGCCTGATTGGGGTAGATTGCAGAGGTAATACAGAAATATAATTTTATATCATTTTATTCTATTTTACATATTTATGTATTAAATTATTGTATTTTATCCTATAACTATTGTATCTTATTTTAAAATGTTTGTTTAGGATTGTATTGGCAATAGGTGTTTGAACCTTGTACATTGATGTGGCCTATAGGCTAATCAATAAATAATAATAAATTGAATTCTTAATTAGAACTTTGTTGGATTTGTTTCATATAAATGTTGCAGTCAGGATAGCTAAAATTGTATTTTTTTTTCCTTTGCAGGGACAAGTCTGGATTAATGGCTTTAATTTAGGACGCTACTGGCCATCCCTTGGCCCTCAATTAACATTGTTTGTGCCTAGAGATATCCTTGTTTCATCTTCTCCAAATAATATTACCATTCTGGAGCTGGAGAAATCTCCCTGTGGCATGCAGAATTGTTTAGTGGAATTTGTGGACAAGCCCATCCTCAATAAAACCCTTGATTATGAAGGCAATTTTGAAAAGCTGTTCTCTAATGATTTGTGGCTAAATCCTTTGTAATTCTATTTGTTTTACTGATTGTTGAGCCCATCAAAATATTCAGATTCAAATGCTTAATTAGTGGTGAGAAGTCTTATATTTCTAAGAGGTTCTTAACTTCATGAAAACAAAGACATATCTTCTGTTCTTCTAAAATAGTTGTTTGACATTGTTGAAGTCTCAATTCTATTTAATTGATTTCATCATTTATTAAATCAAAATGATAATTATTTAAAAGTGTCTGGGTGTTATTTCAACACCCAAATTTATCTGGATATTCTTAGATGTATCACACACTGTTTTCCTTGGACAATTGTAGTTTTTCAGAATAAACATGTTTGGTTCTGGAATATGTTAGTGTTTTTATATATCTGTCTGTGCTAAAAATGATGAAATTATTAATACTGCATCCATCATGCTTTCCCTTCATCATAAATATCTGAAAATGTGCAAAATTGCCAAAATTATAATGCACAATCAAGGTAGCATAAAGTCCTTAATCACAAAAATTGTTGGCTATTTTAAATTATTTTTATTATACTTTTAAAGTATACTTAAGTTTGATTGTATCACAAAAGGTGAAATTACCTAGCTAATCATCATCACAAGACCAGCTATTCCAGAGAATTCTCCCAATGGTTTACGTGCTCAGGATGATTTACATTGCAGATTTTTGAATTGTCAGAAGCAGAGACATGGCTATAGCCCTGAAATTAGCCATGGCAAAATATATTTTTTTTATGTATGGGTCAGTTAATCACTAGGAATAAAACTTACTTTGAGAAAAGTCTATTGCATATGCATAAGTCCCTGATTTCTATTGGTGCCCCAGTGCTTGCCATAAAAAATATAGATGAGATGAGTCTTCAAACATGATCTACATTGAGGTGTTCTCATCTAATGCACCAAGAGATGTGTAAAATGTATGAAATCGCTCTGCATACAGATTTGAATCCCTGCAGCAATTCATTCTTTACCTTTACTCTTTACATTTACTCTGTGTAAATATGTAAATGTATATTTACTACTGATCTTAAATGCAACTAATTAACGTGAGAAGCATCGTAAACAAAATATGGCTATATTTGATATTATATTTGTCTGTGAAATGTGGCTGAACGCATCCCACCCTGATTCCATTACCACAATAAGAGATTATCATGTTTACCGGTATGATCATGAAATGCGTAGAGGAGGTGGTTTTTGCTATCTTCTATAAAAAGTCCCTAAATCTAAAAAAGTCAAAAAATAATCAAAAAAATATTCAAAAAATATTCAAGTTACACAGGAGCTCGCTCTTCCTGAGACCATCGTCTGTGAGCTGTCCTTAAATACCACAATTTGCTTCTTACTATGTTACAGAACCCCAGATTACGATCTCGTACATGTGAACAAGCTAACTTCACGACTAATGTGGGCAGCCTCCTGCCCACACCCTCTTATCTTTCTTGATGACCTCAATCTACCTCTTATTAATTAGACCCTAAATGAATGTACAACTGAACTCCTGTACATTGCTGTTATTAATCTGGGACTGGATCAACTACCGGTAATAACTAACATTAGACTCAACAACTGCCTTGATCTCATCTTCTGCAACAGTTTAAATTCAATTTATGGACTACAAATAAAATAACCCTTTTCTGATAGTGACCACAGCATGACTGACTTTTGTCTCAATATATGTCCTTACAAAAATCATCATAATGATGGAATCCCCAATTATAACTTTAACAAAGCCAACTGCGATCTCATAAACACCGACCTCTCATCTCTTGATTGGCAAATTCTATTCACTGGCTGTAATACTAAGACCATTATAACATTTTTTTGCTCTTAAGTCAAGAGTCATTCAACTATATGTACCACTAATAACCTCCAAAACCAGAAAAAATGAATAATCAGCCTCTATATCGCTTGCTTGCTATCGGCTGCCATAGTAACAGGGATGAAGGTGTTTTTGGTATTTGGGAGGGGAATCATGCTGGAGGTGATATCTCGGAACGAAAAGGGAGTTTAGTTCTCACTATCTTCTGTGCATGCTGAATGTTCTTGTTTAGGTTTGGTCATCTCTGCATACCAGCTGGATGAGGCCACTTGAAGATGAACCTCACATGACACCCTTGGGGCTAGAGATTGGACATTTAGCTTGGGGTTGTTGGGGGAAGGCATTTGGGTAAACTTTTGATATGTACAGTTTTGTGCCTTTTAGCCTCAGATCTTGCTTTACTTTCACTGCTTTCATTTCATATCCAGTAAAAGTACCTTTTCTCTAAAACAATGGAGTTGGAGGTTTACTTTCTTGGATTTTGAAGGAGGCACAAGCAACATTAAGCAAGATCTCTTTGCAACCATCCCAGAGTTAAAGCTTCCGAAGGGGTTGCACAAATCCTGTCTAATCAATGCCAGGAGGACCTGGGCACTGCTGGATCCTCTCCTCTCCTGCCTTGTTCTGTCTGGGAAGAAATGGAGTGGATGGCTGAACTGAAACTTGAAGAGAAGCTGATCCGGCCCAGATGGTCATTGGGAGTGGGATGGATGGATGTTCTGGAGGAGGTTCCCCCAGGAGTTACAACCACTCAGTGCTGCAAGAGGCTGTCTTGCAGGAAGCCGACAAGGAAGACCTTTTGCTGACCAAGCATTACACCTCTTGCACGAAGCCCTTGAGAGCCAGAGAGTCCATGAAAAGCCCACCTTACTGGTGTGTGGAGGAACTGAGCAGGCAAAGCGGGGGAGCCTAATCCAGAATCAGCCTTGGGAACTGGCAGCATTTGCATGTGAGAGAATTGAGGGGGAGGAGAAAATCCCCAAGGAATATTGGGACCTCAGGGAAGTATTCAGCAAAAGGGCTTCCAATGAGCTCCCACCCCATTGCCCTACTAATTGAAGGATAGAAATCCTCCCCACGCTGAAACTCCCTAAGCCACATATTTACTCAATTCTATGCGAACTGGAAGAGTAATATGTCAACTATAAGAATCTTAATGCCATTTGCATGGAAAATGTATACCCCTTACCTCTCATAAAGGACATGTTAGTTCATCTGGCCAAGGGGAAAATCTTCACTAAGCTGGACTTAAAGGAAGCATACTACAGAGTCTGAATAAAAGCAGGAGTGAGTGGAAGTCTGCCTTCAATTGGCCTCTGGGTTGCTTCCAGTTTAGAGTACTCCAATTTAGACTGCAGGGGGCGTCAGCAGTTTTTATGCAGTTGATAAATGAGATGCTACATGAACATCTGTAAAAGGAGGTATTAGTTTATCTCAATGATATCCTCATCTACCCAGAAACCTTAGAGGAACATGTGAGACCCGTGCGCTCAGTCCTGAAGAAACTTAGGGTTGCTAAACTTTATGCCAAATTGTCTAAGTGTGAATTTCACCAGGAAAAAATTGACTATTTGGGGTACCACATTTCTCATGAGGGTATTGAAATGGACCTGGAGAAAGTTTGGGCTGTCATGAAATGCCCCCCGCCGCACCCACAAGCAACTACAAAGTTTTTTAGGGTTTGCTAATTTTTACCACCAATTCATCCTTTCATTCATTAGTATTGCATTGCCAATCACAAATCTCCTAAAGTCACAAGGGGAGGCAAAGCCAAAACCTAGTCAACCCCTGAAATGGCTAATGGAGTGTCAGGTGGCATTTGAGAAACTGAAATGACTGTTTGCGGCTGAACCTGTTTTAAAGCATCCAGTCATGGACTCTCCTTTTGTGATCCTAGCTGATGCTAGTGACGTGGCTGTTGGGGCGGTGCTACTTCAAACTAGTGCTGATGGAACCTTACAGCCCTGTGCCTACACCTCCTGGAAATTAACTGAGATGGAGAGGAAGTGGACATTTTTGGAAAAATAAGCTTTTGCAGTTTGGTTGGACTGGCTGACCTGGCGGCATTTCCTTGAAGGATCCAAACACTCTTTTGAGGTGTAGACAGGTCATCAGAACCTCAAGGCTTTGAAAACACGGAAACTGTCACCCAAGCAAGTTTGTTGGGCACAACACCTTAACTATTTCAATTTTACACTGAGATACCTTCTGAGGGGGGAGAACTTCATGGCAGATGCTCTATCCCTGCCACCCCAATATAACAGTGCCAGACTGGAGGTTATTCATCTGGTTATTCCTTCCAAACAATTAGCGGCTCCAGTAGTAACCAGAAGCCAGGGAAAGGTTGACCTGGACATACGTACAGAGCTTGTTCTCCAACAGGCCCATGATTCAAAAGCAGCTGGACATTTTGGGTTTGTGAAGCCCTTACATTTGGTAAAAATGCAGTTTTGGTGGCCTTCTTTGAAAAAACACATAGAATCACTTCCTGGGCGGGACCTTGCTGATGGTGGCAGCTTAACAGAGCTGCCCCTGGGTTTCTGGTCGCGTTATCTGCCTAGACATCTGGCAGATACCTCGCTCTTCAGGCAAAGAAGAGCGGGAGAGAGATCCAGCTGGTAAGAGCTTTTCCTTTGAAGTTTGCAGCTTTTTTGGCTGCGAAGAGAAGGGGGGCCAGCCGAGGCTGAATCATTATCTCCATGCCGGAAATTCCTAGCTGTTTTATCACAGCTCAAAGTAAGGCACCTCCACTTAGGAGAATATTTGAACTATTTATCTGAAATTAATACAAGCAGAGTCCGTATCTGAGAACCTTATCTGCTTTTTAAAAAAAATCCTAGATTCATTTCTTACAAGAGTTTCCTTCGTGTACTTGGTTTTTTCTTTCTTAAAAAATAAGCTCCTAAAATAGCGATTGTGCATTCTCCGTAACAATGCCACATTCCTAATTCTTCTGCAAAGAACAGTGATAAAAAAGATCAAAGGGAAGAACAGCCGGCCAGCAGTTTCTTACTAATTAGTTTCACTTCTCTGAAGAGTTTACAAGACTTTCTTCTTATCAACTTTGTTAATATATATTTCTGATACAGAGAAGTCAAAATGGCGCTGAATATGCCGAGCTGCTTCATTACAATGTCTTTTTTGAAATCCTTTGAAAAATTCTAAAGAGCTAATAAAGGGGTGACTTAATACCCTTTTTTTTTTCGTATGCTGCATAGCGAGCTAGTAGAGTTTGATTAATTGCTTGGAGATAAGACTAATAATGGCATCAAAATTAAATCCGGGGGGAAACTTCCTCCCCCTCCTAGAGGCACATCCCCGATACCTGGCACAAAGCTGCCCCCTACTGGAGATGTGCTAATGAAAGAACTTTTTTTGGAAACCTTCAGACAATTCAAAGAGGAGATAAGGGACGATTTCAAAGAGTTTAAGATGGATTTATATGATAAACTTGATACTAGGATTGCCAAAATAAATGATGATATGCTGGGACTTGTAACTGTATTGACAGAACATGTTTCTGGAATTGAAGATAACCTAGAGGTTCTTAATGAAGCTAATACCAATTTGACATCCAAAACTGAGGTGGTGCAACAAAAAGTTGAAAACGCTGAAAAACAAATTATTATGATACAGTACAGGCAGATGGAGCTCGCATTAAGAGTCAGGGGGTTGCGTGAGGATAAACAGGAAAACTTGAAACAGACTTTTTCAGAGGATTTTGACTGTCTGGCGGGAAGACCGGGGTCCAACTTTGACTGGCAGATTGATAAAATTTATCATGTTAACTCTTGGGCGGCAAAGCAGAAGCAACTCCCCCGAGATGTAGTCATATACTTCGCCACAAGAGAGCTCAGAAACATGATACTACAAGAGTCCTATAACACCAGGCTTCAAATTGGCGGCCAGGATTTGATTGTCTTGAAAGAAATACCACCTCAAATGCTAAGAGCCAGGAGAGACTATGCCTTTCTAGTGGAAGAACTCAGAAACCGTCAGATACAGTATAGATGGGATGTGCCATTTGGTATTATAATTACATTTGACAAGCAAAGATATTGTCTCAACTCTGTATGGAAAGCTCGAGATTTCTATCACAATATTCTGAAGGTGGGACACCCTGCATCATCTGGATCTGGAGAAAGACCACGAGAAGGACAAGATAGACAGCAAACCACACAACTACCAGACAAGACGCACCATTTCCCCCTCCCGGAAGGGCAAGGTGTCATGGAACAAAGACCTAGCCGTATGACTACCAGACGAATGGAAAAACAAGCTACAATGCAACAACCTCAACAATCACTGGCCACTGATCAAGAAGTTACAGCAACAAGCTCAGAAGCCGTGGGAGGAGCTAGGCCAAAGTTTAAACAGGCCATGCAGGAGGCTCTAAAAAAGCTTCAGGCAACCAAAAATGACAACTAAGATTTTGACATGGAATGTCAATGGACTGAACTCTCCACAGAAGAGAAAGAAAATATTTCACTATCTTAAACAGTTCAAGAATGATATAATTTGTCTGCAAGAAACTCATATCAAATCAACTGATCAAAAATATTTGTTTAACCCCAAACTTGGTCAACATTTTGTGACCTCTGCTATGGAAAAGAAAAATGGTATAGTTGTATACTTAAGAAAAGACATTAAGGCTGAACTAATTGAAGCAGATCCCTTTGGAAGATATATCGCGCTAGATTTAATCTTAGAAGGGAAAAATACATTACTTTTGGGAATTTATGCTCCTAATCAACAGCAAGATGGATTCTATAGAAATCTTCATGCTAAATTAGTACAGTGGGACTATAAGTCTTGTATACTATTGGGTGACTGGAACGGCGTGATTGACACTAAAAGAGATAAGAAGACCTCTCACCCAAATACTAAAATCCGAGCTAAGTTACCCAAACCTTTTTTTTTTTTTGACATGATGGACGACTTTGAATTGAGAGATATTTGGCGAGAAAGAAACGCAGAGGAATATGACTTCACCTTCTTTTCTGATAGACATCAATCCCTTTCAAGGATTGGTTTTATACTAATCAGTAATGATTTACTTTCTAGGGTGAAGAAGACAAAGATTGCGGCGAGGGTCCTCTCGGATCATAACCCAGTTTGGATGGATAACCCAGTTCTGAATATGAATAAGGGTACACCCATGGAATTTGTATGGGATGTAAGCAAAGCATATATGAGAGGAGTACTGATGAATATAAACAAAATGCATAGACATAAACAAGGGCAAAAATGAAAAGAATTGGAAGAGGAAATTAAAGGGAAAGAGTTGGAATTAACATTGAATCCAGGCGATACAAAGGTTAAGGAAGCAATTACCATATTAAAATCCCAATTTGATATGTTGATCTCTGACCAGGTAGCCACTAGTTTATTATATGCAAAACACAACACTTTTTGTAACGCAAATAAACCGGGCAGATGGTTAGCTTATCAGATTAGGAAAAAAAGGAAAACTCGAAATGTAACCAAATTGAGTTATAGAGGGAAGGAGGTGTTTCAACAGGAGGAGATTCAAAAGGTATTTCGGGAATTTTTTACAGAATTGTATAAAGGGGACAAAATTAAGGGTTTAGATATAGACAAATACTTATATAAAGAGAAAATATCCCTAGTTAGAGAAGAGTACAGGCAAAAGTTGAACCAACCAATAACCTCAGGGGAAATCTTGCAGGTAATTAAACAACTAAAGTTAGGGAAAGCGCCAGGCACAGATGGCTTGACAGCAGTTTACTATAAAAACTTACAGTTAGAAATGGTAGAACTCTTAGAGAACTATTTAATAAAATTCAAATGGAAGGTAAAGTGCCCCCATCTTGGAAGACAGTGTTTATATCTTTGATACCCAAAGAAGATCAAGATACTACCCAACCAAAAAATTATAGACCTATCTCATTATTTAATGTAGATTATAAAATTTTTACTAAAATACTAGCAAATAGGTTAATGGTGGTTATTCAACAATTGATACATACCGACCAAACAGGTTTTATACAGGGGAGACAGATGAAGAGTAATGTTAAACTAATCATTAATGCATTAGAATATTTGGGAAAGAACAACCAAATCCCTGCTGCGTTCATATTTCTGGATGCTGAGAAGGCCTTCAATCGAGTTAATTGGCAATTTCTGCTGAAGATATTGCAAAAAATGCAGATAGGAGATAGCTTTTTACGGTCAATTAAAGCAATATACCAACAGCAAACAGCTCAAATCATAGTCAACGGAAGTTTAACAGACCCTTCTCAAATCGGAAAAGGTACAAGACAGGGCTGTCCTTTGTCCCCACTATTGTTCATTATAACTTTGGAAGTATTGTTGAATAAAATACGGGGCTTGGATGGTCTAAAAGGGATTAAGATTAGGCAGCAAGAATACAGAGTCCGCGCTTTTGCGGATGATTTGGTCATAATATTGGAACAACCGCAGGAATCTAGTATGGTTTTAATGAATACGATTAATCAATATGGTCAAGTGTCTGGTTTTAAAATAAATTTAGGAAAAACCAAAATATTAGCTATAAATATGAATACTAAACAAAAGGAAGAACTAGGAGGGATGCTAGGATGTGAGGTAGTTAAAAAAGTCAAATATCTTGGGGTCAATATTTTAGCCTCAAACGGGAAATTATATAAGCACAATTATGAACCACTTTGGCGGAGTATACAGATAGATATGAAAAAATGGGAGAAATTGCACTTATCTTTGCTGGGTAGGATAGTGGCAGTGAAAATGAACATTTTACCAAAATTTTTATTTCTTTTTCAAATGCTACCTATACTTAAAAAAGATGCAAATCTTTTAGAATGGCAGAAGGGTATCAACAAATTTGTATGGGCCGGAAAAAAGCCGAGGGTAAAGATGAAAATAATGCAAGATGTACGCGAGAGAGGAGGCTTGAAATTACCTAACCTAAAATTATATTATGATGCAGTGGCGCTATCCGCAATTAGTGATTGGACCCATTTAACCAACGATAGAATACTGAATATCGAGGGACACGATCTGGTATATGGTTGGCATGCTTACTTGTTATTTAACAAAAAATTGGATAAGAATTTTAAAAGTCATATCTTAAGAAATGCTTTACTGCGGGTCTGGAAAAAATATCAATATAAATTAAATGATAAGTTACCCATGTGGGCAATTCCTAGACATGCAATTGAAAATATGAATAAAGCACAAAAACAGGATAGAACCACTTACAGACAACTTCTCACTTTGGAAAGGGGGGTTCTACAACTAAAATCTTTAGAGGTATTGAAAGAGGAGAAGGTAGTTCAAACATGGTTCCAGTATGGCCAATTACAGGCCAGGTGGAAAATAGACCAAAAAACTGGTTTTATCCAAGTTGAGGATAATTTGTTTAAACAAATAAGAGATCAAAGTTTAATGCATATAAAGAGGATATATAATGTACTAATACAGATGGATTCGGAAACGGAATTGGTTAAAGATTGTATGATAAAGTGGGCTCAGAATATTGATGAACCAATAATGTTGGACACGTGGGAAAGAATATGGGTAAGAAATGTAAAATTTACACAAGCACAAAACCTGAGAGAAAATTTTTATAAGATGTTTTATAGATGGCATTTAGATCCTAAATAGTTGGCTTCTATGTATCCGAATGTACAGCCTAAATGTTGGAGATGTGGTTCTCTCGATGCTACAAATTTTCATATATGGTGGACTTGTCAAAAGGTTAAGGCATTTTGGATAAAAATGTGGTGGATCATGCAAAATATCTTTAAAAGAAGGATAAAGTTTACTCCTCAGTTATTTTTACTAGGTATATGTACTGACTTTACAGCGGTAGAGACCAACTTGGTTCTGCACCTAATAATGGCAGCAAGACTGTTGGTGGCGCAATACTGGAAGAAGGAAGACTTGCCTACAACTCAAGAATGGACATTGAAAGTTACAAACCTAGCCGAGATGGCTAAAATATCGGCATATCTTAAAGACCATTCAAATGAGAGATATAAACGAGACTGGAAAAAATGGATTGACTATACACAAAACAAATACGGGACTAAGAAATTCCAGATAGCCTATGCTAAACTGCTCAAAGTTAGTGTAACAGGAAGAAGCTGAGTTCAACGCAGGTGTTATTGACTTCCTTTTTTTTTTACTTCCTTTGTCTTAATATATTTTAGACTATGTTTGTTAAAAATCTATACCGTGTACGGGCTCTGGGAAGTCGGGGGGAAGGGAGGTGGGGTCTTAGGGAGGAGGGGGGGTATATAGTATGTGTCAGATTTCAAAGTAACGCGATTGCACTTGTATACTGTTGCTCTTTAAGTCCAGTGTAAAAATAGGACAAGCTGAATATATTAATAGATAGTAGAAATACACCGAAGGGAGGAGTAGAGGGATAGAAGAAAGAGGGGTAGAGAGAGTGGGAGAGAGGATTGGAGGGAGGGTGAGAAGGAAGGGAGGGAGTGTATCGGGAGAGAGGAGTGGTAGAGGGGGAGGGGAAATAGGGTAGAGGGGAATGATGGAGGGAAGATGGAAAGTTGGAAGGGGGCAAAAGAAAGGGTGTATGGAGGGTCAAAGAGGTACATTGGGTTTCTATTTTGGGGGGTATTATTGGCAAGAGGAATGGCTGTGTTTATTGTTTAATGTTATATGGCCCCGGTTGTGCACAGTATATATGTAACTGTACAAAAATGAAAATGGAAAATAAAAACACATTTACCATTGAAAAAAGACATAGAATCCTACATTGCCAGTTGTCCTATTTGTGCTGCGTTGAAGAGACCACCAGGAAAGCCACATGGACTACTCCAGAATGTGGCTAGACCTGGAGCCTCTTGGAAGGAAATATCCATTGGCTTCATTGTCGAACTACCAGAGAGTAGTGGAAATACTGTCATTTGGGTGGTCACAAATTTGTTCTCCAAGCAGTTGCATTTTTCTCCCTGCTTCAAGATCCCTTCAGCAAAAACACTAGCTAAACTGTTCATCCTACATATGTATAGGTTACATGGTGTTTCTGAATGCATTATTTCAGACAGGGGGGGTCCAATTCACCTCCCACTTTTGGAGGGAGTTCCTGAAAATGCTAGGCTCCACCCAAGGTCTAATCTCCACCCACCTTCCACAGACAAATGGGGCTTGTGAACAGGCTAATTCAGTTCTAGAGCAGTACCTCAGGTGCTATGTCAATTATCAGCAGGATAATTGGGGCGATCTATTGCCTTTTGCAGATCTCACATATAATAATTCTGTACATAGCAGTACAGGGATAATCCCATTCAAAGTAGTTTCTGGTCAGGATTTTATGCCTATCCCTGAATTGCCTCAGGAAAAACCACAAAACCTGCCCCTTTCCGAGTGGATTAAACAGCTACAGGTTATCTGTCCTGTTACTCGTAAGACGAAGCTCACCAAGCACACACACACCAAGCTGATAAGAAAAGAGTGAAGCCAAAAGAATACCGGGTTGGAGATAGGGTTTTCTTGTCCATTAAATATCTTTAGACTATCCAAAAGTCAAAGAAACTTGATCCAAAATATGTGGGTCCTTTCCCCATGGTGAGAATTGTGAACCCAGTAACAGTGCAATTGGACTTACCCCAAACCCTTAGGAGAATCCATCCCTTGTTTCATGTTAGTTTACTGAAACCGGAACATATCTCTTCAATTTGTCTGGTTCACACCACTCCTCCTGTCCCCCTCCTTATTGAGGGAGAACAGCATTTTGAAGTCAAAGAGATCCTTGATTCTAGAAAACATAGGTGGGAAATACAGCATTTGGTTGCTTGGAAACATTTCCCTCCCTCCTACTCTGAGTGGATGAATAAGTCAGATATCAGGGCCCCAAAACTTTTGCAGAGGTTTTATTCTAAATTCCTTGATATTCCTTGAATATATTGTACTAATGTTCTTGCTGTTTCTGTTTTTCTATGTCTTTTGTTTCCCTCCGGGGTTAACACCTTTTCTGCATGAAGGCCAAATGTCAGCCTCTATATCTCTTGCTTACTATCAGCTGCCATAGTAATGGGGAGGGAGGGGGTTTCAGTATTTGGGAGGGGAATTGTGCTGGACGTGATATCTTGGAACGAAAAGGGAGTTTGGTTTTCACCATCTTCTGTGCATGCTGTTTAGGTCTGGTCAAGGCCAATTTTCTCTGCATACCAGCTGGATGAGGCTACTTGAAGATGCACCCCACATGACACTCTTGGGACTGGAGATTGGACATTTAGCTAGGGGTTGTTGGGGGGAGATATTTGGGTAAGCTTTTGATATGTATAATTTCGTGCCTTCCAGTCACAGATCTTGTTTTACTTTCTCTGCTTTCATTTCATATCCAGTAAAAGTACCCTTTCTCTAAAACAATATTGAGCGTTTCCTTTCTTGGATTTTGAAGGAGGCACGACCGACAATCACACTTTTCCAACAGTGACCATAGCACGACTGACTTTTGACTCAATATATGTCCTTACAAAAATCATAATGATGATGAAATCCTCAATTATAACTTTAACAAAACCAATATGATCTCATAAACACCGACCTTTCATCTCTTGATTGGCAAATTTTATTCACTGGCTGTAATACTGCTGAAAACCATTATAACACCTTTTTTGCTCTAAGCCAGTGGTTCTCAACCTGTGGGTCGTGACCCCTTTGGGGTCTATAACTAATTATAATGATCTAATACATATAGATTTTACAGAAGATAATGTTGAAAAGGCACTACACAGCCTAAAATCATCTCTATCTATTTGACCTGATGGACTATGTCCCTACTTCTTAAAAATGCTTTCCACTGCCATAGCAGAACCTCTAAGCATAATCTTTGAAAAATCTTTCAGTACCAGCTCCTTGCCCAACCTATGATCACTAGCCACGGTCATCCCCATCTTCAAAAAGGGAGACCCCAGCCTAGTTGAAAATTACAGACCAATCTCTTTATGTTGTGTCACCTGCAAAGTCATGGAATCAATCATAAGCCAATCCATCACCCTCCACTTAGAGACAAACAACCTACTCTCTAATGAACAATTTGGTTTCAGAAAAAAATTGTCCTCTAATCTGCAACTCCTACACTGCAAAAACATATGGACTACACAATGCAACCAGGGCAAAGCAATAGACACAATTTACATAGACTTCTGTAAAGCCTTTAACTCAGTGGTACACGACAAACTATTTTTAAAACTAAAATCTGCATAATTGGATAGCAGTGTTTCTTTCAAAAAGCAACAAGTGGTCAAAATAGGAATCACCCTATCAAACCCTGTACCTGTTAACAGTGGTGTCCCTCAAGGTAACATTTTAGGACCCACACTCTTTATTCTTTACATAAATGACCTTTGTGATCATATTATATGCAACTGCATTCTCTTCGCTGATGATGTAAAACTATTCAACAGCACCGACAATGCTACTACCCTTCAAAAGACCTTGTGTCAGCATCGACTTCATTTAGTAATCAGGAAAGAAACCACTCAATTCCATTTGAATTGAAATCAAGTGTACTTTTACTAATTATAAACGAACAGTTGCAAAGCTAAGCTGAATCTGGTTAATTAGGTGCAAAAGCGAATAATATCATGTATAACTCAATCCCCTCCCCTTGGCACCCCAGTCCATAGTCCAATTATAATGCACCCAACTGTCAGGTGGGAGATAACTTCAAAAGACATCACCAAGATGGAATGCTGGACAGTTAACCTTGGCGGGAAACTCCCTTCTTCCACATGAGCAGTAAGATGGTCAAACAGCGTCTAGACAGCTAATGCTGTCTGGGGAATTCTGGGAGTTGAAGTCCGGACATCTTCAAGTTGCCAAGGTTGAGAAACACTGGTCTAGAAGCTTCCTCCAGTACATCATGATTCCCCTCCCAAATACCATGCCCCCCCACCCGTTTCAATGGCAGGTGAAGCAGCAGCAAGCAGAGGCTGACATCCAGCCCTCCTCCAGAAAAAGGGTAGTCAAACAAACAGACAAACAACATCACATCAAAGAGGAAAAGGGGAAAGGAGAACAAAAGAAAGGAAAATTATGAGCCGAGGTGGCGCAGTGGTTAAATGCAGCACTGCAGGCTACTTCAGCTGACTGTAGTTCTGCAGTTCGGCTGTTCAAATCTCACCGGCTCAGGGTTGACTCAGCCTTCCATCCTTCCGAGGTGGGTAAAATGAGGACCCAGATTGTTGTTGGGGGCAATATGCTGACTCTGTAAACCGCTTAGAGAGGGCTGAAAGCCCTATGAAGCGGTATATAAGTCTAACTGCTATTGCTATTGCTAAAATTAGGAGAGTGTCCAAAATCAGGGCTTGTCAGGATAAGCAGAGTAGAATTTGCGGAGCAGACGAGGCGCTCGAACATGGGACCCGTCAACCCATTCAGTGTGAGAAGGGGGAAAATGCTTCCATGCCACCAGGTACTGGACACGGTTCTGGCGTCTACAAGAGTCCAAAATTTCACAGACTTCGAAATGTTGCTCACCCTCAATCAAAAGCGGAGAGGTGGAGGAGGGAGAGGCGGCCTCAAAGAAGAAGTGCAGACCGGCTTCAGGAGGTTAACATAAAAAACAGGGTAAACCCAGTTGAGATACTTAGGCAACTGGAGCCGGACAGAAACAGGGTTGATGACTTTGACAACAGGAAATGGGCTAACATACTTGGGCCCCAACTTCTTCGACTTCTGGGTTGTCTGAAGAAATCTAGTGGACAAATAAACTTGATCACCAACTTTGTACTCATAGGGTTTAGTGCATTTCTTATCAGCCTGTCTCTTATGAGCATGGTGCACATCATCCAGAGTTTGGAGAGCCAAAGGCCAAATGTCCCGAAGGCGATCACTTCACTCGAACAGCGACAACACCTGGGGTTGTTCATGAGGAATCCCAGGAATGGGCACAAAATCCTAGCCAAACACCACACAAAAAGGGGTAAACCCAGTGCTGCTGTGCACGGAATTATTGTAAGCCACCTCAGCATGCGGCAACAAATCCACCCAATCATCCTGTTGGTAGTTGATGAAACAACGTAAATATTGCTCCAATACAGAATTAGTCCTTTCACAAACCCCATTAGTCTGAGGGTGGTGGGAGGAGCTTAACCCCTGGGAGGAGCCAATCTGCTTTAGAAACTCTTTCCAGAAAAGGGAGATGAACTTAACACCCCTGTCCAAAATGATGCGGTCGGGCACCTCATGTAAGCGGTAAATATGGGAGATGAACATCTTAGCGAGAGATTTAGCAAAGGGAATCCTGGAGCAAGGGATGAAGTGGACCTGTTTGGAGAACAAGTCGGTAACAACCCAGATAACAGTGTGCTCCTGACTCTCAGGAAGTTCGACAATGAAATCCATGGAAATCTCCTTCCACGGGGCTACTGGGCGAGCCACCGCCTGGAGTAATCCCTGGGGCTTACCCGGAGGTCGTTTAGCAGCAGCACAAATGGGACAACTGGCAACATATTTCTCAATGTCTTTTTCAAAGAGGGCCACCAAAATTGCCTCTTGACGAGGTGGAGAGTCTTAACTAATCCAAAATGCCCTGCTATTCAGGAATCATGAGCCCGTTGAAGAACAATGGTCCTAAGGGACGCAGGAACATATAACTTCGCCCCAATCCAAGGCAACTCATCCCTCATAGTGCATTCATTCACGTGCTGTCGGAACCAATCATCATCAGTGAGGGCCTTTTTCAGGAGAGAAAGAAAGTCCTGAGTGACCTCTAGCTTAGAGGTTGCGTGACTCCTAGTAACAACAGGAGCAGCAAGGCTCGTCACGGGAATGACAGGCTGGATCACACTGAGCTTAGAACAGTTGTATTGAGGAAGTCTGGATAAAGCATCAGCCATAAAAATTTTCCCACCCGGAATGTATTTCAAGGTAAAATTAAATCTATTGAAATGCTGAGCCCAGCGCATTTGCTTAGGAGAAAGTTTTCTGGGCGTTCTCAAAGCTTCCAAATTTTTATGGTCAGTCCATACCTCAAAAGGGTGTTTGGTGCCCTCTAGAAAATGGCACCATGTGGCCAAAGCCCAGTGAACAGCAAAAGCTTCTTTTTCCCAAATGGCCCAACGTCTCTCCATGTCAGTTAGTTTGTGAGAGGTGTACACACAGGGTTGCAATTTACCTTGACTATTAGCTTGAAGTAATACAGCTCCCATAGCCGTCACTGGCATCAGCTTGGACCACAAAAGGTGCGTCCATGTCCGGGTGCTTGAGGACAGGCTTCTCTGCAAAAAGCCGCTTTAACTTCTCAAAAGCAGCTTGGCATTCCATAGTCCAATTTAGCGGCTTGCTAGGTTTGGGTTTCGCTTCACCTTTAGACTTAAGGAGGTTAGTTATTGGGAGAGCTATTTTAGCAAAAGAGGGAATAAATTGATGATAGAAATTAGCAAAACCCAAAAATTTCTGCAATTGCTTGCATGTACGAGGGGCCTCCCACTCGGTGACCACCTTGACCTTAGCGGGGTCCATTTCAACTCCTTTGTGGGAGATGCGATAGCCTAGATAGTTCACCTTCTCCTGATGGAATTCACACTTGGACAATTTGGTGTAGAGTTCAGCTGCCCGAAGTTTCTTTAGCACTGTGTGAACCAGCTTCACGTGTTCCTCACGTATTTCCGTGTAAATAAGGATATCATCTAAATAGACGATAACGCCTTTGTAAAGATGGTCATGTAAAACCTCATTAATCAGTTGCATGAAGACCGCTGGCACCCCCTGCAGGCCAAACGGCATTACACAAAATTGGAAACAGCCAAGGGGGCAGTTGAAAGCAGTTTTCCATTCGTCCCCCTCTTTAATTCTGACTCTATAATACACCTCTCTTAAGTCCAACTTAGTGAAAATACGGCCCTTCCCCAGGTGGGCCAGCATGTCCTTCATCAGTGGCAATGGGTAAAGGTTCTGGGATGATATCGCGTTCAGGTTATTGAAGTTCACGCACAGTCTCAGGGAGCCATCTTCTTTTCTCTGAACAATACTGGAGCTGCTACCTTGGGTCTTGCCGGTTCAATGAAACCCCTTTCCAAGTTCTTATCAATGAATTTCCTCATTTCCTCCATTTCCCTAGGGGACATTGAATATATTTGGGGCTTTGGAAGCTTTACTCCAGGCAAAATATCAATGGTGCAATCTGTGGGTCTGTGTGTGTGGGGGTAATTTATCAGATTTTTCACTAAAAAAAAACCTGAGGTCCCAATACTCCTTTGGAATTCTTTCCTCCCCCTCGATTCTCTCGTGCCCCCTAGCTGCCAATGTGGGGGTAGTAGTGTCAGAGTCTGGAGTCTCAACCCTCCTCTCAGGGGGTATGTTTGTGCAAATTCGTTAGTTAATTTCTGGTGGGTTCCCATCCTCATTTCTATGGGTTCTGTAGAAAAATGAGCAGGGCCGCCTCCCGCAATAGAATCATCAATTTGGCAAAAAACAATAGGGGTTTTCAAAGTTCTTAACTTCAAGTCCAGTTTCTCCACCATCTCAGGGCTTATCATGCAGCAGGAACAGCCTGAATCTAGCAGAGATAAAAGTTTTTCAGTTGCGCCAGAAGATGGCACTCTAAGCTCAATAGAGATAAGCATAGGGCCAGTTCTGGAACTTACCCAGCGATGAGATTCCTCCCCATCCAATTCGTCAGACGAGCTGGGGCTCATGCCTCCCTCCTCCTCTGGCTGGAAGTGTTGGGAAACATTCTCAGCAGTGAAAGCAGCTTCCTTTCTCTTGCTTGGAGTTTTCACTGATTTCCCCTCCCTCCGGGGGGGTGGGGCGTATTGAGCCAATTTGATGCGGCAATTCACAGCGCGATGCCCCTCCTTTCCACAGTGGAAACAAGTGAAAGGCTTGGCTTTGCCAGCAAAACTTCCCCTGCCCTCACTTCTGGGGCGGGGGGTGGGTTTTGGGACTGCTGGGGGGGGGGATTTCTCCACATCTCCCTCTTTCATGCACTGAAGCCTGGCTAAATCCAATTTCACATCTGTAGCGTTTTCATACCAAACTGTTAAACGACAGGGAAGGCGTCTGTTTATGCATTATTGGTATATATCTTTACGCAATCCCTCAGCAAACTGATCCAGCAAAGCCTCTTCCGACCATCCCCTCATATAAGCTGATAATTCTTGAAATTCCTGCACATAATCCGGCACAGTTTTGTTTCCCTGTTTAAGAACCGTAAATTTCAGGCGGCCGCGACGCTCGGTCAAAGGGTCATTGAACCTCCTTCTCATGGCTGCCATAAATTCATCAAAATTCCTCAGGAGAGTGGAATTGCATTTATGTAGGCTGACCATCCATTTGGCTGCTTTCTTCTCTAAAGCCATTAACACCATTCTCACTTTAATTTCATCTGTCTCTAAATCAGGTCCATAGATTTCCATATAATTCCAGATTTAAATTATAAACAACCCAAGACTTTTGGGGTCTCCATCATATTTTACACTTAAGGGTGGGACCTTTGCCATCCGGCGTCGCCTGGGGGGCCCCCCCTGCTCTTTGAATGACTCTAGCCGCAGGGGGGGAGGCTGGTTCTGGGTTTTCTTGAACACAACCCCCTCGGTCCCTTCACTTTCCCTTAAGCTATGCAGAGTACCTTTGTTCCAACTCCTCTATCGGCTCTCTCTCCACTGCTCTCTCTCGGCTTCGACGTTCAGTCTATGCCTCTTCGAAGAATCTCATGGCGTGGGAAATCTTGTAATCTTCTTCTCCCAAGCCACTCCAATCAGCTGCTGGTTTTTTCTTTGGCCTCCTTCTTGTAACTCCAGCATGTAATTCCTAAGGTTCCTCTTTCTGTCCCCCCAAGTCCATCTGGGATGGACGGCAAGTTCTTCCATTCTCAGTTTGGCCAGTCTTTCCGTTAAAGATGGTCCCGCCGCTGCCCCCTCTTCTTCCTCCTGTCGCTTGCATGCAAAGACATTTCTTTTCGTCTTGTGAGGGCACCCCCCTCGGTAGTTGTTAGCTCCGGGATGAGTGCAAATGAGATTCAGGTTATTGTCAGCATCAACTTCATTTAGTAATCAGGAAAGAAACCACTCAACTCCATTTGAATTGAAATCAAGTGTACTTTTACTAATTATAAACGAACAGTTGCAAAGCTAAGCTGAATCTGGTTAATTAGGCGCGAAAGCGAATAATATCATGTATAACTCAATCCCCTCCCCTTGGCACCCCAGTCCATAGTCCAATTATAATGCACCCAACTGTCAGGTGGGATATAACTTCAAAAGGCATCACCAAGATGGAATGCTGGACAGTTAACATTGGCGGGAAACTCCCTTCTTCCACATGCGCAGTAACATGGTCAAACAGCATCTAGAAGCTTCCTCCAGCACATCATGATTCCCCTCCCAAATACCATGCCCCCCACCCATTTCAATGGCAGTCAAAGCAGCAGCAAGCAGAGGCTGACACCTTAATTATGTGTCAGAATGGTCAAACTATTGACAACTTCAAATCTCAACCAATGAATGTTCTTTCTTACACATTGGCAAACAAAACCAGAAAAGAAAATACAAGCTGGACAGATTTGATCTCTTAGACAACCCCCCACTCTCTCAAGGACCTCAGAGTACTCATCTCTAATTATCTAAGTGCCAGAGCCCACTATAACAACATTGCCAAAAAGGCATTAAGAGTTGTTAACCTAATCTTGCAGACTCAGACTAACAGTAACAACAGTTCTTTATTGGTCACAACTATGTACAATCCAACAAAGATTCTGTCTGGCAGCAACCCTTTTATAGGGAGCTGTCAGACATCTTAAGCAATCACCTTTGAGTATTTTCCTGCTGGATCAGAGGACCTTGGTGGAAACTACCATACTGTCTGTCAGTATGTAACACCCTCCCCTCTTAGTTGGGTTGATCCGGTTGGTTATGTACTCATGCAGGTAGGCGGGTTTTCTAGTCACTCCTTCTGACCTGTGCAGTTCAGTTGGTGCTGGAACTTTGGTCAGGTCAGATGGACCTGTTGTTTCTCTGGCTTTGCTTGGTGGAAACTCCTGGAACTTTCCACAGGGTGCGGCTGGAATTTCTAGAGCCAGTGTTCACTCGCAATTCACTGTGGCCCTGCAACATCACCAGATAAGTAACCTGGTACCTTTGGGTTGAGTTGTCTGTGGAAGGAGTGAATTTGTGCTCCTTTTGGGTAGGGATTTGGCTAACTTGTGCAGGAGTTACCTCTGGTTGCCTAAGATTTGACTGGGAGAGGTGGCCTCAGAATTGGTCAATGTGCTGCCTCCAAATTCTACCATCCTCGAGCTCCAACTGGTAAGAGCAAGGTATGGTAATTCCTGTAACCGTAGCAGGAACCCAGAGAAATCCCCCCCCCAGCATAGTTGTGGGCATAAACTCAATCCCCTATGCTAAAATGTCTAAGTTTGCCTGTCGAATTGAGGGGTGATTCGGCAGAGTAATTTGGGTGTAGCCGGTCTAAGGGCAATCTTAGCTGGCGACCCATCAGAAGCTCAGTGGGGCTTCTGCCGGTGGTTGCACTTGGAGTGATGTGCTGGTAAATGAGGAATTGCTCTACCTGTGTTTGCCAATCTCCTGGCCCCATCCTGGATAGGGCTTCTTTTGCAGATCGCACCTTTTTCTCCACCTGTCCATTAGGTGGATGGAAGGGAGCAACCAGGGCATGTCAGCTTCCCTGAGTAGCTAAATAAGTCTCAAATTGCATGGTCATGAATTGGGGCCCATTGTCCAAGACTAGGATGTCAGCCAGGCCGTGAGTGGAGAAAAGTCTCTGTAGTGCCTTAATGACCGCCTCTGCCATGGTGGTGGTCATGAGGACTACCTGTAGCCACTTTGAATAGGTGGCCACAACTACCATAAAAACCTGGCCATGAACCGGGCCAGCAAAGTCAATGTGCACCCTTGACGACTAGGGTGGCTGAGGCCTTTCCCATTCTTTAGTGGGTGCCTCTGGGGGAGCTGGTCTGGACTCCTGGCATGGTGTGCAGGTAGCCACCCACTCTTCTATCTCCCCATCCATGTTAGGCCACACACATAATTCCTAGCCAAAGATTTCATCCCTACAGTTCCTGGATGCCTTATGTGCAAGGCCTTTAATACTGCAACTCACAGTTTGGGTGGAACAATGATCCAGTTGCCCCACAGAAGACAACCTCACAGATAATTCATCTTTTTTATGACAAATGCTTTAAACTGAGACTCAACCGGCCCTTTGAGCTACCCCCTCCACACTCAATTCAAAATTTGAGAGATAGTCTTTTCTCTCACAGAGTGGCAGGCGACCTCACTTGATTGCACCAGGCTGGCCTCTAGTCAGTGAGTAAAACCAGGATGTCAGGTGTTGGATCTTCCAAAAGTTCAGGAAGTGGGAACCTGCTAAGAGCATCAATGTGTCCCAGAATTTCCCCCAGCCTATGAACGAGGTGACAGCTATAGGCCATGAAGAAAATAGTCCAGCGTGTTATTCATGGTGACAGCGATGCAGGAGTTGGTCAGTCCCCAGCCAAGAGCCCCAGCAATGGTTTATGGTCCATGATGACTTCAAAGTCACAGCCATACAAGTATTCGTGGAACCTCTTGACCCCAGCAACTGCAGCCAAAGCTTCACAGTCCATTTGGCTGTAGTTGCGCTTGACAGCTGACAGGGTCCTCGAGTAATAAGCAATGGGGGCTTTGATTCCATTGGGCATGCAGTGGCTGAGGACCGCACTTACACCGAAAGAAGAGGCATCACAAGTCAGGATAAGTGGCAAAGTCTGGTTATATTGGACCAGGAACGTGACTGCTGCTAGCAGTTTTTTAACCGTGGCAAAAGAGGTGGCCTCAGCTTTTCCCCAGGTCCATCTCGCATTCTTGCCAAGGAGCTGATGCAAGGGCTCAGTGACAGTAGTTTTCTGCTTGAGAAACACACTGTAAAAATTGAGAAATCTGAGGAACGCCTACAACTCGGTCTGATTGCGAGCTGTGGGGGCTTCCTGGATTGCTTTGATTTTTTATTTGTTGGATGAACTCCAGAGCCGTCGATCAAATACCCCAGGAATTCAACACCTGGTACATTAATTTGGCATTTTTATCTTTTTAAACAGAGACTCTTTTCACTAATTTTGGTCAAAACAGTACGTAATCTTTTAAAAAGTTGCTTCTTATTTGCAGCTGATAACAAGATGTCATTGAAATAGGGGACAACACCTGGTATCCCCTGCAAAAGCTGTTTCATGACACTTTGGAACAGTCCACGGCAACATTAATTCCAAATTGCAGCCAGTTGCATTTAAATGCACCCCTATATGTCACAATGGTTTAGGCCTCCACTGTGGCACCATATACAGGCAATTGCTGGTAACCCTGTGCCATATCTAATTTAGCAAATATTTTTCCTGGGTCAAGGAAATGAAGTAAATGCTGGACAATGGGCACCAGATAAGCGCTCTGTTGTACGGCTTTATTGATGGTGCACTTATAGTCCACGCAGATGCAGACAGACCCAATAGGTTTGACATGGGTCACTATAGGGATCGTCCAGCATGCGTGATCAACCAGCTCCAGAATCCTCTGGCCAATTAATTTGTCTAATTAAATGTCAATTTTTGGGCGGAGAGCGAAAGGGACCCTCCGGGACTTTAATCTAATAGGGGCAACATTGGGGTCTAAATTGAAATTAATTGGGGTCCCCACATACTTGCCTAGATCAGTACCGAAGATGTCCACAAGCTCCCTCATCAGTTATTCGGTACTGTTATCATGAACAGCGTTGATGCCGGTCACCCCCAAGCCCAGGGATTCAAACCAGTCTAATACTCGGAAGGCTCTGCAGGGCTCTGCTGACCACTGTTACAGGAAGCAAACTGTCAAAGTTTTTAAATTGCACCCAGAAGTGCAATTTAAATTGGCCCAAAAGTGGGATTCGGTTCCCCTGGTAGTCGCTTAGGCATAAATCTGGAACCCTCAGCTTGTGCTTCCGCAAGTTGGTGATAGTCTTTTTCAGTGCTGCCCAGGACATGATGGTCAGCAATGAACAGGTATTGATCTCCATGCTGCATGGAGACCCTTCAAGGAGTATGGAGATCTGCAGCTTCTTGTTCCGTGGGATGCTTGCTTGTCCGATGGTTGTCTGGAATGTGTCATTGGCATCTATTTTCTCTGCCCTCTGCCATGGCTTCCATTGCTCTTGCCGGGGTAGACGTGGTCTCGCAGTCTGCGAAAGCTGAGATTTCAGTGGTGTTGTGGCTGGAAACTCGCTCCTGCAGATTCTTGCGATGTGCCCCTTGTGATCGCAGTGTTGGCAGATTGTGTCTTGGAAATGGCAAGCAGATTGCTGGTGGTTGCCTCCACAACCGGTGCAAAGCGGGAAATGGGCTGCAAATCCTCATGCCATTTTCCACTTCTCTCTGTGCATGTGGCAAACCTCGTCCTCTCTGTCAGAGAGGTCTCACTCTGTAATCTGGCAATGCACCTTGGCTGCTCTGTGCATGCTCTTGGGAATGTTTTGCCTCTGCAGCATTTCCATCAACTTGGTCGAGGACTCCTTGCTCTGGCCTTGTCTAAGGTGATTTGCAGCATGAGGTTGGTCTTTGCCAGCAACCTTTGCTGCAGGTTGATGTCTTAAATGCCACAAATGATTCTGTCCAACAACAGTTCATCTAAGTCATGAAACTCACAATATGCGGCGGCCTTATGGAGCGCGGCAACATATTGGTTGATTGTTTTGCCTTCCTTTTGGTTACGGAGGATGAATTTGTGCCTCAGCACATATTTTGACAGTTTGGGAGCATAGTGTGAGCATAGAGGAAGGCCTCAACTTATGACAACAATTGAGCCTTAATTTCAAGGTGGAGAAAACCAAAGTTTTATATTTAGGCAAGAAAAACCAAAGGTATAAGTACAGATTAGGAGAGACCTGGCTCAAAAACAGTAACTATGAGAGGGTCCTTGAAGCCCTAGAGAATAATCACTTGAATATGAGCCAGCAGTGTGCAGCAGTAGTCAAAAAAACTAATAACATCATCCCCGGGTTATGAGCGTTTCCTTAGCGAATGTTCGAAATTAAGTGATAAGCGCATGCTAGCATTTATGAAAAAGACATAGAATCAGGATCACGTGAATTATTAGTACCTCTTTATAAAATTCTAGTAAGACCACACCTGGAATACTGCAACCAATATTAGTCACAATAGTTTTTAAAAAAAATAATGAGACTTTGGAAAATGTTCAAAGAAGAGAAACTAAGAAGATCAAGGGCCTGGACACTAAAATATATGAAGAACAGCTGCAGGATTTGGGTTTGGCTAGTCTAAAGAAAAGAATTGGGGTGACATAGCAGTATTCCAGTATTTGAGGAGCTCCCACAGACAAGAGAGGGTCAAATAGTTCTCCAAAGCACCAGAGCGCAGAACAAAAAACAATTGTTGGAAACTAACCAAAGAGACAAGCAACTTGGAATTAAGAAGAAACTTCCTAACAATGAGGACAATTAACCAGTGGAATAGCTTGCCTTCATAAATTGTAGGCACTCCATCACTGGATGTTTTAAAGAGGAATCTATACAGTCACTTATCTTAAATGGTGTAGGATTTTCTGCTTGAGCAGAGAACTGGTCTAGAAGACTTCCAAGGTCCCTTCCAGCTCATTCTATTCTAAATAAAACCCACAATTTAAATTAGCATTTCCAGGAAATAAAAGCACTTCTCTGACATTGTGAAGAATTACTGCTATGTGGACAATGCTGAACTAGATAGACCAAGAGTCATTTATGTAGATTATTAAAGAACATTATGTTTACAGTAGCATGAATATACCCAGCAATGTTTGTTGATTTCTCACATTAAACTGGGCTTTTGATGTGCTAAACTGGTGATTAGTTATAAATACCTTATTCCTTATTGAAACTTATCAAGATGAAGCTTGATAAGAACAAATCTAGAAAGAAAATTTGTAAAGAAAGACCAAATGTTTTAAGAAGAACATTTAGAAAGAACATTTAGAAAGACATTATAAAGTCAAAGAGTGAATATTTTAATTTTCTCTGATTTCTTTGTAACTATTTGGTTTAATGCTGATTATAAATAGTATTTGATATTCTGAGACTAAGTTAAGATCATCTGAAAATATTTATTGCTTAATAAGAAGAGGATTTTGGCCAAAGAATATTAGTGTATTTTGAAAATAATACTTTGTGACTTAAACTGTTCCATAATTTATTTGTTTATGCATTGTCATGTGACAAATGATGACCTTTCTCATTTGAAAGAAAATATTGGTGAACAAAATGTGTAACCTCCAAGAAAACAGCATTTGAAGATGTAGACAGAATTAATATAGGACAGGTTTCTGATTGCTATCTGGTGTACAATAATGAACTTGGAATTAGGAAGACCCATAAAAATCTGACATATCCAAGTGAATAATTCACTGTGGATTTCAAAAACACATATCCCTCAAAAAAATGACAAACTGGAAAAAAAGAAAATGATACCAAACAATGGGCATCTCAAAGTCTTGGAGTACAGTATTTTATCCACAGTAATATCCTCCAGGAATGTAGATGGTGATAACATGGTGATAAAATATTATTGATATACGAAAGGATTAATTCAAACTCTTGGGTGACTGACAACCATAAATTTCAAATAAATAGTAAAGTATAAATGTGAATGTATTTCTAAACTCATTTGTAAAAAGGACTGCTAAAATTTCCTCTTGTTATAAATCCTGTGGTTGAAATGGTAGCAATGAATCATGTGAACACAGAATGCTATTCTATCTTCTTAATTTTTTATATTAGACTAGATGCTCAAATGAATTCCAAACTGTTTTAACTTGGGGAGGAAACTAGTTTTAGAGAGATAGAAAAAAAAAAGGAAAAAGAGAGGGAGGGAGGGAGGGAGGGAGGGGGAGAGAGAGAGAGAGAGAGAGACTTGTGGAGATTTTTAAATTCTTGTTTAAATCCGGTTTTCCTGTGGATTTGGAGCATGTCTCCATTTAAAGTTCCAATTTATTCAGCAAGAGTAGACAAAGTTTTATTCAGGTACAGTAGTTAAGGATTGTGAAACTGAAAGAAAGTATGCTGTGGTCTGCGTAACCAGCTAAACCACTGCTGGGTATGTATATTTATAAAGTTGACATTCTAACAAATACTGATGAAATCACATCAAGAATTGATGTAGCTTCCACCCCTCCCCCCTTTTAAAGTTTTGTATTAAATACAAACCTGTCGGCAGCTTGCCTTAATTTAGACCTATATTTTATACTACTTAGTAAAGTTTACACATTTAAATTGACAAATATATAAAATCTTTATTCTTGGGTCTTCTGATATTAACTACTCCCTATTCAACATGTGTCAGGATTCTGATTGATGCTCTAATTAAATCATGAGCATCAAGCCAAGCTTCAAAAAAAGTCCAGCACTCTACATGGGGCTGCCCCTGAAAAGTGTTCGGAGACTACAACTAATCCAGAATGCAGCCGCACGAGCAATATTGGGTGTACCAAGGTACACCCACATCACACCTATCCTCCGCGAGCTGCACTGGCTTCCCATTGGTCTCCGGGCACAATTCAAGGTGTGGTTATTACCTTTAAAGCCCTACATGGCTTAGGACCCGGATATCTGCGAGACTGTCTTCTGCCGCACACTTCCCAATGACTGATAAGATCACACAGGGAGGGCCTTCTCCAGGTGCCGTCAGCCAGACAATGTCGGCTGGCAACTACCCGGGGGAGGGCCTTCTCTGTAGCCACTCCAAATCTCTGGAATAAACTGCCCCCAGAGATCCGGACCCTACCCATGCTCATGGCCTTCCATAAGGCTCTTAAGACCTGGCTATTCCGGCAGGCCACGGGCTGTTGAACTCACGATTGAGTTCCAGCCCCGATCAGACTGGGTGTATGTTGTGGTCTTTTTAATTAATGTTTTTCGTGTTTTTAACTTCTATTTTTAAATGTATTGTTGTAAGCCGCCCGGAGTCCTTAGAGATTGGGCGGCCTATAAATTTATTAAACATCAAACATCAACATTAGGAGTTTCATGTTGACACAAACCAAGTGAAGCCAACTCTGACCTCACTTAATTCGCTCTTGGCTCTGACCCTGTTTCCCCTCCCCCCCAAGGTGTGTCACATTCCCCAATGAAGCAATTTCATGGGTTGTAGAGGTTCCTCCCTCCGGCTACTGTGGATCCCCATGGAGATGACTTTGACATTGCCAGCTGGAATGTGCTTTGCTTTGACTGAAATGCAAGTTCCTTGATGCACCTTTGAGGCTTGGTTCCCAATTACCTTGCCTATGGCAACTCGAGAGCAGGTCAGGAATGTTTTGTGAGTTGACATCTGGCCTCCCTCACTTCCTGAAGGGGACCTGTGCAAAGCAAAAACAGTTTGAGTACAGGTATACATTTTAGGGGTGCGACACCCCCCATTTAGCTATGAGATGCTCAGCTTGGATGTTTCTGCTTTTTACCCAAGACACCTCTGATAAGGGGTAGCCCTTCCATTTGATTAGGTATTAAAGCTGTTCCCTGTGCCACCTTGAGTCGAGGATGTGTTACATCTCATAATGGGTTTGATCTCCTATGACCACTGGATCCAGGGGCACATGGGGTAGTGGTGTCAAAGTTGACCTGACCACGGGTTTTAAAAAACTGCTATGGAATACTGGATATATCTTCCCTAGCAGTCAGGGCAATTTTAATTGCACCATGATCAGGTTGATAATCTTCACTATGGGGAATGGCCCCATGAACTTGGGTCCCAGCTTCTTGCTGGGGAGTTTTAACCTCAAGTATTCTGTGGCAGTTTCCCCCAGCTGGAATGGCCATTGTGGGGCTCGGTGTTTGTCTGTCTGTTTCTCATAGATCTACCCTGCTTTAGCTAGTGCTTTCTTGACATTTTCCCATGCTGCTTTTAGCATTGACAGCCAGTATTCTCTCCCTTGGGTATTCTGGCATTGGGACAAAGTTCATGCCACTCATTATTTTGAACGAAGTTAGTCCCATGCTACTATGAACAGTATTATTTGCGTGACCTCAGCAAAAAGCAGGAGATCTGTCCAATTGAACTGCTGATAGTTCACATAATACCTCAGGTATTGCTCTACCATGGCATTCAGATGTTAGGCTCCCCCATTGGTAGCCAGATGAAAAGCTGAACTAAGGCCCTGGGACAACCCAATGGACTACAGGAACTCCAGAATGTGGCTGTGAACTGGACTCCTCTGTCTGAGATGATTCTTCATGGCACTCCCTGCAGGCAGTAGATTGCTTCAGGAACTGTTTGGCTAGCTGATGGGCTGAGGGTAGTCTGCTCCTGGGTATGAAGTGTGCCTGCTTAGAGAATAGGTCAATCACAGTCCAGATTACAGTGTTCCCTCCCCCTCCCGCTCTTTGGCAACTCCACTATAAAGTCCTTTGCAATTTCCTCCCATGGCCTTGTTGGCTCTCCCACCAGTTGCAGCAGTCGGGGGGGGGGGATTTCCTGGTTGCTTTTTCATAGTGGTGCAGAGGGTGCAAATTTTCTTCATGCTGTGGCCACCAGAATTGTTTCTGTGCTAAGTATAAAGTCTTTAGAAAACCAAAGTGGGCTGCCGATTTGACATCGTGGCTCCTCTGGAGAATTAAGATGCAAAGGGACATAGAATTTCATCCCTTTCCATGCTAGGTCCTCCTTTTTTGGCAAGATATGTTGGTTGTAATAGATCCAGGGGTCTGTTAGCAGTACGGTTTTAAGTTTTATGGTTAGATCACCTGGGAGTCAAACTTGCTGGTCAAGGCATTGTTATCTGGTGGTCACTTGGGCTGCTGTTTGGGTAGCGGGGATGATGGCATCTACTTCCTCCTCCCATTTGCCTTTGTACTGGGCCATGCGGGAGAGGGCATCAGCTAGGAAATGCTCCCCTCTGAATGTGCTTTAGCATGAAATTGAATTGGTTGAAGTATTGAACCCAGCGGACTTGTTTGGGCGATAGTTTTCATGGTCTAAGGGCCTCCAGATTTTTGTAGTCAGTCCAGACTTCACATGGTTTTTCCCTCTCTTCCAGCAGGTGGCACCAGGTTAGCAGTGCTCATCTTACCACAAAAGCCTCTTTTTCCCATGTGGCCCATTGCTTCTCTGTGTCCATTATTTTATGGGAGGTGTAATTTTCCTTGACTATTTTTGGGGAGTAGCATTGCTCGCACTGCCAATTCACTGGTGTCTGCTTGGATGACAAAGGGTTGTTCAGGGTCAGGATGCTTCAGCACTGGTTCCTTTGCAAAAAGTTCTTTTAGTGTTGCAAGTACCTTTGGCAGGTTAGGTCCCGCTGTAGGAGTTGTCCTGGGCAGGGCTTTATCCCTGGGGCCCATGTCTTTAGCAGGTCTGTCATAGGTTTGGCCTGGAGGGCTTTTGGGGATGTGTTGGTAGCACGCTTGGGGCCTCGTTCTGGTTGCACACTGGGTGGTGGCTCTGGCTTGGGTTTTGGAGCTGGGATTGCGCATGCCAATGCCCATTCCTCCACATCTGTAGCATTTCAATTGGTTTCGTGGGAGGGTTGGCCTTGGAACTCCAGTCTGGTTGTCCTCTCTCCTATCCGGTTTCTTCCACAGGTCATTGCCATGAAATCCACAGTCAACCTTTATGGCTACTCAGAGAGCCAGTTTCAAATGTCCCAAAAGGAATTTACTTGGGCAATTTGCTTGTCCAGGCTCATTCTGAAGAAATGAATTAATAGTCACTCCAGCAAGGTGGGGGGTAGCTTCACCATGACTCTCCTGAATTTACGGATGTTTTCCTTAATGGGTCACCCTCTTTACTTTAGATTTCAAAGCTCGTTCTCCAGATACTGATCCTCCACTACCTCCTCAAATTTGGCTTCTAGCTCTTGTAGGAAGTCATCAACATCTTGCAACTGGGGGGCTCTCCTCTTATGGAGGAGACTGCCATTCCTTTGTTTCTCCCTCTAGTCCCCCAGTGATGGTATTCACTATGGCTCTGTGTGATGGGTAAAGGTGTCCTTAGTGCTCTAGGTGGATTCTAGCAAAGTCAAAGAATAGAGTCAGTTGATCTGAGTCACCATTTAATTTCCCACTGAATTGAGGCAGTTCATTCAGCACTGTTCCTCCCTCATTATGTTGGGCCCTGTATGCCTGCACTTGGTGTATTTCACAGTCTCCCTTGACTCTAGTTTGTAGAGATGGGGGCACCCACCTTGGGCAGTTTGCCTGTTGTGTGGTGGAGCTACTGGCATCAGCCTCAGGCCCATTCTCTTTCTGGTGGATGGAGAAGGGGGGGCTGCATTTACTTCTGCATCTCCTCACTTCAAAGGGCTCAGTTGCAATCCTCCTCTCTTTTGGGCAGCATAACAGCCTCTCATCACAAAGGGTGATTCAGTCAAATTTCTCTCTCAGCTGTTCTAAGGATCTCCCCAAGGGTTCCATCAGAGTTTTTGGAAGTCTGGCCTGTTCCTAATCACTCATCCATTCCACTCTTCCTAGTTCACTCAGGAGTTTTCCCCAGCCTCAGGCACTAGGGTGGAGGAGCTCAACCTCAGCCGCTTTAGGAACTTTTTGCCATCAATACTCATCCCTTTTCATTTTGGTCTCTGGGTGGGCATCATGGCTATCTTCACATTGATGTCCAGAGAGGGCTGCAGTTTGGTTCTGATTGGGCTGTTGGCTCCTGGAGTTCCCTGGGTGGGGAATGGTTCTGCCCCCCTCATCGCCTGGAGAAAGCTCTCTTCAGATAGTCATTTCTCTGCCATGGTAGCCTGAGTTTCTCTCCACCACAGGTGTCGGGGAGTGAATGGAAAACCTGGGACTCAGGAATCCCAGTTGTTTTGATTAGTTTTGGGGAGAGTTGGTTTGCTGTCAGGGTTCCGACTGATGCGCTAATTAAATCATGAGCCTCAAGCCAAGGTTCAAAAGAAATCCAGTTATTTATTAGGAGCTTCATGTCAGCATGAACCAAGTGAAACCAAATCTCACCTCACTTAATTCACTCTTTGCTTTGATCCTTTTTCCTGCTCCCCCCAAGGTGCATCATTAGTCACATTCCCCAACAAAGCAATTTCGTGGGTTGTAGAAGTCACTCCCTCTGGCCACTGTGGGTCCCCCTGAAGATGACCTTGATGTTGCAGCTGGAATGTGCTTTGATTGATTGATTGATTGATTTAATTTGTATGCTGCCCACTCTCAAAGAGACTCTTTGTTTTGATTGAAATGCAAGTTCCTTGATGCAGCTGCAGGGCTTGGTTCCCCATACCCCTACCTATGGCAACCCAAGAGCAGGTCAGGAATTCTTCATGATTTGGCAACATGACTATAAAATGTAATGATGGAACTTATCTTTAATTAGTTCACATTCCTCACACCCAATGAGACTAGCTTATTTTTTTTACCTTATTTAAATTTATTTTTCCATAGAATGAAGTCACTGTAGAGTCCAATGTGTAATGTAATAATTTAAACCATTTACTGGCATAATTCCATTGCACTGTAATTTACATTGCATTGAAAAAGCAACAACGAGAGGCAGAAATTTCAAGGAGGAATTAACTAATTAAAATTCAGTGGGATTTTTGCTGATCCCAAGAAACTGAAATAGAGACAGTTGCTACCAAATACAAAGGGACACAACACTTATTTAAAGGGTAATGATGGGGAAGTTAAAGTAAGAAGACTGAAAGTCCTGTTTTAAGGGCAGGAATTTCTTTATTTGTCTCAGGTGGAAATTGAAATTTATTCAAATTGTTCTTCAGCACAGTTAAATGTCATCCTTTCTAATGCTATATAGGAAAAGTCTTAAAGGAGATTTAAAACATTCACAAAATTTGGTGGCTTTCTGTAAAAACAACAGTCAGAAATAAAATGATATTGTACAAATATCTTGGAAAGAAACTCATTCTAAACAATGAGACTGAGATGTGATCCCTGTGTGGATTACATTCATGCCAATGTAATGGTACTAATAGTGTTAACAACCAAATAACAATACTAACAATTCAACTTTTCTATATTGCCCATAAAAATATGACAATTCATCTTCTTCACCCATGTTTTTCTGATACATTCATGTGTCCCTCTTTTTTTCAAAGTAACAGCTTTTCATTTGGAAGAACATCATGATTTTTTTTTAAATAGGCACACTTAGACATTTGCCATTGAGCTGATATTTAACATAAAATAATAAAAATCCATTAATAATTCTGGAGGCATATTGCTGTCACAACTTCCTTCGCACGGCATACTCACTATACTTTTGTTTGAATGACTTTTAAGACTCTAGCATGTGTTGATATACTGATATTGTTGAATGATTTGGTGAGTTCATAGTAAACCAATCTGTTTAGGTTTATGTTAGTTAAAAAGAATTAATTATTATCTTCCTCTAGGTAAGAAATGGAACGTCAGTAATAGAGTGATGGATACAAATGTCTTCCATCTGGTGTTTAGTCTTTGGGCAATTAGGTTGCCTTGGCCATTTTTTCTGTTTATAACATCAGTATGTTCTGATAAGTTAGGGTAGGATGTATAGATGGGTTCCTTCCAGTAAACACCAGTATGGTCATACCTAAGCGGATTATCTAGACTCCTTTCAGTCCAGTTTCAGGCCTGGGTACAGCACCGAAACCGCTTTGGTTGCCCTGATCGATGATCTCTGGCAGGCCAGGGATGGAGGATATTCCTCTATCCTGGTGCTTCTTGACCTCTCAGCGGCCTTCGATACCATCGACCATGGTATCCTTCTGCGACGCCTAGGGGAGGTGTGAGTGAGAGGCACCTTTTTACGGTGGTTCTCCTCTTACCTCTCTGACAGGTCGCAGTCGGTGTTGGTCGGGGGCAAAGGTCGACCCCTAGGCCCCTCAAATGTGGTGTGCCACAGGGTTCGGTCTTGTCCCCCCTCCTATTTAACATCTACATGAAGCCGCTGGGTGAGATCATGCAACAGCACGGGGTAAAGTACCACCAATATGTGGATGATACTCAATTGTATCTGTCTGCCCTGTGCCAGCTCAGTGTAGCGGCGGATGTGATCTGCCGATGCCTGGAGGCTGTTACGATCTGGATGGGGGTGAACAAACTTGTGCTCAGTCCCGATAAGACTGAGTGGCTTTGGATGCTGCCCCCAAAGGACTGCTTGGACAGTCCGTCCTTAACCCTGGGGGTTGAAAATTTACACCCCTCAGAGAGGACTCGCAATTTGGGAGTCCTCCTGGATTTGCAGCTGAAACTGGAACATCATCTATCGGCTGTGATCAGGGGGGCCTGTGCCCAAGTTCGTCTGGTGAACCAATTGCGGCCCTATTTGGATCGGGAGGCACTTCAAATGATCACTCACGCCCTTGTCACCTCGAGGCTAGATTATTGCAACACACTCTACATGGGGCTACCCTTGAAAAGCATTAGGAGACTACAGTTAGTTCAGAATGCGGCCGCGCGAGCAATATTGGGTGCACCAAGGTGCACCCACGTTACACCTGTCCTCCGCGAGCTGCACTGGCTACCAATTGGTCTCTGGACACAATTCAAGGTGATGGTTATCACCTTTAAAGCCCTACATGACTTAGGGCCAGAATACCTTCGAGACCGCCTGCTGCCACATACCTCCCAGCAGCCAGTAAGATCCCACAGATTGGGCCTCCTTCAGATGCCGTCAGCCAGAAGTGTCAGCTGGCGGGCCCTCGGAGGAGAGCCTTCTCTGTGGCTGCTCCAACTCTCTGGAATCAGCTATCCCCGGAGATCCAGACCATACCCACTCTCATGGCCTTCAGGAAAGCTGTAAAAACTTGGCTGTTCTGGCAGGCCTGGGGCTGCTGACCTCACTGTTGAGGTCCAGCCCCAATTAGAATGAATGTATGAGGTGTTGTTGTTTTTTAAACTGTTTCTTTTGTTATGTGTTTCATTATGTGTTTTTTCTCTTTATTTTTGTAAGCCGCCCGGAGTCCTTCGGGATTGGGTGGCATATAAATGTGTCAAATAAACAAACAAACAAACAAACAAACAAATAAATAAATTCATATATTCCTGTTTTTTGAACTGAGTAATAAATTTCAGAAAAAGAAATCTGTATTGCTCTGTGAATGTACCTATGACATTCGTTCTTCTTCTAACATCTATGTCAGCATTCCAAGTATCATGTAGAATTAAATCAGAGTCCAAGGCAAAGAATTCTTAAAGTTCCTATTTAGTAAAGCAGACATCTTAGCACATCTGTGTTAATCCTAATTCTGGAAATGACATCAGAATTCCATCCAGTTAAAAGTTCATGATCTTGTTCCCACACCCACAATCCATCACATGGTCCAATCTTCTTCCACGCTGGCATACATACCCAGCTGCTTCCGGTCAGGTATAAAAGTGCAGAGACAAAAGATGACCTTGATCTTCTGGAAAAGAATGAAAACAACACATTCCACAATCCTACTCCTGTCTATTCCCCCCTCCCATCAACTATACTAATGAAACAGCATAATGAAATAAGAGAAAGTGTGGCAGGCCAAAATTCTAAAAGGAATATAAATGCAGGCCTGACAGGCGGCCTCTCCTCAGAAGAAAAATGTTTCCTGAAAAGAATAACATAAAAGTTAACATTAAAAAAATTAACCACCTACTTCCCCTGCCCCTAGGGGACCCTTTGGCTTATTGGGAAACTTCTTGTGGAATTGCTCTACTAACTTTTCCACTTTTAAATTCCAACTTTTCACCCAAGTGGCTTCAGACAAAGGGTAACCCTTCCATTGCACTAACTACTGTAAACTACCCCTATTCAACCTAGAGTCTACAATCTTTTCCACCTCAGATTGTCTTTCCCCTTCTATCACTGTAGATGGTGTTTCCCCTTCTATCGCTATAGGAGGAGAGAAAGCTTGGGTGGATGCTCTTATGCTAGACCCATTTACTGGTTTCAGCAAGCTACAATGAATTTCTGGGCCAATTTTCCCTAGACTTCTGGGTGAAAACAACACATTCCACAATCCTACTCCTGTCTATTCCCCCTCCCATCAACTATACTAATGAAACAGCATAATGAAATAAGAGAAAGTGTGGTAGGCCAAAATTCTAAAAGGAATATAATTGCAGGCCTGACATTCTATATCTTTCCTCTTTGTTGGGCAACATCCTTCCTGAAAAGACTGTATATTTTTGGATGAAAACAGAGATCCCTTTCTGTTACCTGTAGTCTTCAATTGAGTCCAAAGCACAATATTGTTTTTTTTCTTTTGCAGTTTGTATTATTTTACAGGATGAAGAAGAAGCATCAGAATATGACTGCTTTCTTAACCAAAAAACCAAGACAGGCACAATCAGATGATCCACAACAGTCACCAGCACCACCAGCACCAGCAGGTGAACCGGCAGCACCAGCACCACCAGTGCCAGCACCACTAACACCAGCACCACCAGCACGACCATTTCCACCACTTGAAGTTGGAGAAAGCAGCAAGTCCATCTCCTCCACTGAAAGTCTTCCAAAATTTCCTGTAAACTGCAAGAGTTTACAGCAATACAGAAGCTTCCAGGAAAAGTATGCTGGACTGGCAGTGTCCGACAAAAAGTTAGGTTGTGAGTACTGTGCGAAACACGGGTTTTCATTACAGAAAGTTGTTCATATTTCAGAGAATGGAAAAAATTCCAGGTTGAGGCAGGGGCAAATAAGGAGAATCAGCAATCATCTCTCAGGAAAAAAAATGAAGGAACATTTTCAATCAAAATCACACACCATTTGTAGTGAGAACAGTAAACAATAAGAGCAGGATGCTTTAACCAAATTCATAGATAAGTCAACTGGCAAACATTTATTCAGTATTAGCACAATATTTTTTTACTGTATACAATCTGGCACAAAGATGCAAACCATTCCCAGACATTGAAGGGCAGGTACATTTGCTAAGTGAAATTGGAGATCTGGCAGTAGGCTTGCATTCATGGAGATCCGCAGTGAAAATAGTTAAATTCATTGCAAATGAAATTAAAACCACCATGTTTGCCAGCATTATTGAAAAGAATCTGAAAGTGTGTTTGATAATCAATACTATCAATGAAAGCAGTTTTGATAGTTTTTGTTAAAGTTGAGGATTCAGAATGCCCAGCAACCATTTTTGTTGAGCTGATGGAATTGGAGAAACAAGATGCGGAGACCATATGTTTTGCAGCAATGGGAAGCTTACATAAAGTTGGGTTGCCACCGAATATCTGCAGAAGCATTTAATAGCATTCTGCTCCGATGGCGCCAGCATTATGCTTGGGAGAAAATCTGGAGTCAGCACCAGAATAGCTAAAGACTTCTCAAACATTGTAATATGGCACTGCTTGAACCATTGCCTCCAACTTGTGCTGTATGATTTCATAAAAGGTTTAGGTTTAGGTTTATTGGATTTATATGCCGTCCTTCTCCCAAGGACTCAGGGTGGCGTACAACATAAAAGAAAACACATATTACAAAAATTAAAGGGGACATTAAATAAAGTATCCAAAAAAATCCCAATTGATATTTACAATAAAAATTTAAAAAATTAAATTGAAATTAACAACCAAGTTAATCCTATGTTTTATTCTATTCAGGCCAGGCTGGCTTGCTGGAAAAGCCAACTTTTTGGGCGCATCGGAAGGACTGGAGGTCGGGGATTATGCGAAGCTCTGGGGGCAGCTCATTTCAGAGGGAAGGCGCTCCCACAGAGAAGGGTCTCCCCCTGGGGGTCACTAGCCAACACTGTCTGGCCGATGGCACCCTGAGTAGGCCAACTCTGTGGGATTGCTGGTGGCAGTAAGTGGTCCCTTAGGTACCCTGGGCCTAAGCCATGGTGCGCTTTAAAGGTCATAATTAGCACCTTGAATCACACCCGGAAGACAACCGGCAACCAGTGCAGGCTGCATAAAAGGGGTGTAACATGAGAGCACCTAGGTACCCCCATGATAACCCGTGCAGCCGCATTCTGGACCAGCTGAAGCCTCCGGGTGCTCTTCAAGGGCAGCCCCATGTAGAGAGTGTTGCAGTAGTCCAGGCAAGAAAGGACGAGGGCATGAGTGACTGTGCACAGAGCATCCTGATCTAGAAAGGGGCGCAGCTAACGTATCAAGCGAACCTGGTAAAAGGCCCCCCTGGTCACGGCCATCAGGTGTTCTAAACTAAGCCATGTGTCCAGGAGGACTCCCAGATTGTGGGCCCTCTCTGAGTGGGGTAAAGTTTCTCCCCCTATCACAAACATGGAACAAGATGCACAAATCGGGATGACGGGAACCACAGCCACTCAGTCTTGAAGGGATTGAGCTTGAGCCTGTTCCTCCCAATCCAGAACTGCACAGCCTCCAGGCATCGGGACATCATGTTGAGGGCATTGTTTGGGTGGTTTGGGGTAGAGATGAAAAGTTGGGTATCATCATATATATGTTGAACAGGAGGGATGAGAGAACCGATCCCTGGGGCACCCCACAAGTGATGCACCTCGGGATCTATCCCTGTCCTCCAGTCAACATGAACTGTGACCGATCTGACAGGTAGGAGGAGAACCACCACAAAATGTTGCCCCCCACTCCCAACCCCCTGAGTCGTCGCAGTAGGATACCATGGTCGATGGAATCGAAAGCCACTGAGAGGTCTAATAGGACCAGGACAGAGGAGCAGCCCCTGTCCCGGGCCTGCCAGAGATCATCAACCAATGTGACCAATTCCGTCTCCGTGCTGTACCCGGGTCTGAAACCCAACTGAAATGGATCCAGGAAAGCAGCTTCATCCAGGTACTGGGGAAGCTGATGTGCTACCACACTCTCGACAACTTTCGCTACAAAGTGAAGGTTGGAGACCTGGTGATAGTTGGCTAAAGAAACTGGGTCCAGGGAAGGCTTCTTAAGGAGAGGCCTCACCATCGCCTCCTTCAAGGTGGAAAAGAATCCCTCTCTCAATGAAGCATTGGTAATCACCTGGAGACAGCCTTGTGTCACCTCCTGGAAAGCCGAAACACTTGTGTGCTGGACAAGGGTCCAGCACACAGGTGGCAGCACTGAGTCTCCCCATAATCCTGTCCATGCCCTCGGGGGCCACAGGATCAAACTCATCCCAGATGGTCTCCACAAGATTCATCCCTGTCGACTCGCCTGAATCCACCCAATCAGAGTCCAAGCCTGTCCGAATCTGAGTGATTTTATCCTGCAGATACTGAACAAATTCTTCAGCCCTACCCTGCAAGGTCTCATTCTGAGTTCCTTGGTTAAGTAAGGAACAGGTCACCCTAAACAGGGTGGCTGGGCAGGTATCTGTGGATGCGATAAGAGCGGAAAAATGTTGCTGTTTTGTTGCTTTTATCGCCACTAAGTAGTTTTTAATATGAATTCTTATTGGTGTTCGATTGGATTCGGACTGGCTGGCCCTCCAACCACTCTCTAGGTGTCTTTTCCGGCGTTTCATCTCCTGGAGCTCCTCGGTAAACCAGGGAGCTACCCAGGATCGACACCAGGTCAGAGGCAACAAAGGCCCAATGCGATCCAAGGCCCCAGTGGTTGCCCTATCCCAGGCTTCCACTAGGGCTTTGGTCGAGCTGTGAGCAAGGGATTCAGGAAAAGTCCCAAGCTCCATCAGGAACTCTTCAGGGTCCATCAGGTGCATGGGGCAGAACCTTCTAGTCAGTTCCACCTCCCTGTGGCGAGGGGTAGCAGTATGGAAGTCAAGCCTGATGAGGAAATGATCAGACCATGACAAGGGTTGGATAGAAATATCTCCTAAATCTAGATCATTCATCCACTGCCCAGAGACAAAAATCAAGTCGAGCATGTGTCCCTTGTTATGGGTGGGGTCTTGAATTAACTGAGTTAGGTCCATAGCCATCATGGAAGCCATGAATTCCTGAGCTGACTCGGATCTCTCACCAATGGAAGGCAGATTGAAATCCCCCAGGATCATAAGCCTGGGAAATCAACCGCCAATATGGCTAACACATCCAGCAGCTCTGGCAGGACCGATGAAACGTAGCAGGAAGATAGGTACGTAACAAAAAGATCCACCTGAACTCCAAGGCCTCATTTCACAAAAAAGGACTACCTATCACAACCACCTATCTGAGGCACAATGACCTCCTGAGGTCCGAGACTTTCCCTAATAAACACCACTACCGCCCTGCCCCTGCCCTGGGCTCTCGGCTGGTGAAACAGCTGGAAGCCTGGTGGGCATAATTCACTAAGGGGAACACCCCCCCTCATGGCCCAACTAGATCTCCAGAATGCACTCCGAAATCAAACAACTTAACCACTTCAAGATATTCCTTGACAAGATACACACCACTTTCCAAAAATCCTGCAAGACCAAGGCAGAGCTTTTCCAAGGACAGTCATCTTCCTTCTGTAAGTAGCTCTTTTATCATTTTGTGTACTTATTTTATTCTTATTTAAGTAGTAAGTGCACAAAATAATAAATTTACTTTTTTATATCTTCTTTTTGTAGGTCATTCATTCGGGCAAAGAATTCAGTGACATCGACTTGGCCACTCTCACCCAGTCACATGACTGACAAGCCACACCCACAAAATGGGCCACACCCACAGAATAGATAATAAAAAAATTTGAAACCCACCATTGGTGGGATATGGGGAGAAGGTAAAGTCTTAATGTTTTTATTATTTGTGAGTGTTTAGATTTAGTCAACCTAGCATCTATAAGCTACATTGGGAAGTAAAAAAATTCTTGGAAGTTGGACTGGCAAATCACTTCTGTTATGTTTAGCAAGAATATATTTTAGATGTGTCTATGTACTTACCTCTTTGACTAGAGGGGACCTTCAAACAGATTTCATTATAATAAGCTTCAATAAGCCAAAAGAGTAACCAATTAAAAACCTTTACTCCAAAAGGAAGTGGTCCCTTCACTTTTCTTTTGATGTTTACATTTGCATATTTGATTTGGCCAAATAAGAATCAAAGACTATTCATTTAAAACCACTGGAATTTCTCTGAAACCTTCTCTGAGTTTTATTAGTGAGATTCAGCAAGAAACAATGCCTCAAGAGGGGAGGAGGGTTCTGTTCAGGGACGTGCAGTCAGGGGAGGCAGGGGAGGTGGGGCCTCACCAGTGTCATGAGGAAAAGAAAAGAATTTTTTAAATAATTAAAAAGGCTACCTTAGCTGCTGCCAGACTCCAGAGTCACAGTGACTCTGAATCTGCTTAGTACTAACTGTAGTGGGAGGCGAGAGAACTATGGGCCTCCTTTGCATAAGAAATTTTTCACCTTTTAACCCATGCTCAGAGTTAAGCAAGGGTTAAAAGGTGAAAAATTCCTTATGCAAAGGAGGCACGTGATTCTCCCACCTCCTGATCTGGGAACAGCAAATCATGCCTTGGCAGCCTTGCCTAAGTAAGTTGCTTTTTTATTTAATTTTTTACATTTTCATCATGGCGGGCGGACAAGAGGAGAGTTGAAATCCACAGCTGGAAAAGGTATGTGGATCGGACCTAGGGAGGGAGGGAGGGATTCAAAATGATAATTTAATTTGTAATTTTTTGTGAGAAATTTGCGTTTGTGTGCAGGTGTTTCTTTGGGGTTTGAGGCGGCGGAGCGCAGCAGCGGCAGGGACGTTCTCACTGCTGTGTCCAATAGGCCAGGTATCTCGTGTTTATGTCCACCATAAACATGAGACACCTAGCCTATTGGACACAGCGGTGGTCGAGGGAGGAATGGGCTGGGTGGGCTGGCTGGCTGGGAAGGGGGAAATCATGGCCGCTCAGGCTCCAGTGCAGAGCTTTAAAGTGGCGGCAGGCACTGGCGGCAGGACTTTAAAGTCCCGGCACCGTCTGCCATAGAGCAGGACCCAGTCCCGCTCTATGGCAGACAGCGCCGGGACTTTAAAGCCCTGCTGCCAGGGCCCTGCCACAGCAGCAGGGCTTTAAAGTGGTGGCAGGCACTGGTGGCAGGACTTTAAAGTCCCTGCGCTGTGTCCGTCATAGAGCGGGTCCCAGTCCTGCTCTATGGTGGATGCGGTGCCAGGGCTTCGGTGTGGCTTTCGTGCTTGCCTCACTGGCTATGAAGCTCACCACACATCACTGGATCTGTTTATAAAGCAAATTGCCAAGTTGGAGAAAAAGGGAATGGAATGCTTTCCATCAAGACTTCCTCAGTCACAGTGCATAATATCAAAGTAATATATTGAAGGTATTTTCTTGTGTTTGCTGCTCTTTGATTCTCTCTATGGAGGACAAAAATTTGATTTTGATGGAATTTTTTGAACTTTGCAACATAGAGAGCTTGTTTTAAAAAAAGTTTCTCTATTCTTTGCTATCTTTTATTTCTATTCTGTTTCAGTTACATAAATCTGAAGTGAATGGAACAGAATCCACAAATGCACACATTTTTATCCCTAACTCCCTAATGAAGGAGAGAACAAATCTAGAACTAAGGGTACATTTTCCTGACAGTTAGAATCAGTGGAATGACTTGCCTGCAGAAGTTGTGAGTGCTCCAACACTGGAGATTTTAAAGAAGAGATTGGACAGCCATTTATCTGAAATGGTATAGGATTTCCTGCTTGAACAGGGAGTTGCACTAGAAGATTTCCAAGAGCTTCTCCAACTCTGCTATTCTGTTAATCTTACAATTTTTTCAGATTTGCTGATTAGGAGATTTATAGTAATTTATGGGATTTACTTTAAAAATATAGGTGTAGGCAGAGGAAGGAAATTAAAATACTTTCCAAAATATTTATATTTATGATGCTGATGTTTGCAGATTTTTATGGAGTTACCTCTATGTTATTTTTAATGGTTTGGTCATTATGTCTGCCAAATTGTGCTCTAAAGAACAGTGAAGCAAGCTAATCAATTTACATTTGAGGCTTCTCTTACATTACAATATTTAATGTCCATATGCTTGCTTCTATTTTTTACTCTGTCACCTGTTGCCACTTTAATGCAGACAGCATTATCCTCATTCACCATTACAACTTAATTTATCTTTACAGTTAAATCTTGTAACAGCTGTACGTACCAAGTTATCTTTGAACAAACTTCAGACAAAGAATAAATTCTGCCTCCTCAGTAGTAATGGCTACAGTTATTTGCTTTCTAAACTTCCAACCAATTAAAGCTCTTCCAAACAATACCACGACCCCAGAATTGGACTTTCTGGTTTTTATATCATTGGCATACTCACTCTCAACATAGCATTTCAATTTTAATTCTTCAGAGACCTATATTTGAAGACCCAAATTCACAGTTCCGTTCAAATATCTGAGAATCCTTTTTACACTCATCCAATGCAATTGCATTGGTGCAGCAGTAAAGCGACTTAGGATGCTTACTGCACAAGCTATGTCTGGTCTGGACCACTGTGACAGATATAACAGGCACTGATATATATCTTGATCACAGGCTTCACTTTCGTCCTCACCCAATCTGTTATGAAAATCTGTATTCATGGGTGTTGGACTTGTATTGCAATCTTTCATGTTATATCTCTCCAACAACTGTTCAATTTTACCTCTTTGAGAACATAACCACCATTCTCAGTTTTTTTGTATTTCTACACCAAGATAATTTTGTATTTCACCCAAATTCTTTAATTCAAACTTCTTCTCTAACTTATTAGCAAATTCTTTTACCTGTGACACATCATTTGCCATGAAACAAAGATCATCCACAAATGCTAATAATTGGAAATCCACACCTTTTAACTTTGCAGTATACATGCAACCATCAGCCTTGCAACTCTTGAACCCTTCAATGCCTTATCTAAACAGATATTCCAATTTCTGGCTGATTGCTTCAGCCCATAAATGGCCTTGCTCAATTTATACACCGTGTTAGGCTTTTTACTTTTATACTCTGGTGCTTGAACCATGTAAATTATATCCTCTAATTCTGCATTGAGGAATGCAGTGGTTATGTCAAAATGCCAAATTTTATGGCCATATGCTGCTGCCAATGCTAGTTCCAGCCTTATTCTTTTACTCTTTACGGTAGGTGAAAATATCTCATCATAGTGCATATTTTTCATTATGAAAAACCTTGCGTCTGTAACCTTGCTTTATATTGTATCTCATTGTTGGGCAGTACTTTCTTTTTGTATACCCACTTACATCCTACTGCTTTGCAACCCTGTGGCAAAGTCATAGATGTGAACACTTTATGTTCACCCATGGACTTCATTTCTTTGTCCATGGCTTCTTTCCACTTTACTTGTTCATTTTTAGGTAATTCCAATACTTCCTTATAGTTCCTTGGCTCATATCGTACATTACACATTTTTATTTTACTAAGAAATACCTGTCAGGTGGAATCCCTTTTTTTCCATCGCTCTGACCTGCGTGGCATTGACTACTCCTGTGCTTCAATCCTCTCTTGTTTCATATCTTTTTCAGCATCTCCTCCCTGAAAACTGACACTGTCATTGAGTTACCATCACTAAATGAATCACCATCACTGAGTGGATCATTCCATAAATTTGCATCAATTCTGTTCCAATTTTGCTCTGCAAAGCTAGCAGACCTAGAAATCACTATTCTCTTGCTCCATCTCTAAAGTGGTAGCTCTTTGAGCCTGGCCCATAAATCTGAGCTTTCTAGCCTTTGGTTGTTCTTTTTTTCTGACTGCTTTTGGAATATGCACCCACACATTGCTTCCAAAAACCTTTAAATAGCAATAGCAGTTAGACTTATATACCACTTCATAGGGCTTTCAGCCCTCTCTAAGCGGTTTACAGAGTCAGCATATTGCTCCCAACAATCCGGGTCCTCATTTTACCCACCTCGGAAGGATTAAAGGCTGAGTCAACCCTGAGCTGGTGAGATTTGAACAACCGAACTGCAGAACTGCAGTCAGCTGAAGTAGCCTGCAGTGCTGCATTTAACCACTGCGCCATCTCGGCTGCTGTGCCAGAGATGGCTTTCTCCCATACAACACTGCATATGGAGTATCATTAATAGAGAAACTCCACAGTCTATTAATTAAATAATTAGCAGTCAACATGGCTTCACCCCAGTATGACTTGCTCATACCAGAGTCCTCCAGCAGTGAATCCTTCATGATTTATAAGACTCCATTCTACTCTCAGCTACACCATTTTCAGCTTCTGTGTATGAATTAACGCATCTGTATTTCATCCCTAATTGTCCCAACCACTTTTGAAAACTTGCTGACATGAATTCTTAAAGTAAAAATGTGTCTGGCATACCTGCTGTTTATAACTTCTTTCTATGGAGCTTATCCATTGCTTACATTTCTGTAGCACCTCTATTTTACTCTTTAGTAAATAGCAGAAACCAAACCTGCTGTAGTCATCTACAATGACCAGCACATACTTTGCTCCTCCCAAACCGGCTTGCATTGGCCCAACCAAATCTGCATGTACCAGCTCTAGAGCTCTTATTGTCTGCCTTGTGCTACTTTTGTTCACTGGGAATGCTTTGGACTTTGATGATTTGCATACTGCACAATCCAAATATGCCTTACGTCCCTTTAAATTTAATCCTTCCCCAAACTATTTCATCCTTTGCAACACAGGGGGCTGGCATGGCCAACCTTTCTGTGCAAGAAATGAACACATGAATCATGTTGTGCCACATTTCAAAATGTTTGGGCACATTGAACCTTTTGTCCCTGAAACACATTTTATGCCCTCTGGACATACATTCCAATTTCTCTTTATGAGACACCTCCCATTTGCATATGTGGTCTTAAATCCTTGCTTGTCTAAACTAGAGGCACTCAATAAATTATGCTCCATTTCAGGCACACATAAATATATCATTAAACCTCTTTTCCAGATATAGAATTTGCACACTGCCTCTTCCAATGATTTTAGCCTTCTGGCCATTTGCCAAGTCTATTGCATCTCCAGCAGCTGGATCTATCATGTAAAAAAAAATTAGGTCATGATTTGCAACTAGGTTTGCATGCTTTTTTGTGGTATGGTAAAAGTAAGGTACATGGCTATTTTCAAAGACATTATGTAAGGAATGAATTGTTAACAATATGGGAAAGAGTGAAAGGGAAATACTATTTAGAAATACCAATGTGGCTTTCAACAATGGAAGCATTGACACATCCAAATATCAGTAGTACAAAAAATATCATTAGATATAAAGATATTTTAACAGAAAGGGGGGAATTAAAACAAAAACAAGAATTAGAAAACAAGGGATTGATATAGGATAGTTTTCACAACTGCAAATGCAATCAAGATATGAAAAAGATAAAAGGGAATATGGTTTTAACCTAGGAAGTTCAGAGTTGGATAAGATATTTATGGGAACGGAAGAAAAAATAATTAAGAAACTATATAGTCTACCTATTAAGAGCTAGCTTAGAAGAAGTGGTTAAAGATATAATGTTAACTTGGGCAAAGAATTTTGGCCACACAGTTGAGCTAGGAAAGTGGCAACAACTATGGGAAAGGAACTATAAATTAATCATGCCAACAGCTTATAAAGAAAACTTATACAAAATGTTTTATAGACAGCACATCTTACCGGGAAAATTAGCAAAGATGTTTAAAGACAAATCAGTGAAATGTTAGAAATGTCAACAAGCAATAGGCTCCTATTATCATATGTGGTGGACATGTGCAGAAGCAAGGGAATATTGGACTAAGATAAGAATATAGTTAAAGAAAATGTTACAACAAGAAATAGAATTTAGACCAGAGATATTCTTGCACATTCTGCAAGATGGCTGCAAGATGGAAGATGGCTGCCCGAGCAGACTGCTCGGGCTGGCGAGGAGCGGAAAACCTCCAGATTCTCAGGATTGAGCCTCTGGTTCTTGAAAAGGAGGAGCCCTTACGAAAGACCAGCCACTAGGCGAGCCAGGCAGACGATTATCGGGAGGGGGCCGCTTTCGGGCGGCCCCTGGACAGCGTCTCCATATCTCTATGGACTGGTGGCGGCGGCGGCAGCACCATTTTACACACGGCGATGGCGTTTGGGTGGCAAATGCCTGGGGGGGGGGGTTGTGTTCGGGCGGCCCCTGAACGGCATTCTCGTATATTTTACACCCCCTTGCTGGCTGACTGCGGTGGCGCCGATGGTGTTCCATAGGTGACGGCGGCAGCGCTGCTTAGACAGAGAGCACCCTTTAGCTGTGCTGCTGGAGAGAGGTCTTCCTTTTGACATACTGGGACTGCTAGACCTGTTGGATTTATTGGACTTGGGCTGGACTTTGTGGAGTGGTGGTCTGCGCCCCGCCCCGCCCCAAGGAAGGGGTGGTGAGGCGCTGTAGCTACGTGGGCCGGGATTGGGAGGCTGGGTCTTGCTATCGCCACAGTTCTTCCAGGCCTCCCCCCCTTTTTTTCTCTCTTGCTGCGGCCTCCTTTTCTGGGTTGTTACCGCTGCGGGGCTTATACGCCGCTCTGCTTCGACTACGCCCTCTCCGGACTGCGCCCCTTCTGGACTAACAACGAGAAGCAGGGGGAACGAGGCTACGAATTTGCCTCCTGTCTTAAACTGGCACCTATGCCCCCCCTCCATCTGCAGCTATCCTAGCCATTATCGACTCTGGGCCCTTGGCCCTCTTTGGCTTTTTTCCGGACTTATAGGAAGAGAGAGGAGCGGAGGAGCTCTCCCTCCTTCACTATCATTGATCCTCACCTCCATATCTGCACAAATCAACTTGACTGGACTTTAAGACCTGCGCAATTTTATGGATGGAGTGTGTATGGTATGATTGTTGATGTATGAACCCACTTAATTTTAACAAATTTATATTACTTATTGTATCTTTGTACTCTTTTTAAACTGACTATAGTGGGGATTGCATGAGAGAGTGACTGTGGTATGCATGAGAGGACTTAGAGTGCAGCCTGGTGCCTCCTCCACTGAGTGCATAAGCAGAAGTGGTAGGGGGCCCAGGCCTACCTCTCGTCCCAGAATGAATGATATGAATGGCCTGCCGGGGAGAACGGGAGCTACGGGAGGGGAAGTGGGGATGGGCCGATGCATCCCGGTCATAGTTGGGAGAGGCAGGTTTGACGGCACTTGGATTAGTGTCTTTAACTAATTTTGTTTCAGAATCCATTTCTATTAGAACGTTATATAACCTTTTTATATGCATTTGACTTTGATCCCTAATTTGTTTTAGTAGATTGTTCTCGTCTTGCGTAATACCAATTTTCTGATCTTTTTTCCATCTGGCCAACAACTGTCCATACTGAAACCATGTTTGGATTACCATTTCCTCTTTTAGTACATTCAAGGGTTTTAGCTGTAATACACCTCTTTATATAGTAAGAAGCTGTCTGTATGTAGTTACATCCTGTTTTTGTGCTATGCTTATGTTCTCTATTGCATGGTTGGGAATTGCCCACATAGGTATCTTATCATTTAATTTATGTTGATATTTTTTCCAGACACGCAATAAAGCATTCCTTAATATATGACTTTTGAAAGTCTTATCCACCTTCTTGTCGTATATCAAATAAACATGCCAGCCGTATATCAAATCATGCCGCTCGATATTCAGTAATCTAACCTCTGTTGAATTAATCCAGTCACTAATTATTGATAAAACTACTGCTTCATAGTATAGTTTTAAATTTAGCATTTTCAAGTCTCCTCTCTCACGTATGTCTTGCATTATTTTAAATTTTATTCTTGGTTTCTTCCCTGCTCAAAGAATTTGTTAATACCCTTCTGCCATTCAAGCAAATTTGCATCTTTTTTAAGTATTGGTATCATTTGAAAAAGAAATAAAAACTTAGGCAAGACATTCATTTTCACTGCTGCTATCCTTCCCAAGAAAGACAATTGTAATTTTTACCAATTTTTCATCTCTACCTGCATTCTATGCCATAATGGTTCATAATTATACTTATATAGTTTCCCATTTGAAGTTGAGATATAAACTCCTAAATATTTAACCTTTTTAACTATCTCACATCCTGTTATTTTTTCTAATTCTTCCCTTTGATTAGTGTTCATATTTTTAACTAACATCTTTGTTTTCCCTAGATTTATTTTAAACCCAGATACTTGGCCATATTCATTAAAACCTTGGTAGATTTCCCTGGTTGGGTTAAAGTTATAACCAAGTTGTCCGCAGATGCTCGTAATCTATATGCTTTCTCAGCATCTAGAAATATAAGCGCTGTGGGGACTTGGTTATTCTTTCCCAAATACTCCAATATATTAACAATTTGTCTTACATTACTTCTCATTTGTCTCCCTTGTATAAAACCAGTTTGATCATTATGAATCAGTTGCTGAGTAACCAACATCAACCTATTCGCTAGTATTTTGGTAAAATTTTTATAATCTGTATTGAGTAATGATATAGGCCTATAATTTTTTGGTTGACTAAGATCTTGATCTTCTTTGGGTATCAAGGATATGAAAGTTGTTCTCCAAGATGGAGGTACCTTTCCTTCCATTTGGATTTTGTGAAATAATTCCTTAAGGGGTTCTACCATTTCTAATTGTAAATTTTTATAGTAAACCGCTGTTAAATCATCTGTGCCCGGTGCTTTCCCAGCCTTTAACTGTTTAATTACCTGGAGGATTTCCCCCGAAGTTATTGGTTGATTCAATCTCTCCCTTTGCTCATCCTTACCTATAGATATTTTTTCTTTGTCCAAGTATCTATCTATATGTAAGCCTTGTATTTTATCACCCATGTACAATCCTGTAAAAAATTCAAGGAAGGCCTTTTGGATCATATCCTGTTGATGCACTTCTTTTCCTTTATAATATATTTTTTGTATATTACGAGATTTTTGTTTCTTCCTGGTGATATATGCTAACCATCTACCTGGTTTATTTGCATTGTAATTTTGCTATTGTTATGTATTTTTATTGCTACAAATTGAACATAATTAAAGCATAATGATTAATCACACAAACAATATATAATTATATATTGTGAAATATTTATTTCTAATTACAAATAAATGAAATTTTGTGTTGAAGCATAGTGTAACACAGGGGTCGGCTATCTTAAACACTCAAAGAGCCATTTGGATCCATTTTCCACAGAAAAGAAAACACTGGGAGTCACAAAACCTGGGTGGGTGTGGCCAACTCAACATCACTCCCACCCAGTCACATGACATCCCCCCCCAGACATGCCCACCCAGGTTTCATGGCTCAGTGTTTTCTGTGGGAATAGGGTCTCTCTCTCTCTTCTCTCCCCCTCCCTCTCATTTCTGTTTTTCTCTATTTTTCCTCTCCCTTTCTCTTCTTCCCTTCTTTCTTTGTTTCCTGCTTTTTCCCTCTTTCTTTTTCTTTCTTTCTCATTGAACATGATAGCAAATCCAAAATAAAGTTATTAATTGTAGGAAATTGCTTCTCTATAATCTTTTCATAGTGAACTCTAAGTTGATAGAAGCTGGCAAGATTGTACTAACAGCAATAGGATATATAATTTGATTCCTTTTGAGTTTGACAATATAATCTGTTATCCAAAATTATAAATAATCTTATTTTCAGATGCATTTTTTGCCATTTCTGTTACTTTCTTTTTTAAAAATCAGACTTGCTTCCAATTTGTGCCTTCTGGCAAACTGCAGTTTTCTTGGCAAGAAATCTAGCTTGCTATTGCTTTTGTCATAGGTCTGAGAAAATTATTTCTTTTCTTTCTTTTCTCTTTTCTTTCCCTCTGATTTGTTTCTCTCTTTTCCATCTCTCTCATTCTCTCCCTTCATCTCTTTCATTTCTTTCTCCCTCTCCCCCTTCTCCCTCTAATTTGTTTCTCTCTATTTTCCCTCTTTCCCATTCTCTCCTTCCAGCTCTCTTTCATTTCTCTCTCTCTCTCCATCTCCCCTTTTCTCTTTCATCTCTTTCTTGTGTATGCAAGCAAAATATCTTCCTTCTGCTGCCACCACTGAGAAGTGTGTAGCTAGCTGCGCTGCACAGGAGACTCCTCAGCACCAGACTCAGGTCAGCGCCAGCCACAGTCCCCTTTGTGTTGGCTCAGGAAAGAGCCGGAGCAGCTGTCTCTGGATGCAGAAAGAGAAGAATTCCAGAGCCCTGTGCAAGGAGAGCAGCTTGTGCCGACCTGAGTCTATCGCTGAGGAGTCTTCTGTGTAGCGTGGCTCCCCTGTGCTGCATACCCAGTTACTCATCTCACTGGGCAGTGGTGATAGTGGGAGGAGAATCGTTATCCCCTGTGCCTTGATCCTGGTCCAGGAGGGTATTTTGCTTGCGCGCATACGAATAAGGGATGAGCAGCTAACGGTCTCCCCCTCGGATCCTAGCGGAACTAAGTAGAGCCAGCTCAGTGGAGCCAGGCCTGTGCCAGGGGGAGAGGGGAAACCGATGTTAGGTGGAGACTCGGCAGCTACCACAGCCTCTCCTCACCCGTTGCCCTTCTCGCTGCCCAAAGCCTCCCCCTTTGATGCTGCTCAACCCTGGTGAAGGTGTGCGCCCTGTAGGAGCTCCCGGGCAGGAACAGTCGCTGAAAAACGCTCGCATGGGAAAGAAGGCGGGGCTTAGCAGTGAGAAGATGGAGTTTCAGGCTACTCCTGAAATTCCTCTATACCGAAGGATTTTTGGACGGGTTCTTTGAACTCTAGCTGTCCCGGAGACGACAGTGAAGGTGAGGAGAGACTCAGGACCTCAGAGATACCCGCAAATCTCTGGGGGGGGGGTATTAACTCCTCGTGCCAATTCCTTTCTGGATTAGCTGCGTGCTAACTGAAACTGCAGGTTGCCCCTAAGAATGCTAGAAGTGATGTCATCTGGTAAGCTGATTTTATTATCCAAGAGAGACTGTTCGCGTTAAAAACTTAAGATAACTGAAACCAAAGAACAGGGAAATTTAGCGGCGAATTGGCTTTTTCTAATGGATTTATGGCTGGTGGTTACTTTACTTCTTAAATGCTTCAAGAAACTCCTCGACACCCCCCCACTCTGAATCTCCTTAAGTGGATCGTAAAATTTATTTTCTACTAATTAGCCCGTCACGATTCGACACTTTTATTACTTTACTACTCGGCTTTGTTTACAATCACAGCCTGTGAGAGACTAAGAAGTCTGTGGGGAAAAAAAAAAGAGTTTGCAATTTTTAACTGCGACACACATCATGGCGTCCCAAAATACCTCTAAGATTTCATTTCAGAGACTTTTTTCCGCATGTAGAGGACTCTTTGATTCTTATCAAAGACTGGAAAGAAAATTGGATCATCTGATTTTAAAATATGAAGCAAAAACTGAGATTGTTGAATGTTTAAATGCTCCTGAAATACAAATGGAAAATGTGAGAAATGGTGTCTGGTCTATCTCAGAGGAAGAAAGGAGGGGGGAAGCTATAAAGAAGACTCATTTAAAAAGACAGAGTGCAGGAGGAATGGAAAATCCACCCTCGAGAATTAAAGTTAACTTGGAAAATTTTACAAGCCCAGGACAACATTATTATTATTTCATCACTGACATTCAGAGTCCAAAGGTGCCAAAATATCTTTGTCTGGATTTGATTATGAAAACATTTGGTAAATTTATCCAACGCGTGGCAATTGGCTGGAGAGGATCTTGCTATTGGAGAGACACTGGCTGATAGATGGAAAAACGTAATTTAAAATTTAGCTAAATCTGATTACCTTAATGTGTAATAGATATAGCTGAATAATGACTGATATGGATAGTAATATATATAATTTGGAACTGGCTGATAGATTGAAGAACACAATTGAAAACTAGTTAAACCTAATTGCTTTTTCTTGTAACAGATATAGTTGAATAATAATTGATATTGATAGTAATGTATATAATGTGGAGTTGATATGATAACTAACAATTGGAAGATTATACATAAAGAGTATTAACTACAATAATTATCACTCTTAAAAACTAAATAAAATACATACAATCAAATGTTAATCAACACTGGGAAAATGTTATGATATATGATATAATTAAATATTATGGATGTCCAGCTAAAATAGGATATGAGGATTTGATGAAAATAGAGGATTTTATAAATAAGTAAATGAATTGTCAGCATGTGTTATGGATTAATTATGTAATGCATAGCTAAGGATGAAGGATGTTTAAATAACCATAGGTAATTAAAACTGGAGGTATAATGATGTTGATATGGTAAATATTCGAGTTAAGATATTTGAATTAATATGAGTTAATGGAAGAGAAGCACCAAAGCATGTTGTAACCAGTTGATATACTTCTTTTTTTTTTCTCATGATAGACACCTGTGTTTTGTTTCGTTTTCCTGCCTTGTCTCTTGTCGTTTTTGTCTTTTTTTGTATTATTTTTATTTTTTATTTTTTATTTTAATTTTTAATTTTTATCTGTCCTTTTTTTTTCTTTTTTTTTTTTTTTGATTTTTTCCTCTCCCACTGGTGTGGGCAGGGATTGTTCAAGATTATTACTTTCATCAATATTGTTAAATAATAATTACAGTTAAATGAAAATGGATATATAATAATGCCTTAGTTAATATGAGTTATGTTGGTTGACTGTGGAGGAGATGTACCAAAACTTATCTGTAATTGATTGATATATTTTTTACAGATGTAAAGAAAGATGTGTACCTGTTTTAAACTAAAATTAAAAAACATTTATTTAAAAAAAAAACGCTCGCATGGAAGGCCGGCTGGCCTGGCCTGCTGGGAAGCCTGTTAGTCTTCTGGCATCTCTCCTTCTGCCGTGTGGGGAACCTGAGCCACTCCTTCCCTTTGGGCCGGCTTCTCGCCAGCCTCTCCATGGGAGGCTCCTCAGTGACCCCTGTGAAAAAGTTGTTCGACCCACAGGTTGAGAACCACTGTACTAGAGAAAAGAAACTAGAGAAGAAAATAGGGAGAAGCTATAGAACCCAGACAAGGCACTGTTAAATGGACGTAGGGGGAAAGAAGGGGAAAACAGAAAAGAAAATATTAGATATATAAGTATAAATCCAAAAGCAAGATACAAAGGAGGGGGGAATATAATTAGGATAGATTAGTGAAGGAAAGAGAATAAGAAATGATATCAAATTATATTTGGGTTTGCGGAAATACCATCCCAAGGAAACATAAACTGAGATCTGAAAGAGACACCTACTGTAATAGAAAAGAAAAAGAGAAAGGAGGAGAAAATGAAAGGAGGATGGGGTAAAAAAGAAAGATGTGAGGAGAGGAGGATGGAAGGGAGAGGAAGGGAAGGAGAGAGGGTAGGAAGGGGAAGAGGAAGAGAAGGAGCAGGAGAAAGGGAAGGGAAGAAGTTAACAATAGTTAACTTTTGCCACAGCAATTTGTCCATCAGTTAATTTTCTTCCTTGCAAATAGTTTTTTCCTTGCAAATAGTCCGTTTTTAAATGTGTCTTTTCACCACAGATGAAACACCTCCATTGTTGCTGTTCTTTCTGCTTAGAAAATCTTTGCTGGGTGTAACCTGATCTCTGCAGACGTTTGGCTGTTGCTTTTCTCTCTCTGTTCCTTGGGCCCTCCTCAGGAATTTCTCCCCTGGCATCTCCTAAAATGACATTTTTGCTCTTCAGAAATTAAACAGGCTTTTAGAGCCTCCATATGCAACTCCTGCTCTGGTTTGCACTCAAATACTGCAGAAACTATGACCAACTTTTCATCCAGATTGTTTAACACCAACAGCACCCTTTGAGATTCAAGAATCTGCATCCCACGCTCTTCCAGCTCAATGAATAAAGTCTAATGTCAGTGTTCCAAATATCATGTAGAATTAAATCAGAGTCCAAGGCAAAATGATCCTTAAAGTTCCAATTTAATAAATCAGACATCTTAGCACATCTGTGGAATCCCAATTCTGGAAATTACATCAGATTCCCACCCAGTTGAAAGTTCATGATCTTGTCCCCACACCCACAAATCCATCACATGGTCCAATCCTCTTCTTCCACGCTGGCATCGCCACCCAGCTGGTTCCGGTCAGGTGCCGAGGTGCGGAGACAGATGACGACCTTGGCTTCTAGATAAGAATGAAAACAACACATTCCACAATTCTACTCCTTTCTATTCCCCCCTCCCAACTACTACACTAATAAAACAACATAATGAAATAAGAGAGAGTGTGGCAGGCCAAAGATCCTAAAAGGGATATAACTGAAGGCCTGACACTAATTGTGCAACAAATGCTGCTTCATAATCATGTGGCCGCAGCCTGGATCAGTACAACTTTCTTGATAATTGCACAATATTGCATGCCGATGCACTCACATGCAGACTTCTCAACTTCAGCCAAACCTCATTTTCAGTCTTCAAGTCAGTTACATTCAAAAATTATTCATCTTCTAAACTCAAGATGATATAGGCCATTGCTTTATCATGCTGCCTCTGAGCTGCCAATGGCCCTGGGTGGATTAATAACAATATCCCAGAGCTCCTTAGCCTTCAGGAAACACTCCATCTTTGCAGCCCAAATTATATAGTTCTTCTGTCTCAAACGAGACAGAAAGCTCTCCTTAAATTCAATAGCCATCCTGCAAACCTTCTCTGTCTGGTTTCTCACATAGGCTTAATTACAGTTCAGTGTCTCTGTGTGCTTTGGTGTGTTCTGGGCCTGTCAGAGTTTTTTGCAGCAATCACATCCAGAAAGCACACAGAGGTAACTGATTCAGCAGGATTCATTAACTTCTCTTTATATATAATATAACCAATGAAGTAAACCAGAGGTGGGTTCCTCCCTAAATGGTCTGGTACTCCAGAAGAGGTAGTGAAAATCTGGTGTACCAGATAGCACTGGTAGTAAAAATGATGACTTGGTCACGCCTCTGAACCAGTTCTCCTGTCAGAAACTTCATCAGAAGCTTTTTTAAAAAGAAGTTCCCCCCCCCCTTGCTGGTTCAGGCAAGGGAGGAAAAGCTTTAAAAAGTAAGAGAGAAAGAGGGAGAGAGGGATGGAGGAAGGAAGGGAATGGAGAAAGAAAGATAAAGAAAGAAGGAAGGAAGGAAACTCACTTTCCTGCCGGGAGATTCAGCAAAGGAGAAAAACAAATGTGGTCACTTTAAATTGGAACTGAGCATGCTTGGCTGTGGAATTCTGGGAGTTGGTCCACAAGTCTTAAAGCTGCAAACTTTAGAGTCCTGCTTTAAATTGAAAAACTGCTCAGGTTTGCAAAGTGACATTCAGCAGTTATTTTGGGGGGGGGTGCTTCCCACAGAGGGAAAGGAGAATGAAAGGAAGGAAGGAGAGAAAGAAAGAAAAACAGTACAGCAATTTAGGGCTAGAAGTCTACTCAGAGGTCATCTAGTCCAACCTCCTGCTGCAGCAGGAAACCTTACATTGCCTGGATTATTTTGGTGCCTCTAACAGATAGGAAAATTGCCAGAAAGGAGAAGGAGTTCACTAGCACAAGACTGCCATGCAGAGGAAGGCAGAAGTAGTCCTTGACTTATGACTACAATTGAGCCTAAAATTTTGGTTGCTAAGCAAGAGCATTGTTAAGTGAGCTTCACCACATTTTACCTAATCCATGATATCTCCTGGTGAGTGACATCAAATTGACCATGCCCACCCAGTCTCATGACCACAAAGCCATGCCCACAAAATAGGCCACACCCACAGAATAGGTAGTAAAAAGTTTTGAAACCCATAATTTAAAAAGAGATTGGATTTCCAATTTGTTGTCACATTTACATTCATATCCCAAAGCAATTGGTGAGACTCCAAACATTCAGAGATAAAGCACCCCATTTTGCAAAGTAGCATCCAAATCAAGTATTTTGATCTATATATATATATATTAGAACAATCAGACTGGGTCATTTCTTCTTTTCCAAACTGTTTCTGATCAACCTGACTTAATCAGTAATATTATCAAGTTTTACACTAAATAGGATATAGTTTCTTTCCTGAGTCAAATCATTTTTAATCAACAGCAATTTTCTATTGTTATTGGTAAAACAGCAGAAAGCATATTTTTATTGTTAATCACTTATATGTGGTAGCCTTAGATGAAATATGGAAATTAGATGCAGCAGTGGTTCTCAATCTGTGGTCTGTGGAACCTTGGGGAAACTACAATGTCATCACAGGGACTGTGAAAGCTTGGAGAAAAGTTATGATTTAAATATTTAGTTAAATCTTGGTGGTCCTTGGCCATGGTCTATGGTATTTAAAAGGTATTTAAAGTGAGTCTGTGGTGAAGTAAAGGTTGAGAACCATTGGGCTACAGTATATATGCGAAGGCACACAATTGTTTACCAACTGGTCTACATTTAGTCCATCTCATGAAATTAAGACCATATTTCTTCAAGGAATGCATCTTCTGGAAACTGCAGCAAGTTAAGAAAGATTCTTGGTGGTTCTTTTTCCCCACGTGGTGCCCTCTGATTATATTAAGACTTTGAACCCCTTGGAGTTCAGCCACTATATCGTATGTATTTGCTAAGTAAAGATTATGGTAGGTATAACTTAGATGGAAGGCAACACACTGAAGAAAGCTCACTTGAGAATTGTATTAAATGGCATAACATCCTTTACATGAAATAGGGTGATATTTTATCTACCTACTGAGCAAAAATAGCAATGTTGAATTGTTTTATGTCATAAAATGGATGCTTTTAGCAAGTCATAGCCAATTTACTTAGTGAAACATTTAAAAAATGCTAGGTACACCATAGTAATCTTAATTGCAAGATATTGATTCTTAGAGTGTGAACACACTTATTTTTGAAGTTTATATTTAAGATACTGCAGCAACTATAATATTTTATGCTTATTTCCTTAATAATATTTTCCTTTGCATCATAGGACTTCTGACTAGTGACCAATAAAAAAATTGCGAATGCATGCAAAGACAAATTCTCATGACAAATTTGAGAAATACACTTCTTTATCAAATGATGATGTACATCCTTATTGCCCACAATATATGACTAATTTTTTCATATAATTTGTATAAATACATTGATAAATCTTACACATAAACAATGATCATTAAAGCATAAAGAATAGAAACATTAAAAAATATTTTTCAGAAAATAATACATTCCTTCTACTAACTAATTATTACTAACTAAGTTATACAGTGCTTAATTTTCAACTGACCATTTTTACATTTAAAAAGCTGAGTACTATTGGTGTTATTAGTTGAAATGGCTTCCCATTAAATGATTATTAAAAACTAAAACTAACTTAATAGCTTCATACTCATCTGAAAATATGACAGAGTCACCTTGTGAAGCCATATGTTTGACACTGAAATAATGAAATCTCACAATCATAGCATATATGTGAATAGGATAGGGGGTCCAGTGTTCCTGTTAACAGGAGAAGATGAAGATGACCATTATGACCAAAGTTCTCCTGCATACATAATGCAGTAACTTGGGGCAGTCATAAATATAATACAGTACTCTCATGAAAGGAGCATGGCCTACATTTTGTGAAATGTAACTACATGCTATAACAACAAATAAGTAGTTGAGAGTACTAGAGTAAGCCTAATTCCCTGAAAGAATAGAATAGATATGTTTTTCTGCTTTTCAATAGGTGCAGTCTCTAATATAAGTTCAACAGGTATAAACTATAACTTATGATAGATTCTACACCAAGTTGTTTGCAAAATATTAAGATACCTTCCTGTTACAAGGGATTGTGGGAATTGGGGTAAGAAGGAAAGGAAGTCTTCTGCCCCTTGTCTGTACTAGCTATGCTGAGATGAAAGGGAGTTAACCATGGTAAATTATCCATAACTTTCTCTGAGACTTATTTATTTGTCTGGAGTTTATGAAAACTGCCTTTGAAAACACATCTAAAGGGAGATAGCGAGTTCACTTAAAATCATAATTCTGCTCATACAACTGACATACCCCTTTGAAAAATCTTGGGAATATACTGTTGACTTTAAACTGACCTTTCCAAGTTTGTCTGCTGCCTCATAGGACCCAAACATGTGAACTGCAGAGTTGATTTGAAGCTGTTTTAATTCTGAAAAGAGAAAAAAACTTCCTATCTAACAAAAGATATGTCAAACAAGTATCCTAATGCCATGACTAGAAAGGACTGAAATAACAAATTGATGTATACTGGGCTTTACAGTTATGTGTAATTGCTGTGTCCAATGAAAAATAAAGTTTATGTTTCCAATTTGGTTGGGCTACTTTTCTTTTTCCATATTAAAAAATTATTTGAAGCGTGTTTATTTGTCAAGGTATCATTGTTGTCATTGTTCTATTGCTTTGGTTCAACTTCAAGTGTGTCAGTTTTTTTCATAATGTCTCTTCATCACAAGTGGATTGAGTATAACCTGAACCTGATGAGTCAGAATAGAAAGATTTGTGGAATCCACAGGATTTACAAAGTATTTTCGAAAAGACACAGTTTTTGAAGAACAGTTTGATGTATAACTTGAATTTTTGTCCCATAAAGAAATAGATGATTGGATTCAAACAGCAGTGAAAATATGTTAGGATTTGAGTCACCTGTTCTGCATAGTCCAGGTTTTTGTTGATTTCACATTCTCCAAGAATACCTACATCATCCAAACATTTTAGAAAAAGTATAACATTGTAAGGTGTCCAACACATAAAAAACATGACCACCACAACGAAGATCATCTTCACTGCCTTCTTTTTTTTGTTATTTCTGCAGTGCAGCAAGGTCAGAATTATTCTTGCATAACAAAAGGAAATGACGATAGAGGGCACAATGAGGCCTAATATGTTGATTTCTATACAAGTAAAGAGTTTCCATGCTGTGCTATTCTTAAAGTACACTAATTTGCATTCAGTACGATTATAGTCATTTACTGATGAGCTAAATATGAGTTCTGGAACAGAAACATTGATGGCCACTAGCCATATAATAAGACTAGTGAGAATGCCATAGGTGGCAGTTCTTGCTTTCAGTGAAAATGCAACATGAACAATAGCAAGATACCTATCAATACTCATGAACATGATAAAAAAGATTCCACTGAAAAATCCAATCTGGAAGATCCAAGAGCTTACTTTACACAAAGTATCTCCAAATATCCATCTATCAGCCATGAAGTAAGACCAAAAAGGAAGACCAAGAACAAAAAGCAAATCAGATATGGCAAGATTGAGTACATAAATATCTGTCATGCTTCTCAGCCTCTTGTATTTCAATAATACCAAGACAACCAAAGTATTGCCGGTCAAACCAAGCAAGAAGACCAGTGAATAAAGAGTGGGAAGGAACAATGATCCAAACCCCCTTACTCCATCTTTGATGCATGGTTCATATTCATAACCATACTCATCGGTGGTTAAAGAGTATTCTATGGTGGTGCTGGCTGATTCACTGGTAGACATCATTTTCTTTTGGAAACCTAAATGAAAGGATTAAGGAGTGAATAGAGGAAATAATAGCTTTCTATTCAGAGGAACTAAGGTTGCTATCCTACGCATGCTTACTCTGGAAGGCCCACTAAATTTGGTGGTATTGCTTCAGAATAATCATACATAAGACTAGACTGCCAGTATTATAATTTCAAAAAAAAAAAAAAAGGATTTGGAAGATATGAATTTCAGAACCAAAACAGAAACTTCATACTGAACAACATAATTACTAGTGCCACCAAAAATTCTATTACAAGTATTACTCATTTTAATCAATCAATCAATCAAATGCCAGGACATTTATGCCTTAAGCACTGATAAAGAATAACAATTGCAGTTCAATTTTATTTTTATTGATTCTGCGTGCCCCTTTCATCTCACTGTTCCCCTTACTTTCCCTTTTCTTTTCATTGCTTATATATCAATGTTGTTTTGCATTATTATAAATCTTACTCATAGGGATACTCTTCACTCTTCACTAAAATTTGGAGAAAAATCCATTAAACATGATGATATTTAATGGACACCAACTCACTTGGACGACACCAAGTTAGGAAAGACTACATTAAATTATGTATCTCTTATACAGCACCAGAAATCATATTGATAATTCTTACAGAGGAAAAAATAATGAGAACTAATCCAACTCTTTGTAATCAGTGGATTTATTTCTAAGAGGTATAGTATCACTTCATAAACAAAAGCTTTATATCAACACTAAAAATTGTCTAGTTTTTTCATCTTACCTACAGAAGCTCAGTTTGGGTTGGTGAAATAGGTGGTTGAGAGTCCTTGGATGGATTGGTTGGAGATTCCTGTCACTACCAACTATCTATCACCTGTGTTAAGAGCCTCCCTGCAATTAATTGTAGCAACAATTGTAATCACAGTGCAAGAAGATCTTATCTCAAAGAAATGAATATATATGTTTAATTGATTTGCATATGCCTGACCACTTTAGTCTTTTATGAAATTAAAATTTCACATATAATTCATTGTTTTCAATCCCATATATTTTATAGCTCTAGTAGTTGAGCTTAAGTAGATTTTCTTTTGGATAAGCATAGATATGATTAGTTTGTGTATGTTGTAGCACTGTAAAATAAACATCAATTTGGGATGTTTGTCCCAGTCCCAAAATATTTCTTAAATGATGCACAATTAGTACTTAGTAAGTTTAATTCAGCTCACAAAGCTTTCCATAGACAGTTATAGATTTGTGCTATAAGTCTCTTCATTTTTTGCAAAACAATATGAAAGGTTTTTATTGTTCTTTCTCCCTCCCTCCCTCATCTATTTATCTTATTTTATCTTATCTTCTAATCTAATCTATTTTAAATTATCATATTTAGTGATTTACAGGAATTAAGTAATTTTTCCATTTTTCAAATCATTAAACACAATAAATAAGAGATTCATTGTTTTAAAAAATGTTTAGTAGAGTTGGGCACAAGTTATGTTTCACATTTTTTATTTTTTGTTCTTGGTAAAGAGTAAAAAAAACAACAAATTATGTGAATTTCTCTAGAAAGAAGAGAAATTCTCCAACAATGCCCTAAGGACAGGATTTCATTAGTATCACAGTGGAAGAACAGTCTTCAAGAGGAGATTTTATTTTGGGAATGTATTGGGAATATAACATAATCATGAACATGAGAACCCAGATCACCATACAAATATCCAATGCTAATTTATAAATACTATTCAATGACTATGTAACTAAGTAAATGCTAGAATATCATATATCCTCCACTGTAAATTCTTCAAAAGCCTCTTGAAAATTAAATTCTGTAAGTAAAAATGTAATTTAAAAAATACAAACAATTTTCTGTGCCTGATGCTACACCTAATACATATATTTACCTGTTCACGAAGATAAGAAGTGTCTTGCATAAAGGTGATGTACCATCTGCCTAAGGAAGTGGTTTAAATCAAGTGAGATAGACTGCACAAAAGTTAACTGAAAATAAAAAAAATCATTGAAGTACACATTACCTTTCTCTAGATGAATGGCAAAGCCTCACTAACGCCCTCTTGTGAATAATATCATGCTAATACTACACTTTTATATTTTTCTATAGTAGAAACATCATCTAGCTCTTAAGAAAATTACATTCTATTTATTTCAAAAAGTTTAATAGTTCTATGCATCATTGCCTTTTATTTTTCAAGTCCCTCTTCAGAGCCTGTCACATCTCTTCCACAATCAAAGATACTGTCAAGGCAGCCTCCCTCAGTAACCAAGAAAGAAACCACTCAACTCCATTTTTGCAGAATTAAGAGTACTTTTACTGGTCATGAGTAGATAGCAGCTAAGCAAAGCAAGATCAGAGGCAAAAGCGCATGTAATCATAGACATCAATATGTGATCCAACTCCCTCCCCCTGGTAACCCCATCCCATAGTCCAATCCGCACATCCCTCAGGAGTCATGTGGGAGACATCTTCAAAAAGCATCATCAGGTTGGTATGCCAGACAGTTGGCCTTGGCGGCAAATCCACTATCTGCAGCATGTGCAGTAGATGATAACAACTCCCTTTTTACAATCACTCCTGTACTGAATACTTCCCCACCCAAATACCATGCCCCCTTCCCCATTTCAATGGCAGCCGAAAGCAAGTAGTGAAGCAGAGGCTGACATCAAGCCCTCCGTCAGGAAAGGAAGTCATCTCTGCAGGAAAAACAAACACACAAAAAGAAAAACAGGAACAAGACAATTTAGAAATGTATAAGTCAATTTGGGTCAGGGCTTATTGGGGTAGGCAGAGTAGAATTTACGCAAAAGTCTAGGACCCCTAACATGGGACTTATCGACCCATTCAGCTTGGGAGGGGAAAAATATTTCCAGGAGACTAGATATTGAATCCGATTTCTACGTTTCCTGGAGTCCAAAATTTCCTTAATCTCAAAATATTGCTTTCCTTCAATGAGAAGAGGGGCAGGTGGGGTAGGTAGGGGTGCCTGGAAAGAGGAAGTGTGTTCCGGTTTCAAAAGGTTTACATGAAACACCAGGTAAATACGGTTAAGATGCTTTGGTAGTTCCAATCGCACAGAAACAGGATTAATGATCTTCACAATAGGAAACGGACCCACGTATTTAGGCCCCAGTTTCTTTGACTTTTGGGTGGTTGGAGAAACTTGGTAGACAAAAACACTTGATCTCCAATTTTGTACTCCCTCTGTTTCACCCTCTTCTTGTCGGCCTGTTTCTTGTGTGCCCGATGAGCAGCTTCCAATGTTTTGCAGGTCATGGGCCAGATTTGTTGGAGTTGGTCACTCCATTCGGAGAGCGACAAAACTTGTGGTTTTTCTCAGGGTAATCTGGAATAGGTACAAAATCCTGGCCAAACACTATTCAAAAAGAGGTGAAACTGGTGCTGCTGCGTACAGAGTTGTTGTAGGCCACTTCAGCATGTGGTAACAACTCAGCCCAATTATCCTGCTGATAATTAATAAAACACTGAAAATACTGTTCCAAAACAGAATTAATCTGTTCACAAGCCCCGTTAGTCTGAGGATGGTGGGCGGAGCTTAGCCCCTGGATGGAGCCAATCAACTTCAAAAACTCCTTCCAGAAGAGGGAGGTGAACTGGACCCCCCTATCCAAAATTATGCATTCTGGTATGCCACGTAGACGGTGTACATGTGTAATAAACAATTTAGCCAATGATTTAGCTGACGGGATCTTTGAACAAGGCACAAAGTGAACTTGTTTAGAAAACAGGTCTGTGATGACCCAAATCACGGTATTTCCTTGACTTTCTGGTAATTCGACAATGAAGTCCATTGATATCTCTTTCCACAGGGCTTCAGGACGGGCCACACCTTGGAGCAGGCCCTGGGGTTTTCCTGGTGGGCGCTTCGCAGCAGCACATATGGGGCAACTGGCCACATAGGACTCAATGTCTTTTTTCAATGAAGGCCACCAAAATTGTCTTTTAATGAGATGCAGAGTCTTTACAAAACCAAAATAGCCTGCCATTCATGAATCATGGGCCCGCTGTAGAACAAAAATTTTCATGCTCGCAGGAACATATAATTTAGCCTCTATCCAAGCTAGACCATCTTTCATGGTACATTCATTGAATGTTCTTTAAACCAGTGATTGGACTCAAGGCTTTCCTTGAGTTTGCAGACGATGTCTGTTGTGACCTCAAAATTAAAAGAATTGCTTTGGCTTCTGGTAACCATCGGGGCAGCAAGACTCTTCGCTGGGATGACTGGGTGAACCATGCTTAGCTTTGAGTGGTTGTATTGTGGGAGTCTGGATAAAGCATCAGCCATAAAGTTCTTCCCTCCCGGGATGTACTTCAGGGTAAAATTGAACCGGTTGAAATGTTACGCCCACCGCATTTGTTTAGGAGATAGCTTTCAAAGGGTCTTCAACGCCTCCAAATTTTTGTGACCAGTCCATACTTCAAAAGGGTGTTTAGCCCCCTCAAGGAAATGTCGCCAGGTCATCAAAGCCCACCTGACAGCAAAAGCCTCCTTTTCCCATATAGCCCATCGTCTCTCTGTCTCTGTTAATTTTCGAGAGGTATAAGTGCAAGACTGCAGGTTCCCATCAGTGTTCGTTTGCAGTAACACTGCTCCCACTGTCACATCACTAGCGTCAGCTTGGATGATAAATGGTGAATCTATGTCTGGGTGTTTTAAAACAGGTTCAGCTGCAAAGAGTCACTTCAGTTTTTCGAACGCGGCTTGACATTACATAGTCCAGTTCAATGGCTTCCCTGGTCTTGGTTTGGCCTCCCCTTTTGACTTTAGGAGATATAATTGGCAGAGCAATGCTGGCGAACAAGGGAATAAATTGACGATAAAAATTTGCAAATCCCAAAAAACTTTGTAATTGTTTGCGGGTGCGGGGAGGCGCCCATTCAGTGACAGCCTGGACCTTTGCTGGGTCCATCTCGATGCCATTGTAGAAGATGCGATAACCAAGGTAATCAATTTTTTCCTGATGAAATTCACATTTAGATAGTTTGGCATATAATTCTGCAGCCAAGAGTTTCTTGAGTACTGAACACACCAATTTCACATGTTCTTCATGTGTTTCCGTGTAAATAAGGATGTCATCAAGATAGACCATCATGCCCTTGTACAGGTGATCATGCAAACTTCATTTATTAGTTGCATGAAAACTGCTGGTGTCCCCTGTAGGCCAAATGGGAGTACTCGGAATTGGAAGCAACCAAGTGGGCAGTTGAAAGCAGTTTTCCATTAATTTCCCTCTTTAATTCTGACTCTGTAATAGGCTTCTCTTAGGTCAGATTTCGTGAAAATCTTTCCTTTACCCAATATGGCCAACATAGCCTTCATCGGAGAGAGGGGGTATACATTCTGTATACACACAGCATTAAGGTTTTTGCAATTAACACAGAGATGAAAGGAGCCATCTTTCTTTTCTCTAAACAACACTGGAGCAGCCACTCGGGGTCTAGCAGGTTCAATAAACCCCTTTGCAAATTTTTGTCAATAAACTTCCGTAATTCATTCATTTCACCGGGGGGGGGGGGTGTCATTGAATAGATTTGGGATTTTGGAAGTTTTACTCCCGGGAGGATATCAATGCTACAATCTATGGTACGGTGAGAGGGTAATTTATCAGAGGGTTTTTCACTGAAAACATGTCTTAGGTCCCAATATTCTTTTGGGATTTTCTCCTCCCCCTCAATTTTCTCTTGCCATATGGCTGCTAGGTTAGATTCAGTGTTAGCAAGTTTGGGAGCCCCCCCTCTCCCCCTGTGTAGCAGTTTGGATGCATAACCACCCTTTCCTCCAATTGATGTGTGGGTTCCATTTACGTAACCAGGGTAAGCCCAATATAAGAGGCCGGTCCATTCCTGCTGCGACAATAAAACTTATTGTCTCTTGGTGAGTTCCCATCAACATGTCTATTGGTTCAGTTACAAAATGGGCAGGGCTCCCTCCAGCTACTGAGCCATCCAGCTGGCAAAAAGCAATTGGGACTTTTATAGTTCTCAGTTTCAGGCCCAATTTTTCCACCACTTCAGGGCTAACAATGCAACGTGTGCAACCCAAATCTAAAAGTGCCAGCATTTTTTCTTGCGCTCCAGTAGTGGGCACTTTAAGTTCTACTTAAAGTTCTACTTGGTTCACCGAGGAGCTCCGTGAGATAAAGCGCCGGAGGAGACGCCTAGAGCACCTGTGGAGGTCTGATAGGTCCGAGTCGAGCCGGGCACTGTTGACAGCTTGCACCAAGGAGTATATTCGGGCTCTAAGAACAGCCAAAAGATCATACATTGCCTCCTTGGTAGCGTCCGCCGAGTCCCGCCCAGCCGCCCTGTTCAGGATAACCCGCTCCCTCCTAAATAGGAGGGAGACGGAGAACCCCTTGCAGGGTAAGGCTGAGGAGTATGTACAGTTCTTGGCGGACAAAGTTGCTCGGTTTCGATCGGACCTGGACTCCACTCTTGCAGATCCAGCCGAGACACAGGGGAATGATCTGGCAGACCATCTCTGGGTTGAGTTTCAGGATGTTGCCTCCGGGGATGTGGACAAGGCTATGCGAGCTGTGAGTGCCTCCACCTGTATACTGGACCCGTGTCCCTCCTGGCTGGTTGCCAACAGCAGCGAGGTGACACGAGGCTGGATCCAGGCGGTTGTTACCACCTCTCTTCGGGAGGGGCATCTCCCCACCGCGCTGAAGGCGGCGGTGGTGAGACCCCTCCTGAAGAAACCGTCCTTGGATCCAGCAATTCTTAACAACTATCGTCCAGTCTCCAACCTCCCCTTTGTGGGGAAGGTTGTTGAGAAGGTGGTGGCCTTCCAGCTTCAGCGTACCTTGGAGGAAGCTAACTATCTTGACCCCTTCCAGTCCGGCTTCAGGCCCGGCTACAGCACAGAAACCGCTTTGGTCGCATTGACCGATGATCTCTGGAGAGCCAGAGATGGAGGCTATGCCTCCATCCTGGTTCTCCTTGACCTCTCAGCGGCTTTCGATACCATCGACCATGGTATCCTTCTGCGACGACTGCGGGAGGTGGGGGTGGGCGGCACTGTTTTGCAGTGGTTCTCCTCCTACCTCTCGGACAGGTCGCAGTCGGTGTTGGTGGGGGGGCAGAGATCGTCCCCAAGGCCCCTTACTTGTGGTGTGCCGCAGGGTTCGGTCTTATCCCCCCTACTATTTAACATATACATGAAACCGCTGGGCGAGATCATTCGAAGGCACGGGATAAAATACCACCAATATGCGGACGATACACAGTTGTATCTGTCCGCCCCGTGCCAACTCAATGAAGCGGTGGAAGTGATGAACCGGGGCCTTGAGGCTGTTAAAGACTGGATGAGAGCTAACAAACTGGTACTCAACCCGGAAAAGACCGAGTGGCTGTTGTGTTTTCCTCCCAAAAATTTGGCTAATGTTCCATCAATCAGGCTGGGGGGACAAAATTTATACCCCTCAGACAGGGTCCGCAACTTGGGAGTCCTCCTGGACCCACAGCTGAGTTTCGACCATCATTTGTCAGCTGTGACCAGGGGGGCATTTGCTCAGGTTCGCCTGATGCGCCAGTTGCGGCCCTACCTGAACCGGGAGGCCCTCACAACAGTCACTCGAGCCCTTGTGATCTCTAGGCTGGAATACTGCAACGTGCTCTACATGGGGCTGCCCTTGAAGAGCATCCGGCGACTTCAGCTAGTCCAGAATGCGGCCGCGCGAGTGATCGTGGGCGCACCACGGTTCGCCCACATAACACCGATCCTCCGCGAGCTGCGCTGGCTACCTGTTGGTCTCCGGGTGCACTTCAAGGTCCTACTTACCACTTACAAAGCGCTCCATGGTAGTGGATCTGGCTATTTGAGAGACCGCCTTCTGCCAATTACCTCCCTGCGTCCCATCAGATCGCACAGGGTTGGCCTCCTCCGAATTCCATCCGCCAGTCAGTGCCGACTGGCGACTACGCGGAGGAGAGCCTTCTCAGTTGCAGCTCCGACGCTATGGAACAATCTCCCCGTGGAGATTCGCACCCTCACCACAGCCCAGGCCTTCCGCACGGCCCTCAAGATCTGGCTATCCCGTCAGGCCTGGGGATAAAAAATCTAGTTTGTCCCCTCCCGAATGATGAATGAATGTTGTGCTCTATTTTTAATATTATGTATTGTCTTATGTTTTTTGTCTTGTATCCCCTTCCCGTGTTTTGTAAGCCGCCCTGAGTCCCCTCAGGGAAAAGGGCGGCCTATAAATTATAATAAATACGAAATACGAATACGAAATACTGGGATAATCATGGGGCCTGATTGGGAACTTACCTGACGTTCATCGTCAGATTCGGTTTCACTTTCCTCCGATGAGGAGGTTGGTTCCCCTTCCCCTGGAACAGGGCAGAACTGCGCAGTAGGCTCCACCCCTTTCATGGTGGTCTCCCTTCTCTTCCCAGGCTGTTTATCTGGCTCTCTCTCTCTCCCCCCCCCCCTGGCATAAGGTTTTGGGCCCATCTTGGTGCGGCAGTTTGCTGCTCGGTGCCCCTCCTTCCCACAACGGAAACAGATGGTCGGCCAGGGCTTGCTTATAGACCCACTTTTCTCTCCTTTTGGAGCTCCTGGGGGGGGGGGGTTGGGAGGGGTAGCCTTCTCTTTTTCACTGTCTTCACGGTACTTGTCTTGGGCTAAATCAATTTCCACATCCACTGCCAATTCATACCAGGGCTGCGATTTATGGGGAAGGCTGTTTACACAGTTCTGGTATATATCTTTGTTTAAACCATCCATAAACCCGTCCATCAAAGCCTCTTCAGACCAACCCCGCATAAAAACAGACAATTCACAAAATTCTTGTATATATTCAGCAACTGGCCTATTCCCCTAGGTAAGGGTTTTAAATCTAGTTCTTGCTTTTCGCTCCGTGAGCGGATCATCAAAGTGTTTCCTCAGGGCAGCCATAAATCTATTATAGTCTCTCAGTAGAGGGGAGTCAGCATTATGCAGGGCAACCATCCAAGCAGCAGCTTTATTTTCTAATGCTATTGTAACCATTCCTACCTTGGCTTCTTCTGTTGGAAGATCTTCTCTGAACTGTTGCATGTAATTCCATACTTGAACCAGGAAAAACCCTAAATCTTTAGATTCCCCAGCAAATTTCACACCAAGTGGGGGAACTTTAGCCATCTGGAGTCTGCAGGGGGGGCTCCCCCTCTTGGGGTGGCTCTGGCAGCTGCTGCTGTTGGGGTCGGGGCTGGGTCATCCTGATCAGTTCCACCGTCTGCCCCCCTCCGGCTCCTCTCGGGCAGAACAGGCCCTCTGCAGTTCTCTCCTCTCTTTCTGGAAGATCTGCTTCTCTTTCAGGACCACTCTCACGGAAGTGTCGCCTCTCCCAAGCCTCTTCAAAGAGCTTCATAGCCTGGGACATCATAAGGTTCTCCTCATCTACCTCCTGCCAAGCAGCTGCTGGTCACCTCTGTCTCCTTGTGGTAACTCCAGCTGGAGTTTCCTCAGGGTCATACTTCTGTCCCACTTCCAACGTCCATCTGGGGCAAATGGAACATTCTTCCAAGTGTAGTCTGGTCATTCGCTCCGTTTCCAAAGGACACAAGGATGCAGCCGCTCCCATTTCATCCTCCTGGTTGCTGCCTGGGTGGGACATTCTTCAGGGGTTTGGGATTTTGTTGCACTCCCCTCAGAAGGTGTTAGCTTCTGGATGAGTGCGAAACTGAGATCTTGCTTAAATGTCAAGGCAGCCTCCCTCAGTAACCAAGAAAGAAACCACTCAACTCCATTTTTGCAGAATTAAGAGTACTTTTACTGGTCATGAGTAGATAGCAGCTAAGCAAAGCAAGATCAGAGGCAAAAGCGCACGTAATCATAGATATCAATATGTGATCCAACTCCCTCCCCCTGGTAACCCCATTCCATAGTCCAATCCACACATCCCTCAGGAGTCATGTGGGAGACATCTTCAAAAAGCATCATCAGGTTGGTATGCCAGACAGTTGGCCTTGGTGGTAAATCCACTATCTGCAGCATGCGCAGTAGATGATGAGAACAACTCCCTTTTTACAATCACTCCTGTACTGAATACTTCCCCACCCAAATACTATGCCCCCCTCCCCATTTCAATGGCAGCCGAAAGCAAGTAGCGAAGCAGAGGCTGACAGATACCCTGGTTCTGCATGATGTTTAAAATAGTAATTCATTTAGTTTTGCATTTCTATTTTTGGAATGCTTGAATAAAAATGCCCCAGAGCCTTTTACTCACTTTGCAGGATCTGCAAAAGTGGTCAACCAGGAGAAGCAAAATTGCTCTACAAAGGGGACCCTGCACACAATGTCCAAGCAAAGCGGTGAGCAAGGAGAGGGAGAATGCTGGGGTGAAACTTCCACCATCACCCAGCCAGAAGCCAGCTCCTTCTGCCCCATTGATATCAAAGCCCACAAAGTCCAGATGGTCAAACAAAGTGTATTTATTCAAACCCCTCAAATAGATCCTTGAAAAGCACTCTGTTGTGCAGATCTGTGTTCCAAGCTCAGTCCAGAAAGAGTCACTCGGTAACCATGCCCAATGGGTCCAGGAAAGCAGAATCAAACAAGCCATCTACAAGCACACAAGGCAGAACTGGATACGTTTCTCCAGCAACACTCCTCAGGGCAGGGTTAAGTGAGCAATGCTTATGCAGATGTTCATGACAGGTGAGGTTGCCTCGGGGCAGTGGAGACGTGATCTCAAGTTAAGGGAAATAAACATCTCGCCTTTGTCATGGTCGGATCACTTCCCGTTGAGGCTTGATTTCTGGAAGCTATTCCCCCACCGCAGGGAGGTGGAACAGATTAAGTGGTTCCGCCCCAGACACCTGATGGACCCATTGGGTTTTCAGAAGGAGCTTGGGGAGATACCTGACTCTCTTGCCCACAACCCAGCAGAGTCCCTGGTCACCGCTTGGAACATAGTGGCGACTGGGGCCCTGGATCGGATTGCGCCTTTGCGGCCTCTCCGCAGCAGTGGATCCAGGAGGGCTCCTTGGTTCACTGAGGAACTCCGGGAGATGAAGTGCCAAAAGAGACACCTAGAGCGATGCTGGAGGGCTAGTAACTCCGAATCCAACCGAACACTGCTAAGATCCTTTATTAGGACTTATCTCGTGGCGATAAGGGCTGCAAAATGTGCGCATTTTTCTGCTCTTATTGTGTCCGCAGAATCTCGCCCAGCTGCCCTGTTTAGGATAACCCGTTCCCTCCTGAATGGGGGGGAAATGGGGGATGCCTTGCAGGGTCGAGCTGAGGACTTTGCTCAGTTTCTGTTGGACAAAATCGCTCAGATTTGGACAGACCTGGACTCCATTTGGACAGAACCAGCAGAGATGTCGAGGGCGGGTCTTGCTCAGACTTTCTGGAATGAGTTCCAGCTTGTCACCCCTGATGAAGTGGACAAGGCCATGGGAGCGATGAGTGCCTCCACCTGTTTAATGGATCCGTGCCCCTCTTGGCTGGTCTTGACCAGCAGGGAGGTAACACGAGGCTGGCTCCAGAGAATTACGAATGCCTCCTTGATGGAGGGATCCTTTCCACGGCCTCTTAAGGAGGTGGTGGTGAGACCCCTCCTCAAGAAGCCTTCTCTGGACCCAGCTATTTTTAAAAACTATCATCCAGTCTCCAACCTCCCTTTCTTAGGGAAGATTGTTGAGAAGGTGGTGACCCTCCAACTCCGGCGGACCTTGGATGAAGCAGATTATCTAGACTCTTTTCAGTCTGGTTTCAGGCCTGGTTACTCCACCGAAACCGCTTTGGTCACACTGACCGATGATCTCTGGTGGGCCAGGGACAGAGGGCACTCCTCTGTCCTTGTGCTCCTTGACCTCTCAGCAGTCTTCAATACCATCGACCATGGTATCCTTCTGCGATGGCTGGAAGAGGTGGGAGTGGGAGGCACTGTCTTACGGTGGTTCTCCTCTTACCTCTCCGACAGGTTGCAGTCGGTGTTGGTCGAAGGACAGAGGTCGACTCCTAGGCCCCTCAATTATGGGGTGCCACAGGGGTCGGTCCTGTCCCCCCTCCTATTTAACATCTACATGAAGCCACTGGGTGAGATCATCCTCCGGCACGGGATCAAATATGCGGACGATACTCAGTTGTATCTGTCCGCCCCGTGCCAACTCAGTGAAGTGGTGAAAGTGATGTGCCAGTGCCTGGAAGCTGTTAGGGTCTGGATGGGAGTGAACAAACTTGCACTCAATCCTGACAAGACCGAGTGGCTGTGGATGTTGCCCCCTAAGGACAGCCCATCCAGTCCGTCCTTAACCCTGGAGGAGAAAAACTGCCCCCCTCAGAGAGGGTTCACAATTTGGGGGTCCTCCTGGACCCACAGCTGACCTTGAAACACCTCCTGTTGGTTGTAACAGGGGGCCCTTTGCACAGGTTCACCTGGTGCACCAATTGCGGCCCTATTTGGACCGGGAGGCACTTCCGACAGTCACTCATGCCCTCGTCATCTCAAGACTGGATTACTGTGGAAAATATACCAATATAAATTAAATGACAAGATACCCATATGGGCAATTCCTAGACACGCAATTGAAAATATGAATATAGCACAAAAACAGGACAGAATTACTTACAGACAGCTTCTTACCTCGGAAAGAGGGGTATTACAATTAAAATCTTTAGAGGTATTAGAAGAGGAGAAGGTAGTTCAAACATGGTTCCAGTATGGGCAATTACAGGCTAGGTGGAAAATAGATCAAAAAATTGGTTTTATCCAAGTTGAGGATAACTTGTTTAAACAAATAAGAGATCAAAGCTTAACGCATATAAAGAGGATATATAATGTATTAATACAGATGGATTCGGAAACAGAATTGGTTAAAGATTGTATGATAAAATGGGCTCAAAATATTGAAGAACCAATAATGTTGGATACATGGGAAAGAATCTGGGTAAGAAATGTGAAATTTACACAAGCTCAAAATCTGAGAGAAAATTTTTACAAGATGTTCTATAGATGGCATTTAGATCCTAAAAAGTTGGCTTCTATGTATCCGAATGTACAGCCTAAATGTTGGAGGTGTGGTTCTCTCGATGCTACATATTATCATATATGGTGGACCTGCCAAAAGGTTAAGGCATTCTGGATAAAAATATGGTGGGTTATGCAAAATATTTTTAAAAGAGGATAAAGTTTACTCCTCAGTTATTTTTACTAGGTATATGTACTGACTTTACAGTGGTAGAGACTAATTTGATTCTGCACCTAATAACTGCAGCAAGACTGTTGGTGGCGCAATACTGGAAGAAGGAACACTTGCCTACAATCCAAGAATGGACATTGAAAGTCACAAACTTAGCCGAGATGGCTAAAATATCGGCATATCTTAAAGATCACTCAAATGAGAGATATAAACGAGACTGGAAAAAATGGATTGACTATATACAAAATTCCAGTTAGCCTATGCTTAAGATCAGAAATGATTTAAACTGTTTAAAGTTAGTTCAGTAAGAAGAAGCTAAGGTCAATGTAGAATGTCATTAATTTCTTTATTTCTTTTTTCTCAATAGATTTTAGACTGTGTTAGTTAAAAATCCATACCGTGTACGGGTTCTGGGAAGTTGGGGGGTGGAAGGAGGAGGGGGTTGGGGGGTGGAGGGAGGGAGGGGCATACAAAAAAAATTGTACTTCAATGTTTTAATGATTGATGAATGATGAAATATTTGTGTTTTTTAAAAGAAATAAAACCTTTTAAGATTGCAAAAAAAAAAAAAAAGACTGGATTACTGTAATGCGCTCTACTTGGGGCTGCCCCTGAAAAGTGTTCAGAGACTGCAATTAGTCCAGAATGCAGCCGTGCGAGCGATACTGGGTGTGCCAAGGTACACCCATATCACACCTATCCTCTGCGAGCTGCACTGGCTGCCCATTGGTCTCCGAGCACGATTCAAGGTACCTTTAAAGCCCTACATGGCCTAGGACCTGGATACCTATGGGACCGTCTTCTGCCACATACCTCCCTCAGACCAATAAGATCACACAGGATGGGCTGTCTCCGGGACAATGCTGGCTTGCGGTGCCTAGGAGGAGGGCCTTCTCTGTTGACGCTCCGGCTCTATGGAATGACCTGCCCCTAGAGATCCGGGCCCTACCCACTCTCATGGCCTTTTGCAAAGCCATTAAAACCTGGCTTTTCCGGCAGGCCCGTGGCTGTTGACCCCTTGATGGAGGTCCAGCCCCATCTGACTGAGTGTCTGTTGTGTTCCTTTTTAACTTGTTGTGTCCCATTGTTTTTAATAATTCTTTTTAATTCTTTTTTTTTCATTTCTGTAAGCCGCCCAGAGTCCTCCAGGATTGGGCGGCATAGAAATTAAATAAATGAAATGAAATGAATAATCTAGCATTGTGCCTGCCTCCTCTCTGCTCTATGTGTTCTTGCATCAAGAGGAGATGTGGATTCCACCTCCCACTCATTACTAATGGATGGCAGCTGCTCCCGATCCTCACCTGCAGCCTCCAGGCCAACTTGCTGAGGCTGTGGCTCACCTCCCTCAGCCTCAGCCTGTCACTAGTCCATTCAATCCAGCTGAGGCTGCTCTATCAGACTAGTATTTTCTGAAGCTCGATCCTGACCAATACTCAGCTCCATACTTTCCTCTGCAGATTCAAATTCACCATGCAAGGCAGGTAGGAAGGAAACATTCTGGTATGTCTATATTTCTAGCCTAATCCTTATCTTAATTGCCCTGCTACTTTAAGTGTTTTCAGAAACAGCCTCTGGGTTAAGCTTGTTACATTGTAAGCTTTAGCAGTGCACCCAGATTTTCTGTCTATAGACTGAGCTTCTCCGGAATGTCTCTGCACCCTCGAGTTTTTTGTGTCAATTTTATTTGCCTTTTATTTGGGCTTGACTTTGTTAAAGATTGCTAAAGGTGTTTTAAGATTTTTGGATTATACTTACAACACAGCTGAAACAGCTATTTACAGAAGGGTTGGCATAGCCATAGAAGAAATGGCTGAGAGGCAGGATGCAAGCTTGGCATTCTGTCTATTTTTTATGCTTTTCTGGGGGCATGTGATCTTTCCTTACATCTGGATGGTTACCTATTCTGTGAGGTGAGTGAGACCAGCTAGTATCTTTTAGTGGAGCAAATGGATCTAACTATTGCTTCTCCTGGGTGGGAAACTGTGCTTTGTCAGTTCACTGAGCACAGGAGTCTCTTGTCTATGAAGAGTCTTCATTCATCCATGTCATGGTTGTCCCAAATGTGCTTTTTTCAAGAAAAAGCATCTTTGGGACAGGAATCTTTTGCATTGCTTCAGAGTGGGCCAGGCACATGATTGCTCACTGATAATAAGTGGATCCTCCTTCCAATTAGTTTTCATTTTCTCATTATAATATGACATAGTAACATGCCACCAATTGTGGAAAGTTAGCACCCACCCATCTCCTAGAAGAATGAAATATTTTGAGAAATATTAAAAAGGAAGAATATATTTCCCTCAATGGAGGGAAATGGAGAAACATGTTTTCTTAGAGGGAGAAAGCAGCCCCCACCTTCCTTAATAGCCCATAGCAGATGTCAGCATTTAAGAGATAAAGAGATAGATAGCTATATTTATATGCAAAAAGTCCCTGCAGCTAGGTCTGAACAAAGGCAGAATAGGATTAGCCCTCACTCAAGATGTTAATTTGTTAATTTGTCTCTTTAGCTCAGCATTTTGTAGCCCAAATAAGCCCACCCACTTTCTGGAGAGCTTAAATGACCTCTTTGGGTTTTACTTTATAAGCAAGAGTAACGGCTGCTGATAGTTATCCTTGAAGTTTAACTATTTTAATTCCTCAGTGTGCTCTGGTAACCTGCCTGATTTGTAACTCCAGGTTGCAGGTATTGCTGAGGAAAAAGAAGGTATTCAGACAGAATGGCAGTTGGACTTACCTGAACTGCATGTTTCGACGAGAAGTGTGGGAGGAGTAACCATGGGTATTAACCAAATCTGCTTGCCTATTGGAGATTGAGGAAATCTTTGGAAGCCACACCTCCTGCTGTTTCTGTGGCCACCCAGATTAACCGATGGACTGAAACAGCATCTGAAAGGAAGGAAAAGAAAACAGCCAACAAATCCTTTCCTAGCCGTTGCTTGAACCTGGACGTGCTCAGGCCCTCCTTCATGGCGCGGAGCGCCACAATGGGTGGGAAGTGACTCCTCCCACACTTCTCGTCGAAACATGCAGTTCAGGTAAGTCCAACTGCCAGTTTCCGAAGAGAAGGTGTGGGAGGAGTAACCATGGGACATACCAAAGTTAGGTGTCCTGGGAGGGAATAGATGGGCCTGAGCCCCCTTGTGAGTCCAGGACGCCCTGAAGGACCCTCCTGCCGAAGGCGGCCTCCGCAGAGGCGTAGACGTCCAATTTGTAATGTTTAATGAAAGGAGATGGGGAGACCCAGGCGGCCGCTCAACAAATCTCTTCTAAGGGAGCCTGGGAGGACCAGGCAGCTGAGGTGGCAGCACTTCTAGTGGAGTGTGCTGTAATACCCTGTGGGACCTGAAAACCCCGAGCCTCATAGGCTTGCGAGATGGCTGCTCTGATCCATCTGCTGGATGGCCTTGCAGGTGTCTGCGCACGCGCTGGCAAGCCGAAGTAAAATAACTTTTGGCTGAAAGATTTATCCAGTAGATTTGGACATGCTGGCTATATGAAAATAGTATCAATCAAAGAATATATGTAACTCAATGTTGAACTGTGGAGTTGTTGATATTCTCGAACTTTGTTGTTGATCAGCTGTATGTGTAAGTTCCTGGCTCACAAGTCTTCTCAAAAAGCAGAACTCTTGAAACAAAGAGAACTGGGAACGTCCCCAGGTTGGTGGGCTGGAGGGGAAGTTGTGTGGGCCTGGAGGTGGCAGGGAGGCAGGGCTTGAGGCTGCTCTGAGTACCTGTAATGGGTGGCAACCTGCCTCATCTCTGCCTCCTTCCTCAAGAACAAGGCTCAAATCCACCCACAGTGACTCCCTCACACCCGTGGCCAATGCAGCAGGGAAAGGGAGGAGGAGTCCAGCCTGTCACGCTTAACTGTTTGGCTCATTGGACGCTCCCATGTGAAGCCGAGCAAAGATGGGCAAGTGCCTCTCACCTTTGCAAATTGAAGGCTAGCATTTCATCTCTGCAGTGTGAATTGGGCCTTGAGCCGTAGCACACCTGCCTCCCCTTCACGCCCCTTGCAGCTGCTGGCTGCCCAGGGAAGACAGGAAGCTTCAGCTGGCCAATTTGTGTAAGACAAGACAAGCAGGCATGTGACTCTGCCCAGGAAAACATAGAAGGTGCAGAATCAGCTCTGCCAGAAGGCGAGAAGGCTCAGAGCTCTCCACCAGCTCGCCCAGTAGTAATAGCCTCCTGGGAGGTTTGGGCTGGTGAGTGTATGGGGGCAGCTCCAAGCCTTTTTGCCTTCAGGCAGAGCTGATTCCATGCCTTCTACGTTTTCCTGGGCAGAGTCATGCACCCGCCCGCCTACCTGTCTTGTCTCACACAAATTGGTTTGGAGTGGGTGAGATCATCTTTGGGGTAGGGCCGCTCCTTCTGCTCAGCTTACACACTTGAAAAGACCCCATGGTTCCACATTCACAGCTGATCCCTTTCTGGCCAAAAGGGTGCCTTTTTGGTCCCAGTGGGGCTTCTGGAAGAGAGTGGCTGAAGCAGTTTCTCTCTCCTCCTCCTGCCAGCTGAAGGAAAAGCCCCAGGGAGACGGGCTCCACGCGCTGCTCTGCCAGGCTGCCACAGCCAATTCTCCGCTGACCCCTAAAGAAGAGAATCCATCACTGCTCCTTTTTTAAAAAAAAGAGTTTTTATTTTTAAAAACAAACATACACATACAAAACATAACACATAAAAAGATCTTCCAGTTACATCCAGCATGTCGATTGGTTATGAAACTTTTGTGCATCCTCTCCATAATCCTCACAATTTATATAAAATCTCATATTATCAATCTAATATATATATGTATATATTATTATCATTATTGATCATTTATTTGACTATAACTATTCTTCCTTCATTTTATAGGAGATATTCTAAATTTTGAATTCATTACATCCTCCTAAATCCATCCATAGTAGTACATCTTTGTATTATATTCTGTATCATTCCATTATCCTTATATTGTAAAATTCTCTATCATATTTCATTTCCATAGTTTTTTGTCTAACCATTGATAAAATAAGTCCCATATCTTATAAAAAATTTTATCTTCTTGTTCTCTAATTTCAAACGTCAATTTGCTCATTTCGGCACATTCCATTATTTTCTGAATAACTTCCTCCTACATTGGTATTTTCACATTTTTCCAATTTTTAGCAAATATAATTCTAGCCGCTGTCAACACATTTACAATCAAATATTTCAATTCTCTACTGTATGTTTCCTGTAAAATCCCCAATAAAAATATCTCTGGTTTAAAGTCTGTATTTTTTTCTATCATTTTTCCAACCATGTGTGGATTTTAGTCCAATATTTTTTTAGCTCTTGCACACATCCACCACATGTGGTAATATGAACCCGGTGTCTGTTGACATTTCCAACATTTTTCAGATTTATTCTAAAGCATTCTTGCGCTTCTCATCAGGGGTAACCTCTTCTGTCTTCAAATCTAACTTTACTTTTAGTGTTTTAGCATGTTCTCTCAAATAATAATGAATAAAATTATCTCACCAAATTGACACACTTTATTTCCAGCTTTTCTTCTGTTCCGGTGCTGTCCCAACCTCAGTGGCTTTAATGGCCACCTCTCTGCCACCAGAAAAAAGGGCTTCTCCTGGATCTACCAGGGACTTTGCAATGTCCCTGGGATCAGCGGGATGTGCCCTTCTCTGTCACCATCTCTATGAGACCATTAGGTCCCAAAAGACCGTCCAGTGGCAGAGATATCGATGGCGATCTTGGAGCTTCAAGATCACATGCCATACTGTTGTGACATCAGCCCCACCTCCCCACCAGCACTTCTTTAGGGGTCAGCGGAGGATTGCCTGTGGCAGCCCAGCCCCACCCACCTTTTCCCAAACCCAGACAGTGCTACTCCCACCTCCCCAGTGTTCAAGCTGCAGCAAATGAAGTGCCACTTCAGCAGCACCTATCTCCAGCCAGGCTGTCGAGCAGAGAGCAGCCACGCTCATAGAAGCAGAGACCAGCCGCCGCTGCTACCCCGCTGTTGCTGGTGGTGGTGACATGGACGGATCTTCACTGTGTTTTACTGCACCCAGTCTCATGAGAGGCAAAATGGGAGGCGCCCTGCCAGCAAAGCCTCTGGGTGGAAGGCGAGTGAAGGGCACAGTGGCCGGAGAGGGTGACTATCCCCAAAGCCAGCTCTCAAGGAAGGAGGCAGAGATGAGGCCCGGGGCTTGCTTCCCTGCCTCATTTCTCCGAGAGCTGCGGGTGGCAGGGAAAATGAGGCTTCTTTGGTAGCCTCCCAGCTGGCAAAACAGAATTTTTCACCAACTGGAAGGTGTGTGTGTGTGAGACAGAGGGGGGGAGTGAAAAAGAAAGATAAAGAAGAAGAAAGGAAGGAAGGAAGGCAGGCAGGCAGGCAAGAAGGAAGGAAGGAAGGGAAGAAAAAAGAGAGACAAATATAGAAAGAGAAAGAAAGGAAAAGAAAGAAGGAAAGAGAAAGAAAGAAAGTTGGAGAGAGAGACACACACAAGAAAGAAGGAAAAAAGAAAGAAAGTGGGGGGGGAGAGAAAAGAAAAAAAGAAGGTAGGATGAAAAAAGAAAGAAAGAAAGAGGAAGAAAAAGGAAGGAAGGAAGGAAAGAAAGAAAGAAAGAAAGAAAGAAAGAGAGGGGGAGAGAGACAAGAAAGAAGCAAGGATGGAAGAGGAAGAGAAAGGAAGGAAGGAAAGAAAGAGGGAGGGACACAAGAATGAAGAAAGAAAGAAAGAAAGAAAGAAAGAAAGAAAGAAAGAAAGAAAGAAAGAAAGAGAAAGAAAGAGAACTTATCACAATTGAGCCCAAAATTTTGGTTGCTAAGCAAGAGCATTGTTAAATGAGTTTCACCACATTTTATAAGTTGGTCACTCCCACCTGGTCACATAACCACCAAGGTACACCCACAAAATAGGCCACACCTACAGAATAGATTCTAAAAAAATTTGAAACCCACCACTGATTTCAGCACCTCATTTATCAGCTGCATGAACATTGCAGGGGCCCCTTGGAGCCCAAATGGGAGCACTATAAACTGGAAACATTCCAGTGGGCAGTCAAAAGCCATTTTCCACTCATCCCCCTCCCAAATCCTGACTCCGTAATAGGCTTCCCGCAAATGCAACTTAGAAAAGATCTTGCTCTTCAAAAGCTGGGCCCTTCGAAAGGTGAGTACACATTTTCCATGCACACTGCATTCAGAACCCTATAATTGATGCATAAATAAAGCAAACCATCCTTCTTTTCCCAGAACAGTGTGGGGCAGCTACTTTGGGTCTAGCAGGCTGGATGAAGTCTAAATTTTTATCTATGAATTTGCACAGCTCATCTAGCTCCCAGGGTGTCATGGAGTAGAGTTTCCACTTCAGTAATTTAGTTCCCAGGAGGATCTTGATGGCAGTCAGTAGGTCAATGAGGGGGGAGCTCATCCAACTCCACTTTACTAAACACCTCTGCTAGGTCATGGTATTCCCAGGGAATGCCCTGCAGCAGCTCATTTTGGGTGGCAGTTACCACTTCATTTCTGCCGCTGGGGTTTTCTTCACAACTTCTTTCTCCTGGGGTTTTCCCCTGGCTCAGGAATGTCATGGATCCTTTGATCCAATCCACCCATAGGTTCCACTTTTGTAACCTTGATAGTCCTAGGACCAGGGGCCATTCCATATCCAGAACCACAATAAAAGCATTAGTTTTGGAAAGATTGTCTATGGCGAGTTCCAGGGGCTCTGTGGCAAACGTAGCTAGGACTCCTTCTGTAGTGGACCCATCAAACTGGCAAAATACTATGGTTTTTTTTAGCTGTCTTAGGTTGGTCCCCAGCTTTTCCACTAGGGTTGGACTTATTAGGCACCGGATGCACCCCAAGTCTAGTAGGGCCATCAATACCATCAATACTTTGGACCCGTGCTTGGGATTAGCAGTTGTATAGGCACAGTAATGGGTTCAATCATCTCCCTTACTAAGGGGTTATCATCATAGTCACTGTCCAGTGGGCTTGCTTCTTCTTTTCTTGTGGGATCAGAGTTCCAGGTCTGTGCTTAGCAGGCAGTGGTGGGTTTCAAATTTTTTTAGAACCTATTCTGTAGGTGTGGCCTGTTTTGTGGAAGTGGCTCAGCGGTTATGTGACCAGGTGGGCGTGACCAACTTGGAAAATGTGGTGAAGCTCACTTAACGACGCTCTTACTTAGCAACCAACCAAAATTTGGGACTCAATTGTGGTCATAAGTTCTCTTTCTTTCTTTCTTTCTTTCTTTCTTTCTTTCTTTCTTTCTTTCTCTGTCTTTCTTTCTTTCTCTGTCTTTCTTTCTTCATTCCCTCATTCCTTCCATTCTCTGTATCTCTCTGTCTGTCTGTCTGTCATTCTCTCTGTGTGTCTGTCTGTCTCTCTCTCTTTCTCTCTCTCTGTATCTCTGTTTCTCTCTCCTCCCTCCCCATCTGTCACTGTGTGTGTGTGTGTGTCTGTCTGTCTGTCTCTCACTCTCTCTCTTTCTCTCTCTCTCTGTGTCTCTCTCTGTCTGTCTTTCTATCTGTCTGTCTCTGTCTCCCTACCTCTCCCTCTTTCTATCTCTCTCTGTGTCCCTCTGTCCCTCTCCCCTCCCTTCTTCTCTCTGTCACTCTGTGTGTATATGTGTCTGTCTGTCTGTATGTCTCTCACTCATTCACTCACTTAATCACTCACTCTTATGAGTCTCTGTCTATGTGTGTCTCTATCTGTCTGTCTCTCCCTCCCTTTCTCCCTCCCTCCCTCCCACCCCCTCTCTGTCCCTCTGTCTCTCTGTGTGTCTCTGTCTGTCTGTCTCTGATTCCCTCCCTTCCTCTCTCTCTGTCTCTCTCTCTCTCTGTGCCCCCCCTCTCTCTCATACACACACACACACACACACACACACACACACACACACACTGTGGTCACCTTGTGTTCCAATCACAGGTTAAAAGTACCTGGCAGCACCGTTTTTCTCTTCGAGGACAGGTTCTCTTCAGAAGGACGAGGCCCCGCTGATTGCCCTCCCGTTCCTCGTCTCCCGGCTGCAGCTCCACGTCATGGAAAACATAGGTGCGCGAATGCCCCACAAAATTACAGCCTGGAGCCGGACCATAGCCCCTCTCCCAACTGTTTCCTGCCATTACGAAATCTCCAAGGCTGTAATTTATGGGGTGTGCGCATGTGCCTATGTTTCCTATGGCGTGGAGCCGCGGTGAGGCTCTGCGCGGCTGGTGATGACTCCAGAGCCCATCCGGAAAGATGTGGAATGCGAGGGGGACCCCTCCCCCCACGGATGGGCTCCAGACCAGCGAAGCCTCATCCTTCTTTTTAACCACAGACTCAGGGATGTCTGTGTGTAGAGGGTCACCATCCAATGTGCTGCAGCCCCCTCCAGGGCCAGGGTAACAACCCTGATCCGGACCTCCTCAGTTGGGAGAGCCCTCCCATACTCTTGCATGTATGTAAACGTATGAATCAGGAAGAACCCTCGTTGCTGAGAGTCTCCATCAAATTTTATGCCCGGGGGTGGTGGTGGTGCATTCCAGTTGTGGGTGTCACCTTCCACCAGCATGAGGAACTTGCACTTCCTGGGTCTCTCTGAGGTAGATTCACTGGGGTGGTGATAGGTTCATCAGTATTCTCTGTGGCACCTGTGGATGTCCCAGGAACTGGCGAGTCCTTTTGTTCCCTCTCATTCCCTATCTTCTCCAACAGCACAGGCCCTGGTGTCTCGGACTCTCATGCCCTGGATGGCTTCCCTCATGAGGTGCATTTCTTGCTTCATGAGTCAATTGGATCAGTCCGAGGCTTCCTCTATCTCTGGGATGGCGAACATAGGGCACAAATGCCACAGGTGGCACACAGAGCCATTTGTCAGAGCACGTGAGGCATTGCCCTGTTAGCTGGCCAGCGCACATGTGCGCGCTGGCCAGCTGAGTTCAGCCTTTTTTTAAAGCCATTTTTTTTTTGCTTTCCCCAGGCTCCAGAGGCTTTATAGGAGCCTGGGGAGGGCGAAAAGAGCTCCCACTAGGCCCTCAGGAGGCTTCAGGAGCTTCCCTGAAGCCTCTGGAGCACAAAAAATCAGCCCTATGGGCAAACTGGAAGTTTGGGAATGGACTTCCAGTTTGCTCATAGGGTGAGTTTAAGCCCTCCAGGGAGCTTCAGCGACCTTCAGGAGGCTTCCCTGAAGCCTCCAGAAGGCTTAAACCAGCCCTACAAGGGCCTCCAGGGGGGCAGGGAGGCTGTTTTCACCCTCCCCAGGCTCCTATAAGGCCTCTGGAGCATGGGGAAGGCAAAAAAAGCATGCAAAAAATGGGGGAAGCGCCTCTCATGCACGCATGTGCACTGGAGGGTTGCACGTTGCATTATGGATGCAGCCCCCCCTGCACTCCCACTTTATGGCACATGAGCCAAAAAAGGTTCGCCATTGCTGCTCTATCTCATAGTCCTCATAAAGGGTTTCTAATTCATGTTTCCATCCCTGCTGTCAGTTGCCCTGGGTGAAGGTGAGTCCTTGGGTTCTCCCATTCCAGTCTTCCTTCTTTCCTATGGTGATGGACAATTTTGTGAAATTGCCAGGATTATTCTATCCTTTGTCCACATGCTGGGACTTTCATTGGATTAAGCCTCAAGTAGGGGGGGGCTTCCTCCTTGCATTTGGTTTCCTCATGATTGCTGGCCTGGTTGGAAATTCTTTGCAAGATCCCCACAACTCTCCGGGTTGATCACTTTGCACATTCTGCCAGTCTTCTCAAGAAAGCAGAACTCTTGAAACAAATGGCATTTCAAAAGGAACTTTTATTGGAAGGCCGTGATGGCAGAGAGAGTGTAGGTAGAATCTGAATTTTGCACACTGGTGTGTTAAACCACTCCTTTCAATGCCCCTTCCAATGTCCAGTTCAACCATGAGCCAATCCCAATGTGTGACAATGTTGTGAGAACTTCAAGCTGAGAAGGCACCATGATCTTGCTCCTCCAGTGGTGAGACAAAACAGAAGGCCCACATCATATTCTTTCCCCCCTCCCAACATCCCAAAGGTACATCAAAGCAGAGAAAAAGAACAAAGAAATCTCCATGCAAACATACCAAAATTCTCCCCCATCTCATCATAATGGCAAAATTCTGATAAACATCAATGGGACCTGACAGTATGTTTAGGGGACATACCATCTTTTTCAAAGTATAAGACACATCCCCCCCCCTAAAAGAGCATGGAGATGTTGGTGCATCTTATACACTGAATACAGCTATTTTTGGCCTCCCAAAGCCCTGCCCCCCATCCCATTTTTGCGAAAAACAGGCAGTTTTTTTTCAAAAATTGAGGCTTTTTTGCCTTCCCTCATCCCTAGCAGCACTCTACAGGCTTCAGCAGGGCAGGGGCAAGGCAAAAATGTCCCTGTTTTTGTGTAAAAATTGGCAAAAAATGGACTGTTTGTTTTGCAAAAACAGAGCCTTTTTTTTGCCTTACCCCAGCCCTGCTGAAGCCTGCAGAGTGTTGCTGGGGGCTGAGGGAAGGCAAAAAAGCCTCCATTTTTCACAAAAGCAGGGGCATTTTTGCCTTGCCCCAGCCCTATTGAAGTCTGTAGAGTGCTGCTGCGGGCTGAGGGAAGGCAAAACTTTTCTTACTTACCTCTTCAAAATATTGGTGTGTCTTATACACTGGTGCATCTTATAGTCCGAAAAATACAGTAGTTTGGATTGGACATTTTAGGAGGACAGCCACATTAATCTAGGGTGGCATAAAAATATCAGGAATTTAGTCACATTTTTGGTCCATCTAACACAAGGGTGTCAAACTTGATTTCATTGAAGGCTGCCTCAGGATTGTGTTTGACCTCAAGGGGCAAGGGTGGGTGTAGCCAGGGTGGTCATGGTCAGCTTGACATCACTCATGTCATGGGATGTTTGTGATGGCCCGAGCAATCTGCCAGTGATAATGGCCTCCTGAGCTCCATTTTCAGCTGGGATGGTCTCCTGCAACCCTCTGCCAGTGAAAATGGAACTTGAGAGGGTCGCACATGACCCTCCCAAGTTCTGTTTTCATTGGCAGAAGCAACACAGGCTGATCCTTTGCTGTTTCCAGGGCCCCCGTGGGCCAGTTCTAAACACCCTGTGGGCTGAATCTGGCCTGCTGGCTTTGAGTTTGACATCCCTAATCTAACAAATTGTATTAAAAGCATAAACCTTTGTGAGCTCAGTTCATTAGATACATAGCTAGGCTTCATTGGGTATACAGATTCTATATGAGACTTCAAATTGTAAAGTGTTAAAAGCTCATATCTGTTGAAATCTTCTGAAGTAGAACCTTTTGATAGATGCAGATTCATAAATTTTTCACTTAATTGAGCCATCCCACTTTTCACAGGAACCTGTAGTTGGATAATCATCTTATCTTCCCTTCCCCTTCTTTCCTTTCAACCTCACCCCACTTTAAATCACATATCAATCTGTTCTGACCGCCCCCCCCCCCAGGCCTGTGAATAAACTAGAACACAGGCTTGGCTGTTTGCCACTATTTAATGAATATGATAACAAATCCTTTGGCTGAAGGCCCAGGCAAACTCACATTCAAGATAATAGGTTGGCAGCAACCCAGAAAGCTCCAAGAAAGCAACACAGATAATTCCACATGACACAGCTAGAATACAGATTTCTTCAATACTAGTTCGAATGGTTGTTTCCTGCAAATGTCCCCTCCCAACACCTCACTTATAAACCCTCTTGGGAGAGGCCCAGGCACAATCACCTGTGCATAATTATCGTCTATGAGACTGCCTACGGAATTGCTGCTTCCATTTCTCAGCCCTTCGTAATCTTGCCTTTGATCCTCCCACTGCTCCATGCCTCAGGCTCCTCCTGATGGCCAACCAGCCTCTCTGGTCCCTGCTCTGAATCTGAACCCTACACAGGATCCTCCACATCTTCCATGGCAGATTCACATGGTTCCTCGCTATCCGAGTCCATCAGCAGCCCGACTGGATCCTGCTGGGCCACAACATCAACCTATGCATCTGATGAAGCAAGTTGCAGCCCACAAACTGCAGACTTATGTCTTTTAATACATAGTACCAGAAAAAGTGAGACATGGTGGCTCAGTGGCTGCTGAGCTTGTCGATCAGAAAGGTCAGCAATTTGGCGGTTTGAATTCTTAGCACCACATAAAAGAGTGAGCTTCTGTTACTTGTCCCAGCTTCTGCCAACCTAACAGCTCAAAAGCACATAAAAATGCAAGTAGAAAAATAGGAACTACCTTTGGTGGGAAGGTAACAGTGTTCTGTGTGCCTTCGGCGTTTAGTCCTGCTGGCCACATGATTACGGAGACATCTTCGGACAGCACTGGCTCTTTGGCTTTGAAATGGAGATGAGCACCATTGTATCAAATGAAATGGGAATGGAGTGTTTATATTTTAGTATTATTTTTATTATTTTTTCAGACCAAAAGAGAAGGCATGAGAAGAGGGAAATAATATTGCAGATATTGGATTGTATTTTACATTAGCAATTTAAATCATAGAGTTATAGAACTGTAGAACTAGAATGGATCATACTATGGTTAGAAGATAATAGTTAACCAGCATCTTCTTAAAATCATTCAGGGAAGAAGTATCCATATCCTGCCTAAATATACTATTCTACTATTGTATAGATCTTATCATTAATACATTTCCCCTCCATTTAAATGAAACTTGAGTAGCTGTAATTTATGTTCATTGTGTCTGGTTTGCATATTTAACTGAAAATGTATCAGTGGCTGAGATAAAATTTAAAAAGTCAAATTACTGAATTGGTGAGCCAAGGCAAGAAGAAAAGAATTTAAAAATCAAAACCAAACATGCTATGAGAAATCTAAAGGAAGGACACTTTCATTATATGGTCGTGTTATTTAAGCTGATTTCAAAACAGAATATATGGGGGACAAAGAACAGAAGTGGTTAATCTATCTAGTTTATTAGCTACATTTAGGACTTTCCTTTGCAGGTTCTCTGTACTTTTTTTTAACAAGATGATTTATTTCTCCTTTTACAACTTCTGGTACGGTTGAAATAGAGTTAGATCTTCCATCTTTGCCAGAAGAAATATTCCTTTTTCATCAAAATTGAACAATTAATAAGAATAATTATACAGTGTTTTTACTCCCCCCCCCCGGTCATTTTTTTATTTCTCTGTTTTTCCCATTTTAGGAAAGCATTTCAAAAATTTCAAAAAAAAATTTGTCTGGTTACTTAATTAATACAGTGAGAGTCATGTTTGTAGACAAAAGCTGCAACTCTATAGTTATTGCTGTCCAAAACTTGTGAGCATTCAAGTAATTTAAAAAGCTCAAGGTTGAAGTTTCAGAATGTCTGAAAGAGAGAGGTAAAAATAATGATCAGAATAGAACTGGAAGACACCTTGGAGGTCTTTTAGTCTAATCCCCTGCCCAAGCAGGAGACCCTATACCATTTCAGACAGGTGGCTGTCCAGTCTTTTCTTAAAAATCTCCAGAGATGAAGCACCTACAACTTCTATATCTGTTTTAATAAACATATTACAAACCAGAGTTTAATATAATTAAGATGAATCAACATAAGGTGACAACTTTATTTATTGCAATCATAAGAGTTAAGGCATGATGGCTGTGTCATTGCTTTTTAGACCCAGTGGTTAGAAGTGGGCTTTTTTGTGCAGTTGGTTGGTTATTCTGAGAACATATTGCTAAACTAGATATGTCAGGGATCTAATTCAACAGGACACTACTTACCTTCTTTCTATAAATATTTAAACAGAGGCTGGATGACCATTTGTCTGTGCTCTATGTTGGATTCTTGCATTTGGTAGGAATTTGGACTGAATAATTTCCAAGATGTTTTCCAACTCTAACTTTCTTTAATTCTGACAAACATATCCTAAGATCTAAATCAGGGGTGGGTTTCAGCCAGTTCGCACTGGTATGCTAGAACCCATTCGTGAAATTTAGCGTACCTTTTGGAACCCGTTTCTCTGGTGGCACAGTATTGGAATGCTCCTTCCCTCCTGGCCCACCCACACACTCGGTCCCCCGCCCATCTGGTCACCACTCACTCGCTCGCTCGCCCTGCCTGTCCTCACCATGCTTTCCCCACCCACCACTCACTGATTGGCTGGCTCACCAATCGCCCCGCCTCTGAGAGGAAGTGAGGGGGGCTTTCTCACACGCCTTCTTTCTTTCTCCAAAGGCGTGCGATAACCCCCCCCCCCATTGGCCAAACATGTGAAGGAAGGAAGCTGAAGGCTCCTTTGCCTTGCCTATGCAACCTTTTTTCGTTCTCTGTCTGCCAACTTCACTTATTCGGGCAGCACTTAGCCAAGGGCAAAGAAACCTGAAACTTCCTTCCTTCACATGTTCGGGCAGTGCGCAGGGGGCTTTCTCACACACCTTCTCCCCCCCCCATTGCCTGGCAGGGAAGTGAGCCCCAGGCCTCATCTCTGCCTCCTTCCTCAAGAGATGGCTTTGGGGATAGCCTCTCCCATCACTGAGCCCTTCACTCACCTTCCACCTGGAGGCTCTGCCAATGGGGCGCCTCCCATTTCGCCTCCTGAGAGAAGCTTGGGAGAGATGTGCAAATGGCTGCAACTCAAGGCTTCCGAGGAGGACACTGGACACCAAGGGTGGGGGTGGGGCCCACTGCTGCTGCTTCTGCTTCTCCTGGTAATGCAGGCTTCTTGGACAGTATTAAGTTGCAGGCGCACTGATTCCAGCAGCTGTATTTTGCCTTGAAATTTGCTATCCTGGCAACTCGAAGGGGACATTCCCCCAGGGGCATCTCAAGTGCTCCCACCCTTAGCCTGGAGGGAGTGAGGACAGCTGGGCGCAGTTTGGCGCCTCCTGGCTTCCCTCAGATCATTGGGGGCCTTGCGCGCCTGCTCATTCGCATGGCCTGTGTGCTTCTAGTGGGAATGGGAAGCATAGGGATCTTAATGTAGTAGGGTGGGGGAGGCTGGAGCAGGAGGTTCCCCAGTGCTCATGGCTGCAGCTGCTGCTTGGGAGAAAATCAGCTGGAATCTCGAGTGAGAGCCATAGGGCGAGACGTAAGCGACAAAAATGGGTCACCGGGGGCATAAAAAAGACCATCAGATCACCTCCCATGGTCCGGGAACCAACCAACCAAATAAATAAAGTTGCCTTCGCTTCCTTGTGCAGCAAAAGAGAAAGTTGACTGAGACACCACTGGGAGAATGTCCCCTTCGGGTTGCCGGAACAGCAAGTTTCAAGACAAAATGCAGTTTCCTTGCACAGCAAAAGAGGAAGTTGCCTGAAACACAGCTGTCTTTTGCCTTGAAACTTGCTGTTCCAGCAACCTGAAGGGGACATTCTCCCAGGACCTCTCAGGCAACTTTCTCTCTTGCCGCACAAGGAAGCGAAGCCACATTTGTTTATTTAACCTTCTGCTCCAGCCTCCCCTGCCCTACTACATTAAGATCCCTGTGCTTCCCATTTCTGCTTGAAGCACACAGGCCATGGGAGCAAGCAGGCGTGTGAAGCCCCTCGATGATCTGAGGGGAGCCGTGAGGCACCAAGCTGTGCCCAGCCATCCTCATTCCCCCCCACCCCAGCTAAGGGTGGGAGCGCCTGAGATGCCGCTGGGAGAATGTCCCCTTCGGGTTGCCGGGACAGTACATTTCAAGGCAAAATGCAGTGCTGGAATCGGTGTACCACTGCACCTACAACTTAATGCTCTCCAAGAAGCCTGCATTACCGGGAGCAGCAGAAGGAGCAGCAGCGGGCACCACCACCACCACCGGTGTCCACCATCCTCCTTGGGAGCCTCGAGTTGTGGCCATTTGTGTGTCTCTCCTGAGCTTCTCTCAGGAGGTGAGATTGCAGGCGCCCCGCTGGCAGAGCCTCTGGGTGAAAGTCAAGTGAAGGATGCAATGATGGGAGAGGCTGGCTGTCCCCGAAGCCAGTTCTCGAGGAAAGAGGCAGAGATGAGGCCCAGGGCTCGCTTCCTTGCCTCTTTCCTCCAAGAGCTGCAGGCAGCAGGGAAAACAAGGCTTCTTTGCCAGCTTCCCAGCTGGCAAAATAGAAATTTTCGCCAAATGGAAGGTATCTGTGTATGGGGGGGGGGGAGAGAGAGAATAAAAGAAAGGAAGAGGGAGAGAGAGAGAGAAGAGACAAAGAGAGAAAAAGAAAGAATGAGAAAGAATGAAAAAGAAAGTAAGTGGGGGAGAGAGAGATAAGAAACAAAGAAAGAAGGAAGGAAGGAAGGAAGAGGGAGAGACATACAAGAAAGAAAGAATGGAAAGAAGAAAAAGAAAGGAAGGAAGGAAAAGAAAGAAAGAAAGAAAGAAAGAAGGAGAGAGAGATATGAAAGAAAGAAAGAAAGAAAGAAAGAAAGAAAGAAAGAAAGAAAGAAAGAAAGAAAGAAAGAAAGAAAGAAAGAGAAAGAGAACTTATGATCACAATTGAGCCCAAAATTTTGGTTGCTAAGCAAGAGCGTTGTTAAATGAGTTTCATCATATTTTACAAGTTGGCCACTCCCATCTGGTCACATGACTGCCAAGCCACACCCACAAAATAGGCCACACATACAGAATAGGTTCTAAAAAAATTGAAACCCACCACTGATCTAAATGTACCCTATTTTTTTTTCCTTTTAATGCCTAATCTCTTGTTCAAGTGGTAAAATAGGATAATAGAAATGCAACAGAGTACCAAATTCTTCAGGTGAGCCACTAAAACTTTATTTTGTACTAATTCTTCCCATTCCCCCATTTATGTGAAGTACTGAGAGCAATACTTCACAGGCAGAGATTCCAATATAAAACCTTTCTCTATCTAAATAATATGTTGTGGAACAGGGATGTAACTGCTTAAACAATAAGTAAGAAACAAGGATGTAAACTATAAAAATATTGGTTATTAATTTTATTTGTTTGCTATTCCTCATAAAGAGAATAAACTGATACTAAAGCAGGAATGTAGAATAATATTACTTCATAAATAAAATAAATTTATATTTCTGCCTATAAAGAGAATACTTGAAACATAGTCCTATTAACTATGGTAGATAAAAGCAGTTGTGCTAGGAATATTGAAAAACTGAAGTCTATGGATAATCTGGATAAAATAGTTTAGTATTCAATATGACCCAGTATTCAATCCTCATTGGCATCCTTCAGTCTCAAAAGACTATGGTATCATGCTCTGGAAAGAGGTCTTAAAGCAGCATCTGGTGTGGCTAAAAAGGCCAATTGCCACTTTCTGCGTTGTTTCAATGCTATTTGCAAAGCTGGAGTATCCTCTATAGAGCACGAGGCCTGGGTAGATTAATATGGAGGATAGACTGTTACCCAAGCAGCAGGTCCCACGTCACTGAAATAATCTAATGGAATGGCAGGACCAATACGATTGTTCCAGCTGCATTGCAGGAGTTACCAGAACGTGATTGTACACAGTCACATACTACTTCCGGAACTCTGGCTCCGGATTTTGCCTTGAGGTTGATTCCTGAACCCTTTTCCAGTAGTAGATATAGCCACAAGGCAGTGGAGGTTTGTAATCAGAATTTCCCTTCTCCTAGAAGATGGTTCTGCCACTTTATCTGCCATTGGTGTGTAGAGCCCTCTTCTGCCTTCAGAACGGTTGACAGTATTCTTCTTAAATAGTATTTAATACTATTTAACTGTTAACAATTAAACAAGTAGAGATACTTCTCAGTCACTGGTATTCTGGGTATTATTACTGGTCATGGCACAATCTGGAATAGCAGTAGGCACTTCACTGTAATATTTGCCACAAGGCCCACAGGCACATGTGAATGAAATGCATCTGAGAATTAAGTGGGAAAAGTATTTTCTGGATTTTTGACCAGCAAAAACATAGATGATTGGGTTAAGACAGCAGTGGCTGAAAGCTACTGTCTCAGTCACTTGTACATTATAATCCTTAAGGAACTGCAGTTTTTGAAGACTTCAAAGTACTTACTTGATCAGTTTCTATCCATTATTCTGTGTCTGGCCATCAGGTGCCTTGGAAAATAGCTTGACCCCTTCCTCTCTGTGATAGCCCCTCAAATATTGGAACACTGCTATCATGTCTCCCCTGGTCCTTGTTTTCACTAGACTAGCCATTCCCAGTTCCTGTAACCATTCTTCATATGTTTTAGCTTCTAGTCCCCTAATCATCCTCGTTGTTCTTTTTGGCACTTTTTCTAGAGTTTTAACATCTTTTTTATAGTGTGGTGACCAAAACTGGATGCAGTATTCTAGGTGTGGTCTTACTAAAGCTTTATAGGGTGGTATTGATAGCTCCCTTGATCTTGATTGTATCCCTCAGTTAATGGAGTTTAGGATTGCATTAGCTTTTTTTGACAAATATTTATTTTATTTCTTTTAAAAAAAACACAAATATTTCATCATTTGTCAATCATTAAGACATTGAAGTACAATTTTTGTGTGTGTGTGCCCCTCCCTCCCTCCACCCCCCAACCCCCCTCCTCCTTCCCCCCCCCCGACTTCCCAGAACCCGTACACGGTATGGATTTTTAACTAACACAGTCTAAAATCTATTGAGAAAAAAGAGATAAAGAAATTAATGACATTCTACATTGACCTTAGCTTCTTCTTACTGAACTAACTTTTAACAGTTTAAATCATTTCTGCTTAACCTTTTGGCAGGTCCACCATATATGATAATATGTAGCATCGAGAAAACCACACCTCCCTTCCTTAACCTTTGTATCGTCTGGGTTCATTATTAACTCCAGCTCTTTTCTCTTAATTTCCTCTTCCAGTTCTGTTCGTTTTAACCCTTGCTTATTTCTATGTGTTTTATTTATATTCATCAAGACTCCTCTCATATACGCTTTGCTTGCATCCCATACAAATTCCATAGATGTACCCTTATTCATATTCAAAACAAAATATTCAGATAGTAATTTTTTACAATCATTAATATGCTTTTCATATCTAAATAAATTTTCATTCAATCTCCAAGACCTTCTTGCCTGCACTACCCTTCCCAACTCCATCCAAACTGGGTTATGGTCCGAAAGGACCCTAGCCGTAATCTTTGTTTTCTTGACCCTAGAAAGCAAATCATTAGTGGTTAGAATAAAATCAATCCTTGAAAGGGATTGATGCCTGTCCGAGAAGAAAGTGAAGTCATATTCCTCTGCATTTCTTTCTCGCCAAATATCTCTCAATTCAAAATCATCCATAATGTCAAAGAAAGGTTTGGGTAACTTTGCTCGCATCTTAGTATTTAGGCGGGAAATCTTCTTATCTCTCTTAGTATCTATCACTCCATTCCAGTCACCCAATAGTATACAGCTTTCATATCTTTTCTTAAGTATACAACTATACCATTCTTCTTTTCCATAGCGGAAGTTACGAAATGTTGACCAAGTTTTGAGTTGATCAAATATTTTTGATCAGTTGACTTGATATGAATTTCTTGCAAACAAATTACATTGTTCTTAAACTGTTTGAGATAATGAAATATTTTCTTCCTCTTCTGTGGAGAATTCAGTCCGTTGACATTCCATGTTAAAATCTTAGTTGTCATCTTTGGTTGGTTGAAGCATTTTTAGAGCTTCCTGCATGGCCTATTTAACCTTAGGTCTAGCTCCTCCCACTGCTTCCAGATTTGTTATTGTAGTTCCTTGATTGATGGCCGATGATTGTTGATGCTGTTGCTTTTTAGCTTGTTTCTCCATACGTCTAGTAGTCATACGGCTAGGTTTTTGTTCCTTGTCTGGTGGTTGTGTAGTTTGCTGTCTATCCTGTCCTTCTTGTGGTCTTTCTCTAGGTCCAGATGGTGCAGGGTATCCGACCTTCAATATATTATAATAAAAATCTCAGGCTTTCCATACAGAGTTGAGGCGGTACCTTTGCTTATCAAATGTAAATATGATGCCAAATGGTGCATCCCATCTATACTGTATCTGACGATTTCTGAGTTCTTCGACCAAAAAAGCGTAGTCTCTCCTGGCTCTTAACATTTGAGGTGGTATCTCTTTCAAAACAATCAGGTCTTGACCGCCAATTTGAAGCTTAGTGTTATAAGACGCTTGCAGTACCATATTTCTAAGCTCTCTTGTAGTAAAATATATAATGATGTCTCGAGGAAGCTGCTTCTGCTTTGCCAGCCAGGAGTTAACGCGGTAAGCTTTGTCAATTTGCCAGTCAAGGTTGGTCCCTGGTCTTCCCATCAAGCGGTCAAAAGCTTCCAATAGGATCTGTTTCAGGTTCTCCTGTTTCTCCTCACGCAGCCCCCTTACTCTTAATGTGAACTCCATTTGTCGGTACTGTATCATAATAATTTCTTTTTCAGCATTTTCCACTTTTTGTTCCACCACCTCTGTTTTCAATGTCAAGTTAGCATTGACATCATTAAGAACCTCTAGAGTATCTTCCATTCCAGAAATATGTTCTGTTAATACAGTTACAAGTCTCAGCATTTCGTCTCTAATTTTACCAACCTTAGCGTCAATTTTCTCATACAGCTCCTGTTTAAGTCCTTTTATTTCACTTTTGATTTCTTCTTTCATTTCTTTTATTTCCTCTTTTCTCTCCTGCTTTACCACCTCTCTATTATCTCTAAACTTATCTTCCATTTTAATTGTCAGTGCATTAAGAGCCTCGCTTAGATTGCTCAGGAAAAATTCTTTCGTTAACACATCCCCAGCAGGGGGCATAGGAAGCGGAGGCTGCAGCTTTGTGCCAGGCACTGAGGATGTGCCCCTGGAAGTAGAGTGTGATGACTTCGAGTTAATATTTGGTTTTGAAGCCATTTCAAAATTTATCTGCCTGCAGTTAATAAAACTCTATTGCCTGAATATGCAGCTTTAAGTAAAGAGGCTGAGTTCCCCTTTTATTTTGAAGTTTAAGGCTTGGCAAAACTTTCAGTGAGTAAACATTGTAACAAGACCGTTCAGCAGATTCATCACCATTTAACTTCCAGATAAGCAAGATTAATGAAGGAATGAAATTCTTGTAAAAATGAAACTAATTAAAAAGCTTCTGCTGACCTATTGTGAAACCAAAACAAATGATAAGCAATCTCTTTTGTTTTGAATTCTTGTGAGAATTAACAAAAAGTGTTCGATATTACCGGAGAAACCAGCCTGCTCGGCGCCATTTTAAAAGCCTCTAAGTAAATAATTTTTCGGAGGAGAAAAAGAAAAGAAGCTAAAATGTTGATAAACAATTATTGTCCACGCAAACGGATTCAGCTCGTGATAAAATTAAATCAAACAAAACTTTGAACTGAGTGGGGGAGACCTACTTTGTCCCGCACAAGGCAGTTTGAAGTTCCCAGCACGGATAGCCGTTCTGCCTTGGGCTAGCCCCCCTTTCCCTGCAAGCACAAAAGCTGCAAAAATCGAAGAGCATTTGCCAGCAAAACAATTTCTTCTTTCCTTCTTGCCTGAAGGATAAGAAAACCTGATAAGACGTCAGATGGAAGATCCTCTAAACAGGTACGTAGCCAGGAATTCGGAGGCAGCTGATTTTTTGCTGCCACCACCAGCAGGCTCCTCCCAGGAAGTCCGATTGCATTAGCTTTTTTGAGAGCTAACAAACTGGTACTCAACCCAGACAAGACCGAGTGGCTGTTGTGTTTTCCTCCCAACAATTTGGCCAACGTTCCATCACTCAGGCTGTGGGGTCAAAATTTATACCCCTCAGACAGGGTCCACAACTTGGGAGTCCTCCTGGACCCACAGCTGACTTTTGACCATCATTTGTCAGCTGTGACCAGGGGGGCATTTGCCCAGGTTCGCCTGGTACGCCAGTTGCGGCCCTACCTGAATCGGGAGGCCCTCACAACAGTCACTCGAGCCCTTGTGATCTCTAGGCTGGAATACTGCAATGTGCTCTACATGGGGCTGCCCTTGAAGAGCATCCGGCGACTTCAGCTAGTCCAGAATGCGGCCGCGCGAGTGATCGTGGGCGCACCACGGTTCGCCCACATAACACCGATCCTCCATGAGCTGCGCTGGCTACCTGTTGGTCTTCGGGTGCGCTTCAAGGTGCTACTCACCATTCATAAAGCCCTCCATGGTAGTGGATCTGACTATTTGAGAGACCGCCTTCTGCCAATTACCTCCCTGTGTCCCATCAGATCGCATAGAGTTGGCCTCCTCCGAATTCCATCCGCCAGTCAGTGCCGATTGGCGTCTACGCGGAGGAGAGCCTTCTCAGTTGCAGCTCCGACGCTTTGGAACGATCTCCCCGTGGAGATTCGCACCCTCACCACCGTCCAGACCTTCCGCACAGCCCTCAAGATCTGGCTATCCCGTCAGGCCTGGGGATAAGACCCTAACTTCGCCCCACCCGAATGCTGAATGAATGTTGTGTTTTACTGGTTTATTTTTTTATTCACATTTTTCTTTTTTTCTTGTGTTCTGTCTTGCACTCCCTCCCTATTAATTGTAAGCCGCCCTGAGTCCCCTTAGGGAAAAGGGCGGCCTATAAATGTCAAATAAATGAAATGAAATGAGTGCTGCTGCAAATCGCTGCTCATATTTAGCTGGTTTTCCACTAAGACTCCAAGATATCTCTTACAGCTATTAAGTCTGGTTTCACCCGACAATCTGCAAATTTGGTAAATTCCCCTTTTATTCACTCATCTAAGTCTTTTATGAAGATATTGAAGAGTACTGGGCCTAAGACAGAACCTTGTGATACCCCACTGCTTACTTCCCCCCATGTAGATGTAGACCCATTAAGGACTACTCATTGAGTACAATTTGTCAGCCAGTTACAAATCCATCTGGTGGTATTGCTATCTATCCCACTTTTTTCCAGCTTACCAAGTTGTGATCTACCTTATTGAGTGCCTTGCTGAAGTCTAAGTTTATTATGTCCATAGTATTTTGCTGGTCTACTAATTTAGTCACTATGTTGTTGTTTTGCTTTATGTCGAAGGGCCATATCCTCATACTGAAAGTGTCTCCAGATTTTAAAGAGCTTATTAAATTAATTAATAATTAATAAAATAATAGTGAAATATTTTATTTCCATGACAGCATAATATATACTGCTGTCATATTCCATCATTCATTTTGTGAAGATTTCATTTTCCATAAAATATAGGCTGATGAAACTTAATATATATGACATGCATACACCAACTCTGAGTACACCAATTCTGGTTAGATTGACTATATTATTTACTTATTTATTTATCCAATTTATGTAGTTTCCATTTCACCAAACAAGTGATTCTGGGTAGCATACAACAGTGCTAAACAGTTAACAAATAGGTAGAACTAGAATCATTATTAATTATTTAAAAAAGATTAAAACTCTCAAAAACACTATATAAATAACAAGAACAAAGCAATAGCAGAGAAAAGAATGTAACAGTCATCTCACTAATTCAGCCATTCCCTGGGACCCTGGGCATAATGATATTTCCCCATGCAATGACCAAATAGCAACCCTTTCAATATGGGGAGCTGAATGGGGTGTATAGAGGAAAATATGTATATTTAAAGGAAATATAACTTTATGTTCCTTTTTGTTTCTATATTTGAATATACATTCTAAATCTGTATAAAAAGTAAATGTCAACAGTCTGATGGTGATTAGATGAAGAAGTGTGTGTGTGTGGTGGGGGGGATTATCCAATAATTATAGAGAACTTTAAGAAGAGAAAGTCCACATTTCCCACAGATAGAGAGAAGAAGAGTAGAAAGAATAGTAATTCCAGCTCCAGGTTTGGGCCTTCATGCTAACCATCCAAGCAATATGATCATGCTTCACAAGAAGCCACAAAAGAGGAAGCAAACAAGTATGAAGAAAATGTGAAGGGAAAGCGCTCTACTTGCTTCCCCCAGATTCTTAACAGATGTGTACAAAGCACACACAGTACATAGTAAATAGTATGTACAACATTTATACTTGCTTTTATTTTGTAAAACTAGTGAACAGCAGAAAAAGAAATATTAGTTCATACTGGATATAGTTCATAAACAATTTTGGATTAATGAAATAATATAATTTATTTTCTGGCTACCACCAAAATTAGTGCTTTAGTAAAAATATCTAAATCTGCTTTCAGTTTCAAATCATAACATTTCATTGCACTATACAATCTGTAGAAATTAACAATACATAAAGATGATAGACTTACCATTGTACTTCAGTGATATCTTTGACAAATATTATAATTTAACTTATTGTGCATGCTTTCCAATATATGAATATGTATATGAATCTATATGAATCTATATTTTAAAATTTGAGCAGGAGTTATATAATACTATTTTTCTGAGATTGGTAAAATGAGGATCAGGATTGCAGGGGCAATATACTGACTCTGTAAACCCTTTAGAGAGGGTTGTAAAGCATTGTGAAAGAGTATATAAGTCTTCTATTATTAAAAAAAATTAACAAGTATTTTGAAAAGCTGAAAATTGTTAACTATCTTAAGAGAAACACCTTATTCTTTTTTTCTAAAGAAGAATAGATTGCTATTAAGGATATTGTACTGTATACCCGCAATGTATATATACCTTGCTTCAGAACCGCTTGCTCACTGGTAGTCAATTTATAAGCAATTAATTGTATGCAAATTTGTAGTCAATTAATCCATTAAAGTATGATTCATCTATCATATCTATTGAATAGGATCACAGTAATGGGATGTTGATATTTTAGAGGACACCTCATGGAAAAAGCTGCGAGGGGGAATCCTGCTTTTCTTTTTTGAGATATTGTATACAGTCTTGCTCTGAAAACATAGACTTTTTAAATCTGGTTTGGCTGAGTCTTACATCTGCTTTAGCTTACAGTCAGGATTTATATAAATATTCTATTTCTCAGTTGCAAAATTAGCAGAGGAAATAAATTGTTCTTTAAAAGAAATTGCATACATTAATAACCACAAACATGGAAATGTGGGCTATTGCATGTATTTCTGGTCTAGTATTTCCTTAAATCTCATGAAAGCCTGTTTTTGGCTTCTTTTTTTCCTTTAAACTTTGGATTTAAAATGTACACACACACACACACACACACACACACACACACACACACACACACACATGCATACTTGAAAAATGTTTCTCTGTTTGGTAAAAACGTTTGGTAACTCAGCATCCTAATTTGTACGGAGAATGGATTATAAACTGATGCAGCTGTGGACAATAGCCTATCCTAGCAAATGTAGAACAGGCAATGACAGATACAATTCTGAAACAGAATTACAAAATTAGTTCAAAATAGTAGTCTGAACAGGCAGATTGTTCCATGCTTGATTAAAGCCTTGACTGAAATATACTCAGCTTCTTAAATCATGCCTTTTCTTGCCCTGATTCTAGATTTCAAGATGACCTCATCTTTAAAGAAACTCTTTGGAACAAACTCAAAGCATCTACAATTGACAAATACTCACCATATTACAGATAACAGATTAACAGAGTTGTAAGGGACCTTATAGGTCATCTAGTCCAACCCCCCCCCCCCCGCTCAAGCAGGAGACCTTATACCATTTCTGACAAATGGCAATCCAATCTCTTCTTGAAAGTCTCAAGTGATGAAGCTCCCATAACTTCTGAGGGCAAGCTGTTCCATTGGTTGATTGTTATACTGTCAGAAAGTTCCTCCTTATTTTTAGGTTGAATCTCTCCTTGGTCAGTTTCCATCCATTATTCCTTGTCTGGCCTTCAGGTGCTTTGGAAAATAGTTTGACCCCCTCCTCTCTGTGGCAGCCCCATAAATATTGGAAAACTGCTATCATGTCTCTCCTTGTTTTTCTCTTCACTAGACTAGCCATCTTAATCTACAAACCCTCCATGGGAATATCAGTTTGTTGGTGAGATGCACTATAGCCAGGTATTCTCAAATATAAGTGTATATTGGCTTCTGAGCAAGGAAGAGTTTCTCTCTGCCCCCTCTCCTGGAAACTGGCCAGTAGATCTATTGTATATCTATACTGCTTTATGCAGATGTTGCTGTTATTCTATTCTAAGATCTATATTTTAGAAGAGCTGTCAGCCTCTACTTTGCTTGCTTGCTATCGGCTGCCATAGAAATGGGGAGGGTATTTGGGATGGGAAACGTATGGTGCTGGAGGAGTTATCAGAGGGGAGGTTGGTTCTCACCATCTTCTGTGCATGCTGATGGCTTGTGTTTGGACTTGGTCAAGGTCAACTGTCTCTCCATACCAACTGAATGAGGATTTTGAAGATGCATCCCACATGACTCCTTAGGGAGTTGCAGTTTGGCTATTGGGTTGAGGTGATTGGGGGGAGGGTGCTGGGTAAATGTTTGATATGTACATGTTCGCGCCTTTTTGGCTCAGATCTTGCTTTTCTTTTGCTGCTATCTTTTCATGACCAGTAAAAGTATCTTTAATTCCACAAACAATGGAGTTGGGAGTTTTCTATCTTGGTTATTGAAGGAGGCACACTTGACATTAAGCAAGATCTCACTTCGCACTTATCCTGGAGCTCAAAACGTCTGTGGGGAGTGCATATAAAGAAAAAAAAGATGTTTATTTTTTTTTATTTTTATTTTTGTGTTTATTTGTATGCTGCCCTTTTCCCTGGGGGGACTCAGGGCAGCTCACAATCCAAAGGAAGGGGGGAAAACAGACTTTTACATATAAGACAGTACATGATTAAAACACAACATTCATACCATTCGGGCGGGTTACAATCTTTAGCCCCAGGCCTGACGGGATAGCCAGATTCTAAAGGCTGTGCGGAAGGTCTGGAGGGTGGTGAGGGTACGAAGCTCCATGGGGAGATCGTTCCATTGGGTCGGGGCTACCACCGAGAAGGCTCTCCTCCGCGTGGTGGCCAGTCGGCATTGGCCAGCAGATGGAACTCGGAGGAGGCCTAAACGATGAGATCTAATGGGTCGTGTGGAGGTGATCGGCAGTAGGCGGTCTCTCAAGTACCCAGATCCACTACCATGAAGGGCTTTATAGGTGGCAAGTAGCACCTTGAAGCGTATCTGGAGATCGACAGGTAGCCAGTGCAGCTCGCGGAGGATAGGTGTTACGTGGGTGAAGCGAGGTGCACCCACAATCGCTCGCGCGGCTGCATTCTGGACTAGCTGAAGTCGCCGAATACTCCTCAAGGGCAGCCCCATGTAGAGCACATTGCAGTACTCCAGCCTAGAGGTCACAAGGGCACGAGTGACTGTTGTGAGAGCCTCCCGGTTCAGGTAGGGGCGCAACTGGTGCACCAGACGAACCTGGGCAAATGCCCCCCTGGTCACAGCTGACAAATGATGTTCGAAAGTCAGCTGTGGGTCCAGGAGGACTCCCAAGTTGCGGACCCTGTCTGAGGGGTATAATGTTTGACCCCCCAGCCTGAGAGATGGAATATTTGCCAAATTGGCGGGAGGGAAACACAACAGCCACTCGGTCTTATCCGGGTTGAGCACAAGTTTGTTAGCCCTCATCCAGTCCCTAACAGCTTCAAGTCCCTGGTTCATCACGTCCACCACTTCATTGAGTTGGCACGGGGCAGACAGATACAGCTGGGTATCGTCCGCATACTGGTGGTATTTTATCCCGTGCCGCCGAATGATCTCGCCCAGCGGTTTCATGTAGATGTTAAAAAGTAGGGGAGACAGGACCGAACCCTGCGGCACCCCATATGTTAGGGGCCTAGGGTTCGATCTCTGCCCCCCAACTAACACCGACTGCGACCTGTCCGAGAGGTAAGAGGAGAACCACTGTAAAACAGTGCCTCCTACCCCCACCTCTCGCAGTCGTCGCAGAAGGATACCATGGTCGATGGTATCGAAAGCCACTGAGAGGTCAAGGAGAACCAGGATGGAGGCATGGCCTCGATCCCTGGCTCTCCAGAGGTCATCGGTCAATGCGACCAAAGCGGTTTCTGTGCTGTAGCCAGGTCTGAAGCCAGACTGGAATGGGTCAAGATAGCTGGTTTCCTCCAAGGCGCGCTGGAGCTGAAAGGCCACCACCTTCTCAACAACCTTCCCCACAAAGGGGAGGTTGGAGACTGGACGGTAATTGTTAAGAATGGCTGGATCCAAAGATGGTTTCTTCAGGAGGGGACCGCCGCTTTAAGTGCGGGGGGAAATACCCCCTCCCGAAGGGAGGCGGTAACAACCGCCTGGATCCAGCCCCGTGTCACCTCCCTGCTGTTGACAACCAGCCAGGAGGGGCACGGGTCCAGTACACATGTGGAGGCACTCACAGCTCTCATGGCCTTGTCCACGTCCCCAGGGGCAACATCCTGAAACTCAACCCAGCGATGGTCTGCCAGATTATCCCCTTGTGCCTCGGCTGGATCTGCAGGATCGGAGTCCAACTCCGACCGAAACCGAGCAACTTTGTCCGCCAAGAACTGGACGTACTCTTCAGCCCTACCCTGCAAGGGGTCCCCCGTATCCCTCCTATTTAGGAGGGAACCGGTTATCCTAAACAGGGAGGCTGGGCGTGACTCGGCGGAGGCAATCAAGGTGGCAACATAAGATCTTTTTGCCGTCCTAATTGCCCTGATGTAATCCTTGATGCACGATGTTAAAAGTGCTCGGCTCGATTCGGATTTGTTGGATCTCCACAAGTGCTCTAGGCGTCTCTTCCGGCGCTTCCTCTCCCGGAGTTCCTCGGTGAACCAAGGGGGCCTCCTGGATCCACAGCCTCGGAGCGGCCGTAGTGGCGCAATCCGGTCAAGGGACCCCGTCCCTGCCGAGTTCCAGGCAGCAACCAGGGTCTCCACCGGACTGTGGGCGAGAGTATCAGGAATAGCCCCAAGCTCCGTCTGGAACCTCAAGGGATCCATAAGTCACCTGGGGCGGAACCATCTGGTCAGTTCCTCCTCCCTACAGCGGAGGTTTGGCCTCCGAAAGTCAAGCCTCAGTAGGCAATGGTCTGACCACGACAGGGGTATGATCTCATTACCCCTCAGACCAAGATCACAAGTCCACTGCTCCGAGAGGAATACGAGGTCGAGCGTGTGACCCGCTGAATGGGTTGGGCCCCGAATTACCTGGGTCAAGCCCATGGCTGTCATGGAAGCCATGAACTCCTGCGCTCCATCAGAGTGTTCACCGAGCGAAGGCAAATTGAAGTCCCCCAGAACCATAAGCCTGGGGAACTCAATTGCCAGCTCGGCTACCGACTCGAGGAGCGAGGGGAGGGCTGCTGCAACGCTGTTGGGAGGCAGGTACGTTAACAGCAAACCCACTTGACCCTTGAGGTCCAACTTCACCAGCAGGGACTCACACCCGACAAGCTCCCGAGCAGGGATCCTACGAGGTACTAGAGACTCTCGGATAACAATAGCCACACCTCCACCCCTTCCCTGGGCTCTCGGCTGATGAAGCACCTGAAAACCTTCTGGGCACATCTCTATGAGGGGGACTCCTCCCTCCGGGCCCAGCCAGGTTTCAGTAGTACATGCCAGGTCTGCCCTCTCGTCTAAAATTAAGTCCTGGACGAGGGGAGCCTTATGAACTATAGACCTGGCATTTAGCGACAACAGCCTGAGACCAGGGTCCTGATTACTCGTGCCATCTGGCCTTGGAGTGGGACTCATAGGGCCGGAAGGAGGGATCTCTATGACGTAGCGAGCCCTCCTTCCCCGGTAATGGCCAGCCCTAAAGTCCCCGCCATATCTGCCCCTCCCTGTTACGACCGTAATGCTCCGGCCCACTGCCGTGTCTGTGGTTCCCTCAACCACCCCTATGGCTCCCGCGTTCCCCGGCAGGCCCTCCGAATCAAATACACTCATTTGTTCACTCAGACAGTCCCCACGTGGTAATTAAAACACATAAAATACAATAAAATGGAATAATAAAAGTGGGATCATTCATTCAATCACAAGCAAGTCCCATGCACTCACCATACCAGTTAAAAATTACGGAGCACTGCGATAGTGCGCTATCAGACAATGGTGTAAGAAATTAGGAGGGAGCTGCTCCGCTCTTCTCCCTCTTCTATGTCCCAGAGGAAAGTCCACAGCTGGAAGGCCAGAAGTCAATGGTGTACAAGGCAGTCGCACGTGGAAAAGGGCAAGGCAAAAATGCCTGATGTTTATAGATAGAATCTGTTCAGTCTTATTCCCCTTAAGGTCCCAGAGGAGATCAGCAGACCACGTGGAAGGAAGTCTCTTTCCTGGAGTTATATAAGGTCCATAGTCTGGTGGGCCAAAGTCTGAAGCTGGCCCCAGCTGCTCAAGGCAGAAGGGGAGAGAGCACCAGTTTTCTTGGTACCAAGGCCTCGTCCCTACAGCTGCCATCATCTATTGTTCCTAATAAGCAATCAAGGAGATGGTAGAAAAGGCTCCCCAATAACCGGGGGAGCGACAAAGGAGCAATGTCTGAGGCAGCTATGATGATAAGGGGGCCAGAAGATGGGGAGAGGAAGGGGCGTCCAGGCCTCTTTTCTCCTCGGATCGAGAGCACAGAATGACAATAAAGCTGCTCAGGGCTCCATCCTCCATCCTCCATTCAATCCCCAGCCGAACAGACAAGCGGCCCGGAGGACCACAGGACAAACAAGGCAGCTGGCAGCAGGGCGAGCAGAGTAGAACGGGGGGGTGTCCGGGGGGGGGGGCTACGGCGGTGGCAAAATACAGCCGGCCGCCCAATCCACCGCTCCCGATGATCTCCAGCGAGTTTCTGATGACCCCCACCTTCAAGATGGCAAGAACTGAGCCCCCAAGCTCACCGCACCACTCGAACCCGTCACAGCCGGCAGGGAGAGAGGGAGCGCCAGAGAGTTGCACAACGCTGAGATCGGCAGCGCAGCACCGCCATCTTCTCCCTCACGCCGAAAATCGCCGTTCCAAGCCGCCGCAGTTCCGCTGCTCAGGGGGACAGCCACAGGCAGCTACCAATGAAATGCTGGCCCTTACAAAATTCCTGGGACCAAGCCCTACCAGGGAGCTTTGTTGTTGTTGTAAATGGACTCCGGAGGCTCTAGAAATCTTCTGTATTTAGCACTGGCTTCTGTGGAACGAGAAGCCAGGCAGCCATCCGAGTCCCGCACATGCGCAGGTACACAAGGATGTCTAATCCTTGTGGTGATCAGGAAGACATGGGGGCTACTGGATCCTCTTTCCCTTTGGAAACGGAATGTATGGCTGAGCTGGATTTGGAGGAAAGGGCCATCCGGCCCAGATGGTCATTGGGAATAGGGCAGAAGAGTGATCCTGAGGAGACTCTGGCCAGAGTCACTACCAGCTAACACCGGCGACCAGAGGCTGCCTGGCAGGAAACTGAACAAGAGGATCTCATGATGACCCATGCTTTGAAACTTCTTCAAGAAGCATGGGAGAAGCACCATTTCCTTGAGAGCCGTGCTGAGAGAGAGATTGAATTTGCCAAGCGGTGGGAAAGACAAACGGATGGCCTGTCTAATCCTGAGATGGCCCTGGTGGCATACACCAGAGCTGGTTAGGACAGAGGAGCCCCAGCTGCAGCAGCAGCAGCCATTCAAGCCACTCCAAGGGGAGGAGTGGGGTCCTGTAGGTGTCAAATTCCAAAAATCCCTCCCCTTGGAGTGAAGTACGGAGGACATCCTAAAGAGTTGGGGGGGGGGGTTGGTCCAGATTTGGAATTATATGCAACAACATGGAGAGGACTTCCCATTGGAGGATGCCAAAGTGAGAGCTGTTACTATGGGTTTGGAGAACAAAGCAGCTGCCTGTATGGTCGTTTTGCATAATAATGATTTTCCCCTACTGAGGGATTACAATGTGTTTATGACTGCCCTGAGAAAGCGCTTTTATGAACACCCTCGCAAATTGAAAGGCAAGAACCAGGATGAAAACTCTAATCCAGGGGAGGAGGTCGGTGGCTGAATACACCCAGAAATTTCGCGAGCTGTCTGTGCATATGTGGGGGTGGTCCAAGGAGTCTTTGACAGAAAGCTTTATGGACGGCTTGAACAATGATGGGTACCAGAGCTGTGTGAATAGGGGGCCTCCATGAAACCTGCAACACTGGTATGAGTTGGCAGCGGATGTGGACATTGACCTAGCCAGAAATCAATACCGTGGAGGCAGCAGCAAAACCAAAAATACCGCCCCCCGCCCTGAAAGAGGCTCCAAAAGCAGGGAGGGGATGGTCTGCAACCAAGCCCCAGTCAACTGTCTGTTTCCATTGTGGGAAGGAGGGGCATCGGGCTGCTGACTGCTACTCAAAGATTGGCCCAAAACCAACTGCAGCTGGAGAGAAGAAACCCAACCGGCAGCCAGGGAAATGCAGAGAAACCACGCTGAAGGGCTTGGAAGTTGCTGTGGACCTTTCCCCAAGCCAGGAGGGAAAAGAGCCCCCTTCCTTTGGGAGAAAGTGTAACCGACTCTGCTGATGATCACCTGGTAAGTCCCTGATCTGGCCCCGGTAGACCGTCCCAGTAGAACGTAAAGTACCCTCAACTGGGTCCCAGGGAAAGATGTTGGCCCTTTTAGATTCTGGCTGCACCCAATGTGCAATTAGCCCAGAGGTGGTGGAAAAAAATGGGTTTAAGATTGCGAACTATGAAAGTACCCATTGCCTTTTGCCAATTGGATGGGCCAGTGGCTGGGGGAGCCCCCGCCCATTTTGTAACTGTCAGCACTTCTTCATTGGATAATCAGGAAAGAAAACCACAAGACTCCATTGATAGAAATCAAGTGTACTTTTACTAATTATAAATGAAGCAAAGCGAAGTCTAATTATTTAGGCGCAAAAGCGAATAATATATTGTATAATTCACTCCCCTCCCCTTGGCATCCCATGTACAGTCCAATCATAATTCTCCCAAGTGTCAGCTTTGAGATAACTTCGAAAGGCATCACCAGGATGGAATGCCGGTGCTGTTGGCCTTGGCGGGAACCCTCCTCCGCATGCGCAGTAAGGTGGATAGTTCAAACTCCAGAATCTTCCTCCAGCACAACAGTTAGTCCCCTCCCAAATACCATGCCCCCCTCCCCGTTTCAATGGCAGCCGAAGCAGCAGCAAAGCAGAGGCTGACATCTGGTCCTCCTCCGGAAAAAGGCGGTCAGACCTGGAAAAACGACAAAGCACAAACAAACAGACGAAAAACAAGAAACGGAAAGTGAAAAACATGGGGGGAGAGAGAAAAAGTCATGATACGTGGAAAAACTAAGGCTTGTTAGGATAAGCAGAATAGAATTGGTGGAGCAGTTCAGGGGCCCGGACATGTGATTTGTTCACCCACTCGGCATGAGACGGGGGAAAATGCTTCCAAGCCACCAGGTACTGAACACGATTCCGCCATCTGCGAGAGCCCAAAATTTCCCAAATCTCAAAATGCTGTTCACCATCAATCAACAGGGGGGTAGGTGGCAGATCCACCGGCGGATGTAAAGACGAAAATCGTAGAGGTTTAATGAGATTAACGTGGAAAACAGGATACACGCGGTTGAGGTGCTTAGGCAGTTGCAAGCGAACTGAAACAGGATTGATGACTTTGATGATAGGAAACGGACCAACATACTTAGGCCCTAACTTCTTGGATTTCTGTGTAGTTTGAAGGAATTTCAGGGACAGATAAACTTGATGACCCACTTTGTAATCAGAAGGCTGAACACGTTTCTTATCTGCCTGTTTCTTATGTGCGCGATGTGCAGTGTCTAAAATCTGAAGTGCCAAAGGCCAAACATGTTGAAGATGATTACTCCACTCAAAGATCAACGAAACTTGCGGGTGCTCCCGAGGAACTTTGGGAATAGGAACAAAATCCTGTCCAGACACCACCCAGAAAGAGGTGAAGCCAGTGCTGCTATGCACAGAATTATTATAAGCCACCTCCGCATGCGGTAACAAGTCCACCCAATCATCTTGCTGGTAGTTGACGAAACAACGTAAATATTGTTCCAGAACAGAATTAGTCCTCTCACAAGCCCCATTAGTCTGAGGGTGGTGGGCGGAGCTTAAGCCCTGGGTGGAGCCAATCCGTTTAAGAAACTCCCTCCAGTACACTGAGGTGAATTGTACGCCCTTTCCGAAATGATGCGATCAGGCACCCCATGTAACCGGTAAACGTGAGAAATGAACATTTTTGCGAGGGCTTTAGCAGAAGGAATCTTGGGGCAAGGTATAAAATGAACTTGCTTGGAGAACAAGTCAATAACCACCCAGATAACAGTATGCCCCTGGCTCTCAGGAAGGTCGACAATGAAGTCCATAGAGATCTCCTTCCATGGGGCGACAGGGCGAACTACAGTCTGGAGCAAACCCTGTGGTTATTCAGGTGGGCGTTTAGCGGCAGCACAAATGGGACAACTGACGACATAAAGCTCAATGTCCTTTTTTAGATTTAGATTTAGATTTAGTTTATTTGTATGCCGCCCTTCTCCAGGAGGGACTCAGGGCAGCGAACAACTCAAAGGGGGGAAAGGGAACATAGAACACAATACACGTGATTAAAATAAACAAGAATCGACTTCCTGGGGGCGTGGCCTGTTGCCGAGGAGGGCTCCACCGAGCTCCTCAGAGACCTGGTCTGTATATCTAAATAAGATCATAGATAGCACCCCTTTTTGGCTAAGAAAGGGGCAGGGAGGATAGCTCCGTAGACTAGGGTCTATTCGTAAGCCACAGCCTTTTTTTTTTTTTGGGCTGTGGAAGAGATTAGATCCAGCCGAAGCGGAGCTTTTATCTCCGGCCAGTTCTTCTCAGCTGCCTTTTTTTTTTTTGGCAGCCCCAGACAGGCTAGCCCCCCCCAGGACAAAACAAAGTTTTTTCAAGCTAGAATTGATACGGGAGGGTACCACCCCTGTGAGATTTATGCTTTTATTACTATCTTAAATACCAGCTCCATTCGTCTTAAAGACTTCTTTGTTTAAATAGACTTCAAAATGGCGATTTCTCTCCGTGGATGATTACTGGATGTACTTAGCCGGGTTTATCTTCCTGCAGACTGCTCCTTAACAAAATAAACTCTTTTTCTTTGGAAATAGAGGGGAGTGAAGCGCTGCTTACTTGTTTATTTATTATGGCACCCAGATCAAAGAAGTGTCTTGCTACAAATGTATCTAAGGAATTTAAAGAATCTTTTCTGGAAACACAGCCTTTGTCTCCTACGCCCTCTACTGGAGAAGTTTTAACACAGGAATATCTCTTTAAAATGTTTAATGCCTTTAAACAAGAAATTCAGGAATTTGTATTGCAACTTTATGATGATTTAAAATCTAAAGTTAATCAAATGAAGGCGAATACGTTTGCAGCCGTGTCTGCCCTCTCAGATTACTCTGCTGAAATAGAGAACAAATTGGAAAGTCTGGAGAAGGCTAATTTTAATTTGACTACCAATATTCAAATTTTACAAGAAAAAATTAGAAATAACGAAGATCAGCTTATGATGTTAAATTTTAACAGGAAGGCATCTGCAATTAGAGTCAGAGGATTCCGTGAAAAGGAGCAAGAGGATTTGAAACAGACCTTTGCTGAAGCCTTCAGCCATGCGCTGGGAAGCCCGGGACTTAACTTTGATTGGCAGATTCGGAAAATCTATCGCCAGAACTCATTGATAGCGGAACAGCGACAACTCCCGAGGGACATAATTATACATTTTTCCACAAAAGAAGCTAGAAATGCGATTGTGCAAAAGTTTCATAATAACGGTTTTCGAGTTGAAGGCCAGGACCTGATTGTTTTCAAAGATATTCCTTTTCAGATGTTGAAGGCAAGAAGGAATTACACCTTTTTAACTAAGGAGCTTAGGAGTCAACAGATTCGATACAGATGGGAGGCCCCTGCCGGTATTACAGTTACATTTGAGAATCAAAGATTTCGTCTTAACTCTGTTTCGGAGGCTCAAGATTTCTATTGTAGGATTCTGAAGGCGGGTCTTCCTGACGCGCTTGGAAGAGAGGAGAGACAAGCGGAAGGAGAAAGCAAACGGCTGGTCATGCGGCTGCAAGATGGAGGGGGCAGCCCCTCCTCCCTCAGAGAAGCAGAAGAACGCAGATCGAGAATTTAGATACTTCAAAAGACTTCCTAAAGTTGAGGACTGAATGGGGGTTTGAGACCTCTCTCCGGTAGAAAAAGTGGACTAATTTTTATCAGAAGGGAAAGCTGGGTGAAACTACTTTGAGCTAGATTCTAAAGTAACGTTAGCATAAATTTGATAGTGGTTAAAAGAATGCGGAACGATTTATGTTGTTTAAACTTTGTTAGATGGGACTATTTTAAAATAGAAGGTTAACTGACTCTTGCTGAAAGTATTATTTGAATATGATCCATGCTACTTAACTTTTATTTGAAGGGAAAGTTGGTTGTAATAGTTCTGAGTTACTTTTTAAATAAACGCTAGTATAAATTTGATAGTGGTAAATATCAGACAAGCAAGAGATGAGGGTAAAATGCATGTGGAATGAACTACGTTATTTGTGGTAAATATCAGACAAGCAAGGGAAGAGGGCAAAATCTACGTTGTTTAAAGCTTATTAGAACAGGAAGCCGCCTGGGAAGATAACTGTAAAAAGAATGCAGAATGACTTATGTTGTTTAAACTCTGTTAGAAGGGACTACCTTAAAATAGAAGGTTAACTGACTCTTGCTGAAAGTATTATTGGAATATGTGGAATGATTCATGCTACAATTCACTCTGAGTTATATTTTAAACAAATGCTAGTATAAATTTGATAGTGGTAAATATCAGACAAGTGAGGGATGAAGGTAAAATGAATGTGGAATGAACTAAGTTATTTATTATTTTGAATTACTGTTTGAAAAAGGGGTAAAGAAAGATTATTTACGTTGTTTAAATTTTACTAGAAGGGAAAGTTTGATTACTTGTCTGTAAAGTTATATTTGAATATATGGCATGAACCACGCTGCTTAAATTTTATTGGAAGGGATCATGAGGTTTAGGAAGGGAACGGGAGAGTCTACAGAAGGTTGGGGTAAATAGCAAAGAAGTAAGAGACGAGAATAAAATATAGATAGAATGATTTATACTATTTAAGCATAGATAAAGATGGGGGGCTGAGATCAATACAAGAGTGGTTTCTTTTTTTTCTTTTTTTTCTTTTCTCTTTTCTTTTTTTCCTTTTTTTTTTTTTCCTTTCTCTGCTTTTCTTTTCTTTTGATATATACTTTTATTTTTTAATTCATATGTATACAAGATATTTTAGACAGAAGGTAGTGCCAGGTGTGGGCCCTGGGAAGTCGGGAGGATTAGGGATGGGGATTGTGGGGGGTGGGGTGGGGGGGTGTTAACATAGTTTTAATAAGAACAAGAATGTATTTATATACGGTGGTTCTTTTTTTTTAATCATTATTATTATTATTTTTTCCTTGGTTCATTTTACTTTTATCAGATCAAACAACACTCGAATAAAGGCATACACCAAGGAGGGAGGTAGAGGGAAAGAAGAGGGAGGAGTAAGGAAGGAGTAAGGGGAAGGTAAGGAGGGTGTCCGGGGAGTAAGGGGAGAAGGAAGGATTGAGGGGAAAGGGAAGTAGGAGGGGAGTGTTAGAGGGAGAAAGGAAAGTTGGAGGGGGTAGATGGGGTGTATGGAGGATGCAAGGGTGGGGTTGTGAATGATGAGTTGTGTTTTCTCTTTACTTGTTCGTTTTATTCCCTTTTTCTTTGTTTTTCTTTTTTTTCTTTTTTTTTATATAGTAAATACCCTGTATATAAATGATTGCAAATGGAATGTGAAAATTGAATAAAATATTTTATGAAGGAAAATAAAAAATAAAAAAAAAATAAACAAGAATCATACAGCCATACAGGTCGAGAGGGGAGGGGAACTCATCAACCCCAGGCCTGCCGGTACAGCCAGGTTTTGACGGCTTTTCCTGGAGAGAGGTGAGGGTCCGAATCTCCACGGGGAGTTCATTCCAAAGGGCCGGAGCTGCCACAGAGAAGGCCCTCCCCCGGGTGGTAGCCAGGTGGCATTGGCTGGTGGATGGAACCCGGAGGAGGCCGACCCTATGTGATCTAATGGGTCTTTGGGAGGTAATTGGCAGCAGGCGGTCTCTCAAGGACCCAGGTCCAATACCATGAAGGGCTTTATAAGTTACGACTAGCACTTTGAAGCGTATCCGGAGACCGATCGGTAGCCAGTGCAGCTCGCAGAGGATAGGTGTAACGTGGGTGTACCGAGGTGCACCCACAATCGCTCGCGCGGCTGCATTCTGGACGAGTTGAAGTCTCCAAATACTCTTCAAGGGCAGCCCCATGTAGAGCACATTGCAGTAGTCCAGTCTTGAGGTCATGAGGGCGTGAGTGACTGTTGCGAGTGCCTCCCGGTTCAGGTAGGGACGCAACTGGTGCACCAGGCGAACCTGGGCAAATGACCCCCTGGTCACAGCCGACAAATGATGTTCTAAAGTCAGCTGTGGGTCCAGGAGGACTCCCAAGTTGTGAGCCCTGTCTGAGGGGCATAAATTTTCACCCCCCAACCTGAATGATGGAATACTGGCCAAATTCTTGGGAGGGAAACACTACAGCCACTCAGTCTTGTCTGGATTGAGTACAAGCTTGTTAACCCCCATCCAGACCCTGACAACCTCCAGGCACTGGCACATCATGTCAACCGCTTCGCTGAGTTGGCACGGGGTGGACAGATACAACTGAGTATCGTCCGTGTATTGATGGTATTTTATCCCATGCCGTCGAATGATCTCACCCAGTGGCTTCATGTAGATATTGAACAGGAGGGGGGATAGGACCGAACCCTGAGGGACCCCATATTTCAGGGGCCTAGGGGTCGGCCTCTCCCCCCCAACTAACACCGACTGCGACCTGTCCGAGAGGTAGGAGGAGAACCACCGAAAAACAGTGCCGCCCACTCCCACCTCTCGTAACCGTCGCAGAAGGATACCATGGTCGATGGTATCGAAGGCCGCTGAGAGGTCAAGGAGCACTAGGATGGAGGAATGACCTCCATCCCTGGCTCTCCAGAGATCATCGGTCAGTGCGACCAAAGCTATTTCCGTGCTGTAGCCAGGCCTGAATCCAGACTGAAAGGCGTCCAGATAATCTTCTTTTCAAAGAAGGCCACCAAAACTGCCATTTCACGAGATGCAGTGTCTTCACGAACCCAAAATGCCCCGCCATCCTGGAATCATGAGCCCATTGGAGAACCACCAGACAAAGAGAGGCAGGGACGTAAAGTTTTGCCCCAATCCATGGTAAGTCATCTCTCATGGTGCATTCACTTGTATGCTGCTGGAACCAATCATCATGAGCAAGGGCATTCTTGAGATTGGAGAGAAAATCCTGAGACATGTCCACTTTAGAACATGCCTGTTGTCTAGTAACCACGGGAGCTGCAAGGCTTGACGTGGGAACAACCGGCTGGACCACGCTGAGCTTAGAGCAGTTGTACTGAGGGAGCCTGAACAAAGCATCAGCCATGAAGTCCCCCCCCCCCCCGGGATGTATTTCAGGTGAAATTAAAACGATTGAAATGCTGAGCCCAGCGCATCTGCTTAGGGGAAAGTCTCCTGGGAGTTCTCAAAGCTTCCAAATTTTTATGGTCAGTCCACACCTCAAACGGTGCTTAGCGCCCTCTAGGAAATGGTGCCATGTGGCTAAAGCCCAACGAACAGCAAACGCCTCCTTCTCCCAGATCACCCAACGCCTTTCTGTGTCAGTGAGTTTGCGAGAGGTGTATGCACAAGGTTGCAATTTACCTTGATCGTTTGTCTGAAGCAATACGGCCCGGGGAGTCCTAAAATAAGGGGTCGGTCCATCCCAGGCGCCACAATAAAAGAGATCAATTCTTGATGGGTTCCCATCTTCATTTCCAGTGGCTCAGTATAAAAATGGGCTGGGCCCCCACCCGCAATGGAACCATCAATTTGGCAAAAAACAATAGGGGTTTTCAAAGTTCTCAACTTTAATCCCAGTTTTTCCACCATCGCTGGACTAATCATACATCTGGAACAGCCGGAGTCCAGCAGAGCTGAAAGCTTCTCCATCTCACCAGCAGGTGGTACCCTTAACTCAATAGGGATTAACATGGGGCCCTTATTTGAACTCACCCAACGATGTGAGGTGTCGTCATCAGATTTGTCAGAGGAACTGGTGGTAACGTCCCCCTCCTCCTCCTCCGGCTGGAAACGCTGGGGAACATTCTCAGCAGTGCACACAGCCTCTCTCTTCTTCCTTGGGGCCTTGCCTGCTCTCCCCTCCCTCCTGGTAGGGGGTGGAGCGGTCTGAGCCAGTTTAACTCAGCAATTCACGGCGCGATGACCTTCCTTCCCTCAACGGAAGCACGTGAAAGGCTTGGTCTTGCCGGCGAAGCTTCCCTTCCCTTCACTTCTGGGGCTTTTTGGGCGGAGGGGGGGCGACCTCTCTGCTTCTCCCTCTTTCATGCGTTGAAGTCTGGCCAAATCTAACTCAACATCTGCTGCATTTTCGTACCAAGCAGCAACTTGTCGGGGAAGGTGTCTGTTAACGCACTGTTGGTAAATGTCCTCATTCAATCCCAAGGCAAACTGATCCAACAAAGCCTCTTCTGACCAACCTCTCATATAAGCTGACAGCTGTTGAAAATCCTGAACATATTCAGCCACTGGTCTATTTTCCTGCTTTAGGGCCATAAATTTCACCTTCCCGCATTTCTCAATGAGCGGGTCATCAAACCTCCTCTTTAGTGCAGCCATAAAGTCATTAAAATTCCTCAGGAGAGGGGAATTGCATTGGTGTAAGCTGACCATCCAGTCGGCCGCTTTGTCTTCCAATGAAAGTAAGACCATCTGCACTTTCTTCTCATCCGTTTCTAAATCTGGGCCATAAATTTCCATATAATTCCAAATCTGAATGATAAACAGCCCCAACCTCTTGGGCTCACCGTTATATTTCACTGTTAAGGGAGGGACTTTTGCCATTCGGTATCACCTGGGGGGGGCCTACTCTGGCAGCAGCCCTGGCTGGGGGGGGGGAGGCTGGTTCTGGGTTTCCTTGCTCCCAACCTCCCTTGGCCTCTTCACCCTCCCTTAATCTATGCATGGAGTACCTTTGTTCAAATTCTTCCGCTTCTCCCTTTCCATCGCTCTCCCATAGGTCTTGCACTTGGACATAGCTTCCTGAAGGAGCCGTTTAGCCTGGGACAATCTGTAATCTTTGACCCCAGCCTCCTCCCATTCAGCTGGTTTCTTTTTCGGTCTCCTTCTGGTGACTCCTGCATCCAACTCTTCAGATTCCTCTTTTTGCCCGACACCCAAAGTCCATCAGGGCGAACCGTAGGCTCTTCCACTCTTAGGCCAGCCAGCCTTTCAGTTAAAGATGGTTCTGCAGTTGCCCCTTCAGTCTCCTCTTCATTGCTCGCATGCAAAGACATTCTTTTTCTTCTTGTGAGTACACCCCCCTCGGTAGGTTGTAGCTCCTGGTGGGGTGTGTGAGACTTCACTTAATTGTCAGCACTTCTTCATTGGATAATCAGGAAAGAAAACCACAAGACTCCATTGATAGAAATCAAGTGTACTTTTACTAATTATAAATGAACAGAAGCGAAGCAAAGCAAAGTCTAATTATTTAGGCGCGAAAGCGAATAATATATTGTATAATTCATTCCCCTCCCCTTGGCATCCCATGTACAGTCCAATCATAATTCTCCCAAGTGTCAGGTGTGATAACCTCAAAAGGCATCACCAGGATGGAATGCCGGTGCTGTTGGCCTTGGCAGGAACCTTACTGCATGCGCAGTAAGGTGGACAGTTCAAACTCCAGAATCTTCCTCCAGCACAACAGTTAGTCCCCTCCCAAATACCATGCCCCCCTCCCTGTTTCAATGGCAGCCGAAGCAGCAGCAAAGCAGGGGCTGACAGTAACTGAACCAGTGGAGATGTGGATGGGAGATCACCAAGAAACCTTGATTTTTGTTGTCGCACTGGGGATAAATCGGCCCCTCATATTGGGATTACCTTGGCTGCAGAAATGGAACCTGCACATGAAAGGGTGGCTATGCATCCATTCAGCTAAACTGCCAGAGGGGGGGGAGATCTCCTACCTAGCCAGAGCTGCAACAGACCTAGTAGTTGTTACATGTGAGAAACGTGAGGGGGAGGAAAAAAATCCTAAATAATATTGGGACCTCAAAGAAGTTTTCAGCAAAAAACTCCCCACCACCACACAATCAATTGCAGCATAGAAATCCTTCCAGGGGAAAAACTCCCTAGGCCATAGATTTACTCGATGACCCCACATTAAATGGAGGAGTTACACAATTTCATTGATAAAACTTAAAAAGGGGGTTCATACAACCTGCTCATACAATGGGTGACCACGCCCATCTTGTTCAGAGAGAAAAAAAGATGGCCCTTATCATTTGTATGTCAACTATAAAAACTTGAACACCATTTGCGTGGAAAATGTGTACCTTTTGCCCCTCATGAAGGACATGTTAGCTCATTTGGGCAAGGGGAAAATTTTCACAAAATTAGATCTAAGAGAAGCCTACTACAGTGTCAGAATAAAAGGGAGATGAGTGGAAAACTGCTTTTAACTGTCCTTTGGGATGTTTCCAGTTTAGAGTACTCCCATTTGGACTTCAGGGGGCGCTAGCCACCTACATGCAATTAATTAATAAGGTGCTGCATGAACACCTGTACAAGGGGGGTTAGTTTACCTTGATGACATCCTCGTTTACACGGAAACATGTGAGGAACACATTACATTGAAGCCGGAACACACATCTTATATGCATTCACCCCAACTCTCACCCACTGTTCCCCTCCTTATTGAAGGAGAACAACATTTTGAAGTTAAAGAAATCTTGGACTCCAAGATTTGGGACACATATCTTTTTTGTAGGAAATTCAATTTACAACTTAATTGTGAGAAAACAAAGATGCTGCATTTGCAAAGGCTTCCATCAAGTAGCCCTAACCCTTGAAAGACCCAAATAAAAAGAATTCCTTTTTCTAAGTGTTAATAATGTACCATGAAACCCTTTTTCTAAGGGTTTCATGGTACATTGTTTAGGGAATCAATATACTCTTATCCTTTTTGGTAATCATGTAGTCTATTTCTTGCAGTGCTCTTTTTCATTTTATTGTTCTAATATCTTAGTTCTGGTCACTCTCTTTTAATTTCTTTCTTTTTGTTGTAATATGCCTAGATGCCTCATGGCAAGGTAGACAGCAAATAAAATTTAAATATAAATTAATTTATTTGATTGCTCACAGGAATTAAACAGCAATGCTTTCTTTTTTCTCTGAAGGCTTGCTTGTTCTTGTATATATCAGTTACTTTGAAAGTCATTGAAGCCAAGATGCTGGCACATCAAAGTTGAATAAGCACAATTTGACGGTTTTTTTTTTTTTTATTAAGCATGCCATATTCTACTTGGTATTATATGCTGCATTTTCTTTTATTTTCTTTTACGTAGTTTTAGGAAACATTGTTCATTAGATTGATAAATTGAATCTTACCTTTATGGTGCTTCAATTATCTAAAGGATTTAAAACAATGAACTCTAGTTCTAGAGTACACTAGAAATTTAACAATTAGCTGCTAGGATTACAATCATTCAATATACGAAGTTTAAAGTCACTGAGCAGCAGTTACAAGGCCTACATTATTTATGTTTTGTGCTGCCAATGCTGGGAGCTGCAAGATCTTTGTCCTAACAGATTACAAGGGTAAGGAGTGCAAATCAAGGGACTAGAGAGACTTGGTCATGCATGGATATACCATGTGATCCTTAATAGCAGTAACTGTTACAATCTGCAAATCCTTCTTCTTTTCTTCCAATTAGCTGAGTCTTTGTCACCACAAGCCAACTCCACAAGCTTCAGAAAAACTCCTAAACCATGAGTAAAGTTGAAAAACAGTGCTGCTCACCCAATATCCAGAAGACACTGGCTCACATCACCAGACCATATTGAAGCAAAAAAAGAACAAAAAATGCACTGCTATCACATCCAGATACTACCTACATCCTCCTTTTACTTCCTGTTCCTGAGATTATTCCTATTTCCCAACTATAAAAGTATTTCTGAGTTAAGAAGTAAACTGCAATATTTTATTCTTTATTCAGCTTAGTGACTGATTACAGATATTAGGTAATGTTTATTTTTTGTTGATCTTCCTGCCAGATCAGGAAGATTAAGTTTTTGATATTGTTTCATGAAAATTAAAGTTTTCTTGTTCTCTTCCCTTCTTCCTTTCTTTTTGGAAAATTTATGTTTATAATGCAGTAATTATAGTGTGATTTTTACCTCCATCTACGTAATAAAGAATGATAACTTTACTAGCAATCCTAATAGAGAATGGAGGAAAGAAAGTAACAACCAAAGATAATGGTTGCTATACCTGTACTTAAATCACTACTTAAACATCTTAGTTACCACTATTGCCAGTCAAAAGAACAGAAGTGTACACCATAAATTAGGTAGAGACAATCGACTGCTACCAATGAGATCTAAGATCTAAGATCTTCAGGCCTAATAAAAAAAATAACAAAACAAGAATGCATGTGCTTCTGAAATTTAATAAAATATATTTGAAATACAGGCTGTAAATATTATCAGTTAATAAGAAACATCAAGTGTCAGTCAGAACTCAACCCAGATCCTCTATTTTTAGATTCAGTTTGGTTAGTTACTCTTCTCTTTGCGGCTATTTTTGTGTTTAAAGATTATGCATAAATTGGTCTAAAGCAGATGGCTGTAAGGACCATTGACTTACCCGAAGGGTCTTTTTCAGGGCGCTGCGAAGGAGAATCCAAGCAAGGGTTAAATACAGCCAAACTGCCCAGAACTGAACTGAAACTTTAAGCCACGCCTCTGGTGCTGATTATCGTCAGATTTTTCAATGAAGATGTGGAACTGTTGCGCGCTGAGAAGTCCAACATTGGATCAACAAGAAACACAACCAGAACAAGTCCAGCTGGAACATCCAAGGAAACAAATGCAATAACAGCGGAGCCAGACCCCAGGGTGGGGTGGACTCTCCTTCGCTGCGCCCTGAAAACGATCCTTCAGGTAAGTCAATGGTCCTTTTCCAGGATGCTGCTCAGGAGAGTCCAAGCAAGGGACATACCCAAGCTAAATGTCACTAGGGCGGGAAGCAGAAGCAGACAGGGTCTTTCCGCTGGAATGAATACCCTGCAGAACACGCCTCCCAAAGGCCCCCTCCGCTGAAGCAAACTTGTCTAACTTATAATTCCGCACAAATAGAGATAAGGAAGTTTACGTGGCCGCTCTGCAAATCTCCTCAATGGGAGCCCGCGTTGCCCAGGCCATGGTGGTGGCAGCACTTCTGGTCAAATGCGCCGTGATGTGACTGGGTACTGGGCGAGACTGCAGAACATGGGCGAGAGCTATGCAGGCCCTAAGCCAACTGCCAATCGTAGACAAGGAGACCTTCTTGCCCTGAGATGACGGCTGGAAGGATACAAACAACAACTCAGAGCGTCGAAAACTGGCAGTACGCTTGATGTAATTGCGTAGCGTCCTGCAAACATCCAGCTTGTGCCAGCACTCCTCACGAGGATGCCTCGGATGCAGACAGAAGTCAGGGAGGATGACTTCCTGGGCCCGGTGGAACCAGGAATTAATCTTAGGCATGAAAGAAGGGTCCAGCCAAAGGATCACCCTGTCTTGGTGAAACAAGCACAAATCCTCATGAACAGACAAGGCAGCCAGCTCAGAGATATGTCTAGCCGAGGTTATGGCAATGAGAAAAACGGTCTTAAAGGTCAGATGTTTCAAGCTGGCTGAACAGAGGGGCTCGAACGGCAGTTCGACCAGAGCCCGCAAGACCACATTAAGGTCCCAAGTTGGGTATCTGTAAATCATCAGGGGACTCAGGTTAGTCGCCCCCCTGAGAAAACTGCGAATGGTGGGATGACGGCCAAGAGAAAGGTGACCCTCAGGGGCCAGGATGGTGGAGAGCATGACAACCTGACAACAAAGAGTGTTAGGCCTCAAACCCTTATCAAGGCCATCTTGCAGAAAGTCCAGAATGACAGGAATCGAAGCTGAAGAAGCTGAAGCACCTCTGGAAGAACACCAGGAAACAAAGGCCCTCCAGGTGGCGTCATAAATCCAAGTCATGGAAGGATGATGTGATGCCTGAATGGTGCTGATCACCGTGGTGGAAAGGTTGTCCATGCTTAAGAGATCCCTCTCAAGTGCCAAACGGCTAGTTGTAGCCACTGGGGCTTTGGATGAAGAAGGGCCCCCTGGCAGAGAGAGATCTCATGTGGAGGAATCTGCCACGGGTCTCAGACGGACAGACTCACCAGATCAGCAAACCAGGTCCTCTTGGGCCAAAAGGGGGCTACCAGAAGGATCTCTGCTGCCTCTGCCAGGATCTTCCTGATGACTCTGGGAAGAAGAGGCAATGGGGGAAAGGCGTAGAGCTGTTCCTTCAGCCAAGGGCAGTGAAGAGCATTTACCCCCTCAGCCCTCGGGTCGTGGAACCTGGTGAAGAACCTGGGAAGATGAGAGTTGACTGCTGTTGCAAATAGGTCCACCGGGGGGCAGCAAAATCTCTGAACTATGCTGTGGAACAGCTGCGGGTGCAGGCACCACTCCGAGTGATTGACAGTCGCCCTGCTTAGCCAGTCCACCTGGGTGTTCACCATGCCGGAGATGTGCTCCGCCTGTATGGACAGCAGATGAAGCTCCGCCCACCAACCTAGGTTGTTGGCTTCCGACATCAAGGACCTGGACCACGTGCTCCCCTGGCAGTTGATGTGCGCCTTCGTCGTGACGTTGTCTGTCAGCACTCGCACATGATGACCCTGAATGCCCATCTGAAATCGAAGCAGGGCCAACTGGATTGCCCTCAGCTCCAACCCATTGGTGCTGTGCAATGCCTCGGTTGAGGACCACCAGCCCTGAGCTATCTGGTTGCGGAACTGGGCCCCCCAACCGTACAGACTGGCATCTGTCGTAATGGAGACCCCTTCTTCAGGGCAGGAGACAATCACCATCTGAGCGGGCACACCTTCACGGAGACCAGAATGAGCCTCGGTGAGCTGCTCTCGTTGGCCCTTTGATAGGGCAGCAGGAGCCACTGAAGGGGACGAGAGTGAAGACGTGCCCACGGAACGATGGATAGGCACGATATCATCTTGCCCAGGAGCTGTGACAGCAGCACGATCTTGGCATGAGGAGACCGCTGTACCTGTATGGCCATCTCCCTGAGGCTATCCACCCTCTCTGGTGATAGGAAGATCTGGCAGGCGATGGTGTCAATGATGGCCCCTAGATGCTGAGGCCTGGTGGTCGGGCGAAGATGGCTCTTTTCCAAGTTGATGGAAAAGCCATGACTCCGGACAACCTGCATAGTGTACTGCAGATCCTCGACCGCTTGCTGGGGGGAATGATGACTGGATGAGCACATCGTCTAAATAGCAGTGCAGCCTTACTGGTTGCGACCTGAGGAACGCCACCACTGCTGCGAGGACTTTGGTGAACATCCTGGGGCCGATGACAGGCCGAATGGCATGGCCCGGTACTGGTAGTGCTGACAGGTGTAAGTGAACCTCAGGTATCTGCAGTGGGCTTTGCAGATGGGTATGTGGAGGTAGGCCTCTTTTAGGTCTATGGAGGTTAAGATGTCTCCCGGCCTGATGCAGCCCAGGATCGACTAGAGGGACTGCATCTTGGACCTCCGATAGGTGACATGATAATTTAGCCATTTTAAATCTAGGATCCCCCTCCACCCTCCAGAGTTTTTGGGGATCAGAAACAGGATGGAATAGAACCCTGACCCCTCCTGACCAGGAGGTACCAGCTCTATGGCCCTGATCTCCCTGAGATGTCTTATTTCCTGTTCCATGAGGGATCTTTTGACATGGCACGAGGGAACAGGACACCTGATGAAATGACGGGGAGGAAGAGAGAGGAATTCTAGGGTGAGACCCAGTCGGATTGTTTGTAATACACACTGGTCCGACGTGACCTGCTCCCACTGGGCGTGAAACAATTGGAGCCACCCTCCTATGGGAATTGATTCCCGACAGTCACTTATACTTTCTGAAAGGGCGGGAGCCAGATCCCCCCCAAAAGGGGCGTCTGGAGTAATATGGTTGGTGACCCCTGTCCCGAAAGGACTGATGGTCCTGGGACCTATCCACCTGCTGGTTGAATGGGCGATGCGACTGAGCAGAACTGGAAGAAGGTTCCAAGTTCTGAAAGGACTGCCTCCTATATGAGTAAAATCCCTTCTTATCGGATTTCTTAGAAACCGACAGCATCACCTTCTTTTTGTCCTTATTTTCCACTAGGACTGGATCTAACAACTCCCCAAAGAGCTTGACCCCTTTGAAGAGGACAGAAACTAATTTCCATGTTCCAATGCCTCAGCCATAAGTGACACCTGGTGGTGACATTCGAAGCCAGGGCCCAAGAAGCGAACTTAGCTGCACTGAGGGTGGCATCAGCAGTATACTCGGTGGCAGCCATGATTTTATTAATTTCCTGCCTTAACTTGGTATCCTTAACTGGAACCCTTGCCATTAACCACCTCAACCAGAGGAGAGCGGCCCTGGAAAGAAAGGAAGCCGATGCAGACGTCTTAATTGCCCATGCAGTCACCTGGTGCGTCTTATGACAGGCATTCTCAGATTTCTTATCCTCAGCCTTAAGACCCTCTAACAAATCAGACAGAAGCACCAATGTTGAGGTGAGGGCCGCTACCAGAGGATCGATAGGAGGCAGCTTAAGTAGAATAGAATAGAATAGAATAGAATTTTATTATTTGTATGCCGCCCTTCTCCGGGAGGACTCAGGGCGGCGAACAATTCAAGGGGGAAAAGGGGAACATAAAAAAACAAAATACAAATAATAAAAGTAAACAACAGTCGCACAACCATACATGTTGAGAGGGGAGGGAACTCATCACCCCCAGGCCTGCCGGCAAAACCAGGTTTTGACAGCTTTTCGGAAGGCCTGGAGAGAGGTGAGGGTCCGAATCCCTGTGGGGAGTTCATTCCAGAGGGCCGGAGCTGCCACAGAGAAGGCCCTCCCCCGGGTAATAGCCAGATGGCATTGGCTGGTAGATGGCACCCGGAGGAGGTCAACCCTGTGAGATCTAATGGGTCTGTGGGAGGTAATTGGCAGCAAGTGGTCTCTCAAGTACCCAGATCCAATACCATGAAGGGTTTTATAAGTTACGACTAGCACCTTGAAGCGTATCCGGAGACTGATCGGTAACCAATGCAGCTCGCGGAGGATAGGTGTAACGTGGGTGTACCGAGGTGCACCCACAATCGCTCGCGTGGCTGCGTTCTGGACGAGTTGAAGTCTCCGAATACTCTTCAAGGGCTGCCCCATGTAGAGCACATTGCAATAGTCCAGTCTTGAGGTCACGAGGGCGTGAGTGACTGTTGCGAGTGCCTCCCGGTCCAGGTAGGGACGCAACTGGTGCACCAGGCGAACCTGGGCAAATGCCCCCCTGGTCACAGCTGACAAATGGTGTTCTAAAGTCAGCTGTGGATCCAGGAGGACCCCCAAGTTGCGAGCCCTGTCTGAGGGGCGTAGATTTTCACCCCCCAGCCTGAGTGATGGAATATTGACCAAGTTTTTGGGAGGGAAACACAACAGCCACTCGGTCTTGTCTGGATTGAGTACAAGCTTGTTAACCCCCATCCAGACCCTAACAGCCTCCAGGCACTGGTACATCATGTCAACCGCTTCACTGAGTTGGCACGGGGCGGACAGATACAACTGTGTATCGTCCGCATATTGATGGTGTTTTATCCCGTGCCGTCGAATGATCTCACCCAGTGGCTTCATGTAGATATTAAATAGCAGGGGGGACAGGACCGAACCTGAGGAACCCCGTATTTCAGGGGCCTAGGGGTCGACCTCTCCTCCCCAACTAACACCGACTGTGACCTGTCCGAGAGGTAGGAGAACCACCGAAAAACAGTGCCTCCCACCCCCACCTCTCGCAACCGTCGCAGAAGGATACCATGGTTGATGGTATCAAAGGCCGCTGAGAGGTCAAGGAGCACTAGGATGGAGGAATGACCTCCATCCCTGGCTCTCCAGAGATCATCGGTCAGTGTGACCAAAGCGGTTTCCGTGCTGTAGCCAGGCCTGAAACCCGACTGAAAGGAGTCTAGATAATCGGCTTCATCCAAGGACCGCCGGAGTTGCGAGGCCACCACTTTCTCAACAACCTTCCCAATGAAGGGGAGGTTGGAGACTGGACGGTAGTTGTTCAAACTGGCTGGATCCAGTGATGGCTTCTTCAGGAGGGGTCTTACCACCACTACCTTCAATGCCGGTGGGAAGAAACCCTCCCGAAGAGAGGCATTCACCATCGCCTGGATCCAGCCCCGCGTCACCTCCCTGCTGTTCACGACCAGCCAGGAGGGGCACTGGTCCAGTACACAAGTGGCAGCACTCACCGCTCCCATGGCCTTGTCCACTTCATCAGGAGCAACAGGTTGAAAATCAGTCCAGAGGTGTCGTTCAAGACCTTCCCCCAGTACCTCGGCTGGCTCTGCGTAATTGGAGTCCAGGTCCATCCGAAGCCGAGCAACTTTGTCCGCGAGGAACTGGACATATTCCTCTGCTCTACCTTGTAAGGGGTTCCCCGCAACCCTCGTATTTAAGAGGGAGCGGGTCACCCTAAACAAGGCGGCAGGGCGGGACTCAGCGGACACAATCAGAGTGGCAATGTGGTTGTTCTTGGCTGTCCGTAATGCCGATAGATATGCTCCGATGCAGGCTTTTAAGAGTGCTCGGTCTGACTCGGATTTACTGACCCTCCAGCGGCGCTCTAGGCGTCTCTTTTGGTGCTTCATCTCCCGGAGGTCCTCGGTAAACCAAGGAGCCCTCCTGGATCCACTGCCACGGATCGGCCGTAAAGGCGCAATTTGGTGGAGAGCCTCAGACACTACCGAGTTCCAAGTAGTGACTAAGGTCTCCACTGAGCTGTGGGCGAGAGTATCAGGCATAACGCCAAGCGCCGTCTGGAAACCCTGGGGATCCATAAGACGCCTGGGGTGGAACCACCTAATCTGTTCCTCCTCCCTACAGCGGGGGATTGGTCTCTGAAAGTCAAGCCTCAATAGGAAGTGATCCGACCATGACAGGGGCAAGATCTCACTACCCCTCAGACCAAGATCACAACTCCACTGCTCCGAGAGAAATACGAGGTCGAGTTTGTGGCCTGCTGAGTGAGTCGGACCCTGGATTACTTGGGTCAAGCCCAAGGCTGTCATGGAAGCCATGAACTCCTGTGCTCCATCAGAGCGTTCGCCGAGCGAAGGCAAATTGAAGTCCCCCAGTACCATAAGTCTGGGGAACTCAACCGCCACCTCGGCTATTGACTCGAGGAGCAAGGGGAGGGCTGTTGCCACGCTGTTGGGAGGCAGGTACGTTAACAACAAGCCCACTTGACCCACAAGGTCCATCTTCACCAGCAAGGACTCACACCCGACAAGCTCCGGAGCAGGGATCCTACGAGGAGCTAAGGGCTGTCGGATAACAATGGCCACTCCCCCACCCCTACACTGGGGTCGTGGTTGATGAAGCACCTGAAAACCCTCTGGGCACATTTCTGTGAGGGGGACGCCTCCCTCCGGGCCCAGCCAGGTTTCAGTAATACATGCCAGGTCTGCCCCCTCGTCTGTAATTAGGTCCTGGACGAGGGGAGCCTTGTGAACCACAGACCTGGCATTTAGCATCAGCAACCTGAGACCAGGGTCCTGACTACTCACGCCATCTGGCCTTGGAGTGGAACTCACAGGGCTGGAAGGAGGGAAACCTCTGATATAGGGAACCCTCCTTCCCCGGTAATGGCTAGCCCTGAAGTTCCCGCCATATCTGCCCCTCCCCATTATAACCCCAATGTTCTGGCCCACTCCCGCATCTGTGGTCCCTCCACCCTCTCCCCAAGCCGCCGAATTCATCGGCAGGCCCTTCGACACACACATCCAAGGGCTGGGACCGAGCCCGGGTCCCCCTAGCACTTCTGCCAAAGCACTCAATGCAGGAGGATCCAGCTAAACTCCCAGCCCACCTAACATACCCATGCATACAACCAATCAATCCCCACAATACAAGTTAAAATAGAACAACAATATTACAATAAAAGTGGGAACATTCAATCAATCCCAGTCACACCATACTCTCCCCACACGTTTAAATATACAATTTTAGTATATAAAAATTATTAATAAAAATTACAGGTGTATAAAAAATTATGGGTCTGCGCAGTCCGAGCAATTACATAATCCAGGAGGCCGGAGAAATAATGTCCAAGCCTCCCAAAGCTGAATGTCCGAAGTCCAGAATGATAGCAAGGGCATAAAAGCAATAAGCCAACAATAGTCCAGAGTAAGGCCGGGAAAGTCTGAGAGACAGCAGGCTGCAACCGTGAAAGCTGCAGGGCCAACCACAGGAGATGGCGGCCAGCAACACCCCCTCCCATCGGGGACAAAGAAACATCCGGGAGCCAGGGATAGCCCCACGGCAAAAAGGGGGGGAACAACCCCATTCCCGGCTGTACCGTGACGCCACCCGTGGAAGCAGCCCGTTGGCAGGCCATCAGGCTAGCAACCCCACCCTCACCCTACCCTAACCTTAACCTAACTATAACTTAACACTAACCCCACCCTAAATTCTAACTAACCCTACCCTGTCCCTAGCCTGACCCCACAACAGCACAGCAGCAGAGGAGGCGTCAGACAACCTAGGGGGGTCGGGTCCCCCCAAATAGGTGCCGATAGCCGCTTCCACGGCAGTCAGATGGTCTCAGCCTGATCTTCCAGGCTCCAAACAGGTGTCTTCGGCCCCGGTGGTCGGGAGGTCACTGCCCGCCTTCCTCCGCAGGTGGCCCGACAGGTTCGCGAGATGATAGTGGCCCACAAGTTCTCAACAACTCACACGGTTAGGCTACAGCATTCCCGGGCGGCCACAGCATTCCCAGGTGGCCTCGATGGTTGCAAATGATGTAAATGATGGTTACAAATAATCAAAGACTCCCTCCCGGCAGCCGGGCTATAATATATGTTCAGGCGCCATTCACAGTCCCGCGGGATTCCCAGCTGGTCTCAGAGTCATAAGCAAATAGCAACTTCAGTGAGGTCTCCTGGTCAGCTGAGCTGCACTAACCAACACAGTGCTGGCCTTGATGTCTTCAGCGTCCCTGAGCACGGCAGCTCCATGAGCAAAGCCACCCCAAGCACGCCCCAGACACCCCTTAGTTCTTCCTGAGAGGGGGGGAGCACTTCCACCAACTCAGCACCGCCTACCCCTTAGATGGTGTTTAATAAGTCAACTCCCGGGGCTCCTAGTGTCTTCCGTGTCCTCAGAGCTCAATTGTTTTCAGCATAACTCAAACAGCCCTGACATACAACAGCGCGGTATCCAGCAACAGCAACAGTGGGGGGGGGGGCGTTAGCCACGATCTCAGCAGCTCAGATGTCAGCTTCAGCATTTCCCGGTGAGTGAACAGACCGCCCAGCTCTTAATCTCTGGCATACACACACACAGCTCCACAGTTCCACGTAGCCCTAGCTACCCAGTTCCCAACGTCTGGCTCTGAATGGCAACGGGAACGGGCTTCTCCGTCAGCAGCTTCAATAAATCAAGGCTTCAATAAATCAAGGCTTCCCTGTCAGCAGCAGCGTCAGCGTTTTTTCTGTGCCTAGCAGCTCCTAGCAGCTCCGGGGAGACGAGTCTCCCCCCTGCGCTGCTGGCACGGATGTTCTGGGGGGTTTGTTTATCTTCAGCCGGGCTCCTGGGCAGATATATCTTTCTTTTAAGCCATTTTTCGGAGGAACCGAGCCGGAGCCAAAAACTCGGCAGCCATCTTCCAGGGACATGCGCAGATAAGTAAATTCTCCAGGCTGGCATCCACAGTGTACAGCTCCTTATCATTGCTAGAGGGGGTAGCCATAGTAGCAGGCTGGGCCCATTGCGTCTGAACCAAATTAAGAAACATCTTGGGAATAGGAATGATCTCCTTGACTGAGACTGGTTCCTCAAACAAATCCCCAGATAAGTCATCCAGTTCAACAGGAGCTTGAACAGGTGGAGTGGACCCCATACGGGTGGCCAGCTTGGCCTTGTCCAAAATGGTTTTGAAATTTGTAATGTTTATTGCATAATATTTTTATTTCCGTTTCATTCTATACAATCACATTTACTGTGCATAACCGGGGCATATAACATTGAGTAATAAACACAGCCCTCACTTATATAGAAAATGCCCCCTACAATACAAACCGAGTATACCACCTTGACCCACCATACACCCTCTTTCAACCCCCTCCAACTTTCATTCTTCCTTCTCACATACCCCTCTACACCTACTTCCCCTCCCCCTCTATCTAACCCTAACCCTATCACTCCCTCTCTTAATCCATTCCCTCCCTTCCTTCTCCTCCTCCTCTCTCTCACTCTCTCCACCCTCCTTCTTCTTTCACTCAGCTCCTCCCTTTGGTATACTTCTATTACCTTCCAATATATTCGGTTTGTTCTGTTTTAACACTAACATTAAAAAGCCACAGTATACAAGTGCAATCATGTACTTTAAAATTTAACACATATTATGTTTTCCCCCCTCCCCCCCTCCCCCTAGATCCCCACCTCCCTTCCCTCCCCCCGACTTCCCAGAGCCCATACATGGTATAACTTTTTGACAATCACAGTCTAAAATATCTCTACATTGATATCAGCTTCTTACTGTTACCCAAATTTTAAACAGTTTAAGTTATTACTGATACTAAGCATAAGCTATCTGGAGTTTCTTAATCCCATATTTATTTTGTGTATAATCAATCCATTTTTTCCAGTCTCGTTTATATCTCTCATTTGAGTGTTCTTTGAGATATGCTGAAATTTTTGCCATTTCGACTAAGTTTATAACTTTCAAAGTCCATTCTTGAATTGTAGGCAAGTCTTTCTTCTTCCAATATTGCGCCACCAAGAGTCTTGCTGCCGTTATTAAGTACAGAACCAAATTAGTCTCTGCTGCCATAAAGTCAATACATATACCTAGTAAAAACAGCTGGGGGTTGAATTTTATCCTTCTTTTGAAGATATTTTGCAGGATCCACCATATTTTTATCCAAAATGCCTTAACATTACGACATGTCCACCATATATGAAAATATGTAGCATCAAGAGAACCACATCTCCAACATTTAGGCTGAACATTCGGATACATAGAAGCAAGCTTTTTGGGATCTAAGTGCCATCTATAAAACATCTTATAAAAATTTTCTCTCAGATTTTGTGCTTGTGTAAATTTCACATTTCTTACCCAAATTCTTTCCCATGTGTCCAGCATTATTGGTTCCTCAATATTCTGAGCCCATTTTATCATACAGTCCTTAATCAGTTCCGTTTCAGAATCCATTTGTATTAATACATTGTATATCCTCTTTATATGCATTGAGCTTTGATCTCTTATTTGTTTAAACAAATTATCCTCAACTTTTACAAAGCCAATTTTTTGATCTGTTTTCTACCTGGCCTGTAGTTGACCATACTGAAACCACGTTTGAACTACCTTCTCTTCTTTAAGTACCTCTAAAGATTTTAATTGCAACACCCCTCTTTCTAAAATAAGAAGTTGTCTATAGGTGGTTCTATCGTGTTTTTGTTCTGTATTCATATTTTCAATTGCATGTCTAGGAATTGCCCACATGGGCAATTTATCATTTAGTTTGTGTTGGTATTTTTTCCAGACCCGCAATAAAGCATTTCTTAAAATATGATTTTTAAAATTCTTATCCAGTTTTTTGTTAAATAACAAGTAAGCATGCCAACCATATACCAAGTCATGTCCCTCGATATTCAATATTCTATCATTGGTTAAATGAGTCCAATCACTAATTGCAGATAATGCCACTGCATCATAGTATAATTTTAAATTAGGTAATTTCAATCCTCCTCTTTCACGTGTATCTTGCATTATTTTCATCTTTACCCTCGGCTTCTTTCCTGCCCATACAAATTTGTTGATACCCTTCTGCCATTCTAAAAGATTCACATCTCTTTTAAGTATTGGTAACATTTGAAAAAGAAATAAAAATTTTGGTAAAATGTTCATTTTCACTGCCGCTATCCTACCCAGCAAAGACAAATGCAGTTTCTCCCACCTTTTCAACTCCAACTGTATACTATGCCAAAGTGGTTCATAATTATGCTTATATAATTTCCAATTTGAGGTTAAAATATTAACTCCAAGATATTTAACTTTTTTAACTACCTCACATCTTAGCATCGCTCCCAGTTCTTCCTTCTGCTTGATATTCATATTTATAGCTAATATTTTGGTTTTTCCTAAATTTATTTTAAATCCCGAGACTTGACCATATTGATTGATCGTATTCATTAAGACCCTACTGGATTCCTGCGGTTGTTCCAATATTATAACCAGGTCATCCGCAAATGCACGGACTCTGTATTCTTGCTGTCTAATCTTAATCCCTTTTAGACCGCCTAAGCCCCGTATCTTATTCAACAATACTTCCAAGGTTATAATAAACAATAATGGGGACAGAGGACAGCCCTGTCTTGTACCTTTTTCAATTTGAAAGGAGTCTGTTAGACTTCCATTGACTATGATCTGGGCTGTTTGCTGCTGATATATTGCACCAATTGACCGTAAAAAGCCATCTCCTATCTGCATTTTTTGCAATATCTTCAGCAGGAATTGCCAATTAACTCGATCAAAGGCTTTCTCAGCATCCAAAAATATAAATGCGGCCGGGATTTGATTGTTCTTTCCCAGGTATTCTAAAGTGTTAATAATTAATCTAACATTGCTCTTCATCTGTCTGCCCTGTATAAAACCAGTTTGATCGGTATGTATCAATTGTTGAATAACCACCATTAGCCTATTTGCTAATATTTTAGTGAAAATTTTATAATCTACATTGAGTAGTGAAATGGGTCTATAATTTTTTGGCTGAGTAAGATCTTGATCTTCTTTGGGTATCAACGATATGAACGCTGTCTTCCACGAAGGGGGCATTTTCCCTCCCGATTGAATTTTATTGAATAATTCTCTGAGAGGTTCTACCATTTCTAACTGTAGGTTTTTATAGTAAACAGCTGTTAAACCATCTGTACCTGGTGCTTTCCCTAACTTTAATTGTTTGATAGCCTTCAAACTTCCGGGGAGGGGTTGCCGCCGCCAGCAGCTTAATTGAGCTGCCTCCAGAGTTCTGGTTCGTTATCTATTTAATATCTAATAGATATCTCTTTTTTCAGGCAAGAAAAAAGCAGAGAGCGATTCAGTCGGTAAGAACCTTCTTTGAAGTTTGCAGTTTGTTTTTTTTGGCTGTGAACGGAGGAGGGGGATCAGCCAAGGCTGAGTCATTTAACTCCGGTCAGATCTTCTCAGCTGTTTTTCACAGCACAAGGCAAGGAACCCCCCCCCCTCAGGACAATCTTTTGAAACTAGGCTATTGAAAATTAATACGAGCAGAGACCAAACCTGAGAACTTTTTTTTTGTTTTCTCTATCAAAAATACCAGCTTCAATGTTATAAAAAACTCTTTTGTTTAATTGTTTTCAAAATGGCGATTTTATAGCTTCCGCATTTGTTATAATGATATATCTCCAATTTCCTGGCACAGAATCAAAGGAATAACTTCTTACAAATTAATTAGCTCCACTCCCTTGAAGCTTTCAAAGACTCTTTGTTGATATAGAGACATTCCAAACGGGATTTCTCTTTGTTTCTGTCTTGCTGAACTGTTTTGGTTTAATGCCAGTCTTTTGAAATCCTCCGTAAAACTCTCTCTATAAAAAAAAGGGAGGAATTTCTCCTTCTTCTCCAAACGGCATAGTGGACTAGCAAAATTAGAATAAATACTTAAAGCAAAGATATAATGGCATCAAAATCGACCTCTGCGAAATTACCTCCTAGATTCACGTCTCCCATACCTGGCACAAAGTTGCAGCCCCCACCCTCTATGCCCCCTAGTGGAGATGTACTAACAAAAGAATTTTTTTTGGAAATGTTCAGAGAATCCAGAGAACAGAACTTAGAAATGTTTAGAGAATCCAGAGAATAGAATTTAGAAATGTTTAGAGAGTTCAAAGATGAAATAAGGAATGAGATGGAAGTCTTATATGATAAATTTGATACTAAGGTCACCAAAATGAATGATGATATGATGGGAATTGTAAATGTAATGACAGAATATATTTCTGGAATGGAAGACAACTTAGAGATTCTCAATGAAGCTAAAACTAACTTGACATCTAAAACTGAAGTGGTGGAACAAAAAATTGAAAATGCTGAAAAACAAATTATTATGATACAGTATAAGCAGATGGAGCTTGCATTAAGAGTTAGGGGGCTGCGTGAAGAGAAACAGGAGAACTTAAAGCAAATGTTTTCTGAGGCTTTTGACTGTCTGGTGGGAAGACCGGGATCCAATTTTGATTGGCAGATTGACAAAAATTTTCGCGTTAATTCTTGGGCAGCAAAAAAAAGGCAACTCCCCCGAGATGTGGTAATATACTTTGTTACAAGAGAATCTAGAAATATGATATTACAAGAGTCCTATAATACCAAGCTTCAAATTGGCGGACAGGATCTGATTGTTTTGAAAGAAATACCACCTCAAATGCTAAGAGCCAGAAGAGATTATGCTTTTCTGGTGGAAGAGCTCAGAAAGCGTCAGATACAGTACAGATGGGATGTCCCATTCGGTATCATAGTTACAATGGACAAGCAAAGATATCGTCTCAGCTCTGTATGGAAAGCTCGAGATTTCTATCATAAGATTCTGAAGATGGGACACCCTGAACCTTCCGGATATGGAGAAAAACCATGAGACGGACAAGATAAACAGCAAACCACACAACCATCAGATAAAATGTACCATCTCCCCCTCCCGGAAGGGCAAGGGGTCAAGGAAAAAAGACCTAACTGTATGACCACCAGACAAACGGATAAACAAGCTACAATGCAACAACCTCAACAATCGTTGGCCATTGATCAAGGAGCTACAGCAACAAGCTCAGAAGCTGTGGGAGGAGCCAAACCAAAGGTGAGACAGGCCTTGCGGGAGGCTCTAAAAAAGCTTCAGGCAACCAAAAATGACAACTAAGATTTTGACATGGAATGTTAACGGACTGAACTCTCCACAGAAAAGAAAGAAAATATTTCATTATCTCAAACAGTTTAAGAATGATATAATTTGTTTGCAAGAAACTCATATCAAATCAACTGATCAAAAAATTTTGTTTAACCCCAAACTTGGTCAACATTTTGCGACCTCAGCCATGGAAAAGAAAAACGGCATAGTAGTATACTTAAGAAAAGACATTAAAGCCGAGCTAATCGAAGCAGATCCCTTTGGAAGATATATTGCATTAGATTTAATCTTAGAAGGGAAAAAGACATTACTTTTGGGAATTTATGCTCCTAATCAACAACAAGATGGATTTTATAGAAATCTCCATGCTAAATTAGTACAGTGGGACTTCAAGTCTTGTATACTACTGGGTGACTGGAATGGCGTGATTGATACCAAAAGAGATAAGAAGACATCTCGCCCGAACACCAAACTTCGAGCTAAGTTACCCAAATCCTTTTTTGACATGATGGACGACTTCGAATTGCGAGATGTTTGGCGTGAAAGGCATGCAGAAGAATATGACTTTACCTTCTTTTCTGATAGACATCAATCTCTTTCAAGGATTGATTTTATACTAATTACTAATGATTTACTTTCTAGGGTGAAGAAGACAAAGATTATGGCGAGAGTTCTTTTGGATCATAATCCAGTTTGGATGGAATTGGGAAGGGTAGTCCAGGCAAGAAGGTCTTGGAGGTTGAATGAAAATTTATTTAGATATGAAAAGTATATTAAGGATTGTAAAAAATTGTTATCTGAATATTTTGTTCTTAATATGAATAAGGGTACATCTATGGAATATGTATGGGATGCAAGCAAAGTGTATATGAGAGGAGTACTAATGAACATAAACAAAATACATAGACACAAACAAGGGCAAAAACGAAAAGAATTGGAAGAGGAAATTAAAGGGAAAGAGTCGGAATTAACATTGAACCCAGGTGATATAAAGATTAAGGAAGCAATTTCTATATTAAAATCCCAGTTTGATATGCTGATCTCTGACCAGGTAGCCACCAGTTTATTATATGCCAAACATAATACTTTTTGCAACGCAAATAAACCCGGTAGGTGGTTGGCTTATCAGATTAGGGAAAAAAGGAAAGCTCGAAATGTATCCAAATTGTGTTACAGAGGGAAGGAAGTTTTTCAACAGGAAGAGATCCAAAAGGCATTTCGAGAATTTTTTACAGAGTTGTACAAAGGGGATAAAATTAGGGACGTAGACATAGATAAATACCTAGATAAAGAGAAAATCCCCCTAGTTAGAGAAGAACATAGGCACAAGCTGAATCAACCAATAACCTCTGGGGAAATCCTGCTGGCAATCAAGAAATTTGTAATGTTAAATAGTCTAAATGAAGAGGGCTTTTGAGCCACTGCACCTTCCTCCCCCGAGAATTCAGCCTCCTGAACAGGCAGAATGTCATCCCCCTCCTCCCAGTTCGAAGCCTTGGAACCAGAAGAGGAGTGGGGGGAATTCAGGGAACATGGGGGAGAAGCAACCACGGGAACTGGCTGGGGCTCTAGGTGTTTAGTCTTGCGGGTGCGTTTGCCCTTGTGCAACATGCCCGCTTCGATGCCCTGGGAAATGGCCCTATTGATAACTTCCTGCATTTCCACTGAAAGATCAGGCCCAAGATCCTCCATGGGCCGAGCTCTGGGTTTGAGCCGTGAAGATGGAAGTTGAGGAGCCAAGGGACCCGGGCAGGGCCTTCTTCTAGGTCCAAAGGGCAAGTGAACAGATCAGCCTGATCTACCATCGAGGCCCCTGGAGATACTGCCCTAGACATGGAAGCTGTGGGGGAAAACTCCCGGCCCTCATCCTTGCTGTCTGAAACAGGACTTGGCTGGACCGGAGGAACCTCCATGGCAGGCTCCTCAGGAGACACCGATTAGGAGGACTGTGTTTGGTGCTGGGCCTTGGAGAATTGCTTTTCAAGGGCCTTTTGACGACATAATGCATCCTTGTCTGGCCCTGATCTCTGCTTAGGGGCTGGCCTGGAGTATGGTTTTGAGCCCCTGATGGCCTTCCTGGCAGCCACACCAGTCTGCCTGGAGAAAACCCTGGAGGAACCCCCTGCTTGGGTGGGAGCCTGCTCAGCCATTAGTAACTGTGGGCCAAGATTACCAGGGACTACCTCCACTCACCACCTTGCAAAAGCCCTGCAAACCAACAGACTACCTCCACTCACCACCTTGCAAAAGCCCTGCAAACCAACAGACTCTCTGAAGAGACGTGAAGGGATCACAGCAGCACTATCCAGAAGGTGGAATAAAGTGCAAGTGTTAACAGCTCCCAGCACTGCAGGAATGAGGCTTGTGACCAACGGCCCCAATCCTTGCCGCTCAGGTGAAAGGGATACACCTAATTGCCAGCCAGGCCGGACAAAGAGTGGCTCCTCGCGGCACCTGCTGTGAATCAGGTGCAGGCAGCTGCCACGAGGTTGAAATCAGAAACCAAAACTGCAAATAGCTCCCAAAATGGTGACCGGAAGATCTAATTACTTTAAAAGTTGCCGCCAAACCATCTGGAACTCTGAGGCACCACACCTGCACACCGGCCACCAAAGGCACGGATGCCAACTGCAGGAGTCTCAGCAGGGCTTTCCCCCTCCCAGCGAGGGTTGCAACAGTGCTGGCATCGCCACTCCAACCTGCGGGCTTGCCCCAGCAGCTGCCTGCATTCCCCGCGGCGCCTGGGAGTTAAGCAGGATGCCGGAGAACTGAAGAGTGAGTTAGAAACGAATTAAAGAAATCTAATTACACTCACTCAGCCTGATCACCCCCTAAACTGAAAATACTCACAGTAAATGCTCAGGAGAGTCCAAGTAAATAAACTAAATGCAGAGAAACTTAAAGCGTGTCCTACTGGGCTAGCTGAATTGAAAAATCTGAGGATAATCAGCACCAGTTTCAAAACTTAAAGTTTCAATTCAGCTCTGGGCAGTTTGGCTGTATTTAACCCTTGCTTGGACTCTCCTGAGCAGCACCCTGGAAAACTGAACAATCACAAGTGACTCTGTATTCAAACAAATATTGAATTAAGTACAATAAATGATACATGAGGAGGGGGGCCTTGAAGTCGATTTATTAGTAGTGCCTATGACAACTAACATTTTACAACTGGTTTCCTGGCACCGAAGTGCCTTGATATCCCCTCACTTTTTGGGGAATGTTTATGATGGCCATGTGGGACATTTCACTTTAATGTCTAATGGAAGGTAGCCATGGGAATGTATGTTTATTCAGTTCTCAGGGCAGTTGGTAAAGGAAACATCTTCACACTTGTGTTTTGGCTAAAATCTGCATTCTAACTAATTGGAGGGATCTCTACTGCTTTAATTCTACTTACCTAAGGGGATTCAGACATTGCTTTGAACAATGGTTTCCATTCTACTTAATAAAAGGTTCCTTTTGAAATACTCGGTTTCAAGAGTCTTCACTTTTTTAAGCTAGGGGAGGAACCCTTATACACAAATTCCTATCATTTTAATTAAAGACTTACTTAACATCTCTATCTTTATCTCTAATGAGTTAAATTTTTGATCTTATCAACCTGTCCATGGGGTTTTCTTGGATACAAAAAAAAAGTACCGTAGTTTGTCATTGCTTTCTACTAGACATCCAGAAAGAAGGACAAATGAGGAAATGTGTAAGCTGGGTCCCTTTTATACAGATATCATTATGTCTCATGAATATACATCAAAGTAGCACATGTATTGTCATGGCATAATGATCCTTTATATTTTGATGAACTTTCCCGATTCTGTAGGTGTTGTTCACCTCCACTTTCTCCCAAATCCAATTTAAGATGGAGATTTGGTATAGTTCTTTTCCATACATTAGAAACTCTGTACAATTGTGTATAGGCTCAGGAAACCTGGGCCTCTTACTATAATTGTTCTACATGTTACTAGGAGTTTTTTTTTTGGTAGCTCACTAAATTGTAATATAAAAAGGATATTTATATTTATGTATCTATAACATAATAATAATTTTAAATACCCATTAAAATATTCAACATAATTATATGCATTACACCAGTACAACACATGGGTTTCAAAGTACAACCCTGCTGTATAATTATTTTATTTTATTCCATAATGAAAAAAACATAGGAAACACAGGAAAAATAAATGTAAGACATTTCCAAATAGTTTATTAGAAATAGAACATTCTTACATTCTTCTAAGATTCTACTCTATGAAAGTCTAAAGGACTAGGTCTAAACTATTTTTTTAATTTACTTAACGTATGAATTCAAATATCAGAATAAAAACAACTGTAAAATAGGCATCTAGATTACTATATAAATATATTTTTTTTAAATGCTTAAATGTTTACTTTTTAAGAGTGGTTAAAGTACTTTAAGAATAATATGGCAGATATTGCTCTTATAAATGAAAAATCTAAACAGATAAATAGAATTAAGTGACTTAATGTTGCATAATCTTGGGTTTGTATCAAAGACCCATGTAGTAGATAAATGACAGGAACCTGGTCATTATGAATGACAAATCCAGGGGGGCATAGGCAGCGTCATAAGGGTTCACATGCGAAACTTTGGGGCTCCAGAGGAGTGGTAATATCCTTCCATTTTGGGGACCTCTTTGGAGGTCAGAACTTTCTTGTAGGGACAGTGAGGAACGGGTGTGTGGGCAAACATGAACGGGAGTGCCGCAAACCTCCTGGAATGCCTGCAATAGCTCCCAACCCAGTAGAAAAGAAGACAGCCATAGTGAGCTGTCAAAGTTGAGGTGGCCATATAAAGAGAGAGAAGAAAGTATGTTGGAGTGTTTGGGTGAGATCATAATATTATCTTGGGGTACACTGTATTCAAAAAAATTTTTTTACTTCCTGATTGACTGAGAATACAAAGAGAGAAGGCAAAGGGGTGGGGAAACAGTGGGTTCTTGACTATCCCTCCACCCCTTGAAACAGTGGCGGAGAAGTGAATGCCAATACAGATAAATGGTTTATTAAATCATTTGGGAGGATGGTTTGGATAAATAGAAAGCAGACTGGACAGAGTTGATTGCTAATGAAAAACTTTGATATTGAAAGAACTTGGAACTCTGAGGCTGCTTTCGGATTTTTTTCTTTCCTTACTTAATTTTTTCATTAACAACAATAGCAACAGAGAGAATATATTAGAAAGAACAAAGAGAGAGGCTAGAAATAATGACCTTGGACAAAGCATAGTGACTTGATAAACAGAGTGATGATAAAAACTGTCTCATAAGACATAACATCAGCTGTAGATTTATCTTTTGTGGTTTTTTTTTTTTTTTTTTGCTTTCTCACTTTTTCGGCTACAACTTTGGAATTTTGGAACTGTTTTGGAAATGTGGAGCTTTTGCTTGTATAAAAACTGGAAGTTATTTTCCTTAGCTGGACTTGTACTTGGATTTTTAAAAGCCACCTCTCTTTTTGTTTTTTCCTTTAACACTCTCTACTTATTGGGCTTTTCTTTTTCTCTTGCCAGAGTTGGAGGGAATAAGGGAGATTAAAGACTTATTCTTATTTTATAATTGCATCTATTTTTAATATATTTTGTGCTCTTTAAAAAAGTTTGGTTTCTTTTCTCCTCTTTATTACAATTGGATTAGGGTAACAAGAACATGAAGCTTGGCTGACCAGATTTAAAACAGAAGGATCTTGGATACTTGGATATTTGGAGGGTTGATCCTCAAAATTTGGATTACTTTTTTTTCTTTTTTCTTTTTCTCTCTCTTCTTTTTTTACATTTGGTTTATAAAAAATAAATCAGCACGATGAAGAAAATAACAGCATATTCTTCATCGACAGCAACAACCTCCAGCCCTACAGCACAAAAAGCATCAAATACGACAACGCAACAAGTTAAAACCAGTATGGAATTAAAGAGTATGTTACAGGCTATGCATGAAGACCTCAAAGAAAGAATAAACAAAGTGGATGAAAATCTGAAAGAGGTTAAAGAGATAATGGGAAAGAATGAGCAGAGGTTGCAGAAAGTAAAGGAAAAGGTGGAAACAACAGAGAAGAAAATGGAGGAGATGGACTATAAATTGACAATAACAGATAAAAATTAAGAAAATATAAATATCTCTTGGGAGATGGATAAGTCTGATTATTATTTAAGATTTCAGAATATTGAAGAGGAAAAGGGAGAGAACCTAACAGAATATTAGTAGATGGACTGGAAGAAAGCAGGGAAAAGGTGCTAAGTGGGATTGACAAAACTTACAGTGTCCATACAAGATACGCTATAAGAAATAAGTCACCCAGAGAGGTACATGTAAGATTTAGTGAGAAAATATTGAGAACATAGATCTGGCAGGCTGCAAAGAATACTACAATAAAATACACATCTAGAGAAATAATGGTCATCCAAATGCAACTGCAAATGATGGATTTTGGGGAGGGATTCATAAATATGATTAAAACAATTTATAAAGAACTACAGGCTAAAGTGATGGTAAATGGAGATATGACAGAAAAAGTGCCGATTATCTCCGTTATTATTTATATTGACACTAAAAGTTTTGAATAGAAAGATAAAGCAAAATAAAAGAAATGAAGATTAAGAAAGAAGAATATACATTGCAAGCATTCGCAGATGACTGAGTATTTATTATGGAAGATCCAATAGAAACAGGTCAAAAACTAATAGAGCAAATAGAAGAGTATAGAGGAGTAGCAGGATTGAAAATTAATAAAGATAAAACAAAAATTCTAGTGAAAAATATAACAGAAAAACAAAAAATGGAAAAACTAGATATTCAAATAGTAAAAAAAGTGAAATATTTGGGGATACAGCTGACTTCGAGATGTGTAACTATTAAGGAAGATAATTATTACAAATTAAGAAATCAAATTGAAAAGGATGTAGAGAAATGGAAGAATAGCAATAATTCAGATGAATATAGTATAAACTTTATTATGGTCAAAGACCAGCAATACACATTACTTTTTACTTTTACTTTTTACAATATATTAAAAAGTACTGACATTAATATATAATTTAATATATAATTAAAAAGTATTGACATTAAAAGTGGATAATAGCATATATGTTCTCAAATTGTTCGGGTCACTCCCTGGTTTACATAGGTGAAAAGACGATACGTATGGGAGTAAATACAATGGTCCAGAAATTGTTAGAGATATGTCCAAATAATTGGTACAAGATGACTATACTTCTGTAACCATTTTTTTCTTGTGGACATTGCAGCAACACAGAATTTTGCCACTGCATACGTGGTAGCCGGGTTTCTGTCCTGGAGGAGAAAGCCTACATAAAAATTGCCTGCCCTCCCTGGCAATCTCTAATAAGGGGAGAATATGTGCAGACCTATAAACTCTGCATAGCTCACAGTGTAATAGAACATGTGAGATATCTTCAATTTCTCCTTTACCACATATACATACCTGTTCTGCTATTGGAGTTCTCTTATACCTGCCCTGGAGAAGTGCTGAAGAAAGAATATTAAATCTGGCTCTGAAGAAAGCTAGATTCTTTGTTTTGGGAAGATCAGATCATTTAGATATCTTGCCGATTCCCACACACCCTGTTTGATTTTGTCCCTACTGTGGAGTGGCAATCTATTTAGTTCTTCTTGGAACTCCATGTCCTTCATTCTATTGATTACTACTTGCTTTACTTGGTCAAAGCCTAGAGACATTAAGAATACAGGCGAGAGCCCATAAGAGCCCAGCTTGTGATGAATTGCCTGTTTCCAGGAAGGGGGGGAAGTTGTCAGTAAACACTAGTGGGGACAGTCCCTCTGGAAAGAAATGCATTTTAAGTAAGGTGACCAGATTTTCAGATTGGTAAAGAGGGACACCTTTGACCGAGGGGGGGGGGGGGGCTTGATTAAAAATTTTATACGGAAAAATTATACAGAAAAATTATGGACTGTGCCGAAATGGATAAATTAACGAAAGAAATACAGCTGGGTGAGCTCTCCGGTGCCCCGCGCTTTCCTGCCTCCTTCCATCACGAACCAGATCACAGACAGTGGTCACATTGAGGAAATGGGGATTTTATAGTATCCTTCCCCTGGAGTGGGGAGGGAATGGGGATTTTATAGTATCCTTCCCCTGGAGTGGAGAGGAAATGGGGATTTTGCAGTATCCTACCCCTGGAAGGGGGAGGGAATGGGGATTTTGCAGTATCCTACCCCTGGAGGGGAGAGGAAATGGGGATTTTGCAGTATCCTACCCCTGGAGGGGGGAGGGAATGGGGATTTTGCAGTATCCTACCCCTGGAGGGGAGAGGAAATGGGGATTTTGCAGTATCCTACCCCTGGAGTGGGGAGAGAATGGGGATTTTATAGTATCCTTCCCTTGGAGGGGAGAGGAAATGGAGATTTTGCAGTATCCTACCCCTGGAGGGGGGAGGGAATGGGGATTTTGCAGTATCCTACCCCTGGAGTGGGGAGGGAATAGGGATTTTATAGTATCCTTCCCCTGGAGGGGAGAGGAAATGGGGATTTTGCAGTATCCTACCCCTGGAGGGGGGAGGGAATGAGGATTTTGCAGTATCCTACCCCTGGAGTGGGGAGGGAATGGGGATTTTATAGTATCCTTCCCCTGGAGGGGAGAGGAAATGGGGATTTTGCAGTATCCTACCCCTGGAGGGGGGAGGGAATGGGGATTTTGCAGTATCCTACCCCTGGAGGGGAGAGGAAATGGGGATTTTGCAGTATCCTACCCCTGGAGTGGGGAGAGAATGGGGATTTTATAGTATCCTTCCCTTGGAGGGGAGAGGAAATGGGGATTTTGCAGTATCCTACCCCTGGAGGGGGGAGGGAATGGGGATTTTGCAGTATCCTACCCCTGGAGTGGGGAGGGAATAGGGATTTTATAGTATCCTTCCCCTGGAGAGGAGAGGAAATGGGGATTTTGCAGTATCCTACCCCTGGAGGGGGGAGGGAATGGGGATTTTGCAGTATTCTACCCCTGGAGTGGGGAGGGAATGGGGATCTTATAGTATCCTTCCCCTGGAGGGGAGAGGAAATGGGGATTTTGCAGTATCCTACCCCTGGAGGGGGGAGGGAATGGGGATTTTGCAGTATCCTACCCCTGGAGTGGGGAGGGAATGGGGATTTTAAGGGTGCGGAGGACATGCCGGCTCACTGATTCTCCCCAACCACGTGATTTTCCTCCTTTCCAGCTGGGTGGTGGGAGCACCTGGGATCTCCCTAGGTCAAAGCCGAGAGGAAGGGGGGAGATTCCATATGAAGGCATCCCGAGGCTCTCATGCGGGACGTTTGGGGGCGTGGTTGCATCTTTTCCCTGGCTTCTCCGAGCTTTGTTCCTCCCGCTTCCGCTCCTTCAGCTGGAGACAATTACACACACACACCCCAAAGAATCCTAGGCACACAAACAAGCAGCTTCCCCACCGTGGGCTTTGTTCTTAACCGACAGCAGGCAAAGGGAATAGAGAGAGGCGGCGGCGAGGCTACCTTTTGCGGGGAGAGCAGGAGCTTGGCCATGGAAAGGTGCCCTGGGGCTGGGATCCAAGGCGCGCTTAACTAGGCGAGGAACTTGTGTGGACCCGCCGGGGCATGGGAACAGAGGAAAAGAATAGAGGAGGGCATGTGGAGAAGAAAAAGCGTGCCGCGTTGTCATCGGGGCTGCTGAAGCTTGCGAGGGAGATCTAGAAGCAGATGAGATGGGACTTGGAGTCCTACGATCTTGGCGAGTGGGGATTCCTGCGATGGGATTTGGAGTCCTAAGACACTGGCCATTGGGGGCTGCTGCGATGTGATTTGGAGTCCGATGCCCCTGGCGATTGGGGGTTCCTGCAAGGAGATGCGGGAATAGGGGGAGGGGTCTGCACAAGCCCCCCCGACCCCCTTCTTTAGAAGAGCCGGAAGCATTAGAGGAGGGGGCTTTGCACATCCCCCCTCCCCCGAAGCCCAGTGCCTGCTTACAACAGCCCCAGATCGCCAGTGTCTTAGGACTCGGCACGCTTCTTCTTCTCCACACGCCCCCCTGTCTATTCTTTTCCTCAGTTCCCATGCCCCGGCGGGTCCGCACAAGTTCCTCGCCTAGTTAAGCGCATCTTGGATCCCAGCCCCAGGGCACCTTTCCACAGTTGGCCAAGCTCCTGCTCTCCCCGCAAAAGATAGCCTCGCCGCTGCCTCTCTCTATTCCCTTTGCCCGCTGTCGGTTAAGAACAAAGCCCATGGTGGGGAAGCTGCTTGTTTGTGTGCCTGGGATTCTTTGGGGTGTCTGTGTGTAATTGTCTCCCGCTGAAGGAGCGGAAGCGGGAGGAACGAAGCTCGGAGAAGCCAGGGAAAAGATGCAACCCTGCCCCCAAACTTCCCGCATGGGTTGTAGATCCCTTGTAGGGGGAGGGGAGGGAGGGGAAGAGGCTCCGCAGGTGGGGGAGGGGAGGGGGGGAAATGGGGGATGCTGTGGAGGTAAAGGAGATGAAGAAGACCTTCATTGTGCCAGCCATCAAACCCTTCGGATCACTATGATTTCGCCGCCGCCATTTGCAAGGAGTGGGAAGGAGAGGAAGGAAGGAGAGAGCGGAAGGAAAAGAAGAAGGGATCTACAATTCTACATGGCTCTCCGGCTGGAGGGAGCCGCGCGGGGGGGAAACGGGCATCTGTCAAAACCCCGAATCCCGTCTCAGCCTTGGGTGGCTGCGGCAGAAGCAGCGAGTGCGGGGGCGACGCTTCACCGGGAGCGACTTCTCTTTCCCCGCTGCATAGGGATGTGGGGAAAGGGCTTGGGCGCCTAGTTTTCTCTCCCCCCTTCTTTCCTTCTCTCTCTCTGCTCTGGGAAAGGAGCAGCGCTCTGGCGAGCACCGAGAGATTCCCCCGTTCTCTCTCTCTCTCTTGCTCTCCCAGCCCTTCCAAGCCGAGGCAGAGGGGGCGGGAAGAGGAGTCCGAGGGGGAGGGAGGGAGGAAGTGGAGGCGGTTGCGATGGCTGGGCAATGGCCAGCAGTGGCCGAAGCGGGGGGAGGGAGAGTGAGATTTTGGCGAGGCGGCCGCGGGAAGGACCGAGGGAGGAGGAGACGACGGGGCTGCTTGGGAACGGAGAGGACCAGGGCGCGGAGGGAAAGAGCAGCGCGCGCCCAGCCGCCACCGCCTCCACTTCGGAAGGTTCCTCCGGCGGATTGTCTTCCCCGCGTCGCCCTTGCTCTGGGAAAGGAGCAGCGCTCCGTCGAGCCCCGAGAGATTCCCCCGTTCTCTCTCTCTCTCTCTCGCTCTCCCGGCCCTTCCAAGCTGAGGCAACAGGGGCAGGAAGAGGAGTCCGAGGGGGAGGGAGGGAGGAAGGTGAGGCGGTGGCGGCGGCTGGGTGATGACGGGATGGTGGGAAGCAAGGCGCTGCCAGCGGTGGGAAGCGACCACGAGTCGAAAGAAGGGAAGCGACCATGAGGGAAAGAAGGTGGCGGGGGATCCACAGCTCGGTGGGCGTCTCCTCATGGGACGGAACCCTCTCTCTCTCTCTCTCTCTCTCTCTCTCTCCCTCCCTCCCTCCCTCCCTCTCTGCCGCCCCATCCTGTGGCTGCCACCATGGACGGGGAGGAGGAGGAGGTGGAGGAAGAAGAAGAGGAGGAAGCGGGACGAATCCTTTTGAGAGGGGATGGGCGTGACCTGGGAGACACAGGGAAACTCCGCAAAGGGGGAGAAGGAGAGGAGGGCCATCTCCTCCCCCCAGCGCCTCCTGATTCCCACCGGTAACGTTACTCACCAGTTAAGCAGCAAGCAAAAGAAGAAATGAAATGGAGCGTGCTAAGCTAAGCGGACTCCAGCCAATCAGTGAGCTGGCTGGGATGGAAAATTTTAAGCACGCCATGTGCTTAAAGTTTTCCATCCCAGCCAGCTCACTGATTGGCTGGAGTCCAGGCCAATCAGTGAGCGGCAGGCTGGGCTGGCTTAGATTTTTAGTGTAGAACGGAACGAGCGAGCGAGCTAGCAGCTGATGGGCGGGGGAGCGAGCGCGCTGCGAGCGCCAAAATAAAGCAGGTTTTTTTGAGAATGGCCCGGGACACGGGAAAAATTATGAAAACACGTGCTTGTCCCGCCAGATGCAGGACGTCTGGTCACCCTAATTTTAAGCCAATGAATGATCATCATCTTCCAGGCTTTAACTTGAATTTGAGGCATGCGTGTCTCAATTCTTAACTGGGCATTCACAGATCCTTTGGGTGCAGCTAAGATGGCTCACAGGAATTTGGTTTGTATGGTTTCTAGCAAGTCTTTCTTTGCGAGGAATCCTGTTTGTGCTCCATATAGAATTTGCAATAATGTTTTGGCCTCGAAAAGTTTTAAGGCAGCAGGTATTAACTGCCCTCTGCCTGTGTAAAAGAGGTGTTTAATTGCTTTTGAGGATCTATTGGCTGCTTGCAATGTATGATCCAAGTGTGCCTTTCATGTCCCATGTCCCATACCACGCCAAGGTATCTAAATATTCTAACCTGTTCTAAACTATGTCCTTCTATTTTCCAGGGGTATTGGCTAGATCTTTTAGCAAAAACTAAAAGTTTTGATTTATCAAAGTTAAGGACCAGCTTGTTTTGCCTGCAATAGCCAAATGTTGCCCTAATTGCTCTCTTCAATCCTACAGGCGCTTGTGAAATAATAGTGGCATCATCAGCATATAAGAGAATTGGAATTTTGCGTTGTGCTAGGTTAGGAGGATGGAAATCAGGGTTCTGTAAGAGGATTGATATAGAAGTTAAAGAGGGAGGGGGATAGGATGCAACCCTGCTGTACCACTTTACCACTTTTTGTACCCTTACTGGGCCAGTTAAACTCCCTTGGGGATTGCACCTCACTTTCAAGGTGGAATTGGCATACAATTTTTGTATGAGGAAGAGCAGGTGTTTATCGATAGTGGTGCATTTTAATTTCTCCCAAAGGGTGATCCTGGATATTGAATCAAAGGCCTGTTTAAAATCAAGGAAGGCCACAAAAAGAGAGGATTTTTTTATACGTGTATTTTTGTACTAAATGGTGGAGTACCAAGGTATGATAGCAATAATTCAGATGAATATATTACCAAGATTACTGTTTTTATTTCAAACAATATGAATAAAATTGGAAAAAATATTTTGAAACCTTAAATAAAATAATAGGAAAATATATTTGGCAATCAATGAAATTGAGAATTAATATAAAAATGTTACAAGACTCAAGGATTAGAAGTGGATTTGGTTTACCAAATTGGGAATTATATTATCAATCAGCAGTTTTAACATGGATAGAAAAATGGGTTCACCGACAAAATGGCGAACGACAAAACCACGCCCAACTAAACCGCGGTGATAAAACCGTGTGTTCTAAAGCGCTCCGACGAATGAGCACTGAATAGCGCCGACAACAGCGCAGAGACAGAAAGGCGTTGTAAAACTAAACCTAATCCCTAGCGCTAAACGTAACACTAAACCTTACCCTTAACCTAACCCTAACCCTAACCCTTAACCTAACCCTAACCCTAAACCTAACCCTAAACCTAACGTTAAACATAACGCTAAACCTAACCCTAAATCTAACCCTAAACTTAACCCTAAACCTAACCCTAAACCTAACCCTAACCCTAACCCTTACCTTAAGTTAAATCGGCTTTCTGTCTCCGCGCTACTGTAAAGCACCCTTCTGTCTCCGTACTGTTGTCTCCGCGCTGTTGTCACCGCGTTGATGATGTCACGGTTTTAGCGACGTGGTTTAGTGGGGTGCAGTTTTGACGTTCGCTCTTTTGTCGGGTCAAAAATGGACATCTTCAGTGTCCCCCTGCAATTCTGCCTTTCTCTGAAGGACAGTTGCCCCCCAGCCTGGGGGCTGCCTGACTTCTTTATCTTTTCTGTTGATCTATTCAACAATTTGGCGGCTTGTGCCTCCTTTACTGCTGTCTGTAGTGTTAACATTGGTTTCGCCAGTAATTGTCTCCATAACCGAACATGCCAAACCCCACAGACCAATCTGTCTCAAAGGGCTTTGTCTAAGTTGCTAAATTCGCAGTAGATAGCTGTCTTCCGGAGCACCACCGTATAACAGCTGATAGACTCACCCTCCGCCTGGTCCCTATGGTAAAAAGCATGTCTTCTAGCAATGCAAGATGGCCGGGGAGCATAATGTTCCCGCAATTTACCTATAATATGTTCCAAGGAACTGTCTGAAGGGGTTGGGGCACAATGAGGGCTCTTGCTGTCTCAAACACTTTTTTCCGCGAATGCTCAAGGAGAACAGCAAAACAACCAAGAATTGAGGAGCACTTTGTTGGCAAGAGATCTGTAAGTAAAACTAACCTCCCCTCCAAATCCAACAATCTTGAGAGATTAGAACGGGACCTACAAAGAGATTTGGCAGAACAGCAGCTACTAGACTTTCCCGATCTAATGGGGGGGGGGACAAACTGAAAGCCAGCTGTTCTCACAAACAACTAGTCCAATTACATCCTGTATGGAGTCTGAGTTAAAGGCTAAAAAATGTAAAGAACAACAAGATAATTCAGAGTATGGAGAGTTTACCTTGGGAAAATTCAACAGAGTTTATGGCAAAGCAATGCCTTCTCACAGAGCAAACCGTTTCAAATATTTAAACAACTAATTGCCATCCAACATGATTTAGAGTCATTGAAAAAAGATATAGTGGTTTTTCTTCAAGCACTATATCGGGTCCAGGCATCCCCACTAAAGTTCTTACAGCAGACTTGGTTAACTCCCATACACAGGATAAGAAAGAGGAAAAAGAGCAAAGAGCCAGAGGAACAGTTAAAGAATCAGATAAAAAATGACAGTCCACTCAGAAAAACAGTCCTTCCCCAGACAAGGCAACGAGAGGGAGATGTATTAATAGAGAAGTCTCACTGGAAGTCAGGAAAGCATCTCCCCTCCCCCAATTACAACAATCACATCACTCACTACAATCACAACGGATTGCTCTTAGAATCCATATAAACAGACTTAATTACGGATGTTGGAATTCCAGAAGTGGAATACTAAATTCCCTAAGCCAACTTCTTCAGGAGAGAATTTAGCAGAGAAGATTGCAAAAATCCTCTCAAGGGTCACAGAAATAAGTAAGGAACACATTTTAGGTGGAATGGACGAGACATTTAGAGTACATACAAGATATGCAATGAGAAATAACCTACCGAGAGGTACATGTAAGATTCATTTTAAAAAACTCTAAAAAATGAAATGAAATATTGCAAGCAACAAGAACTATAATCAAATACAAGTCTAGAGAGATAGTGGTGTTGAAGGAAATTCCAAGGAAGGTTAGAGAAATAAGAAAAGAATACCACTTCCTGACTAAGAGTCTGATTAAAAAAGGGGTGAGTTTTAGATGGCTGGTTCCAGAAGGGATTTTGGTAAACTAGCAAGAACAAAGGCACAGATTAGATACACTAGAGAAAGCAGAATTATTTTATGAACAACATATAGTAGCACAAGAGAGAATGTTGGTAAGAGAAGAGGAAAGAGCCAAATGGCAGGAAACTAAGTTCAAGAGAGGATGGAGAAAGGAAGAGAAAGCGCTAAGAGAAGGAGCAAGGGCCAAAGAGACAAAGAGACAAAGGAACAGAGAGAGCTGAGAACAACTAGATCAACTAAACCTATAAACCAATGACATGGAGGAAGAAATAAAAGTAATCTCAATTAACATAAATGGAAATAAACTCAGAAATAAAAAAGAAGAACATTCAACAAACTAGGGAAATGAAATTGGACACTATATGCTTACAGGAAATACATATTAAAAAGAAGCACAGAAAAAATTTGGAACAGGTAAAACTAGATAATTTATACACAACTCTAGCTGACCAAAAATGGGAATAGCATTATATATTAGAAAGACAATTCAATCAAATAGAATTTTTGAAGATGTAGAGGGGAGAATATTGATGGTGGAGATAACAATGAACTTGAGAAAGATATTATTAGTGGCAATATATGCCCCAAAGGTTAAACAAGAAGAATTTTTTGGGAAACTACACAAAAAGATAATAGAATATGAATACAAAGATATATGTATACTAGGAGATTTTGATGCAATTGTAAATAATGGAATAGACCATAAATCCACAAAGATGAACAAGAAGCCGAGAAAAACCCTACCCAAAACATTTTTCATGATGACAGAAGAATTAAATTTGCAAAACATTTGGAGAATAAGATACCCAAAAGTAAGACAATATACTTTCTACTCAAACAGACACTTGTCTTGGTCAAGGATAGATATGATGTGGATATCAACAGAGTTAATACTCAAAACATTCAAACTAGACATAGACATAAGCACATGGGCTGATCATAATCAAATAATAATGACTTGGAAGGAACAGAGGAAAAAGGGGAGATGGATTTTAAACTTAAGAATATTAAATGAAAAAAGTTTCCAGCAATATATGGAAAGGGAACTGACATATTTCTTCCAGGAAAATAGAAAGGAATTCACATCATTACAAAATGTATGGGACACCTGTAAAGCATATATCAGAGGCCTCACAATAACTTATTTAGGGAAAAAGAATAGGCAGAATAGACAAACTCAAAAGAAGTTGGAATTAGAATATAAGAGTTTGGAGATGGATCTGCAGAAAAACCTACAAAACAAAAAAGGAAAAAATATGTTGGAACTGCAAAAACATAAACTGAACCTGATAGAAAATGAAGATTTGGCAAACAAAATAAAATCGGCAAAACAAAACTTTTTTTGAAAATGCAAATAAACCAGGACATTGGCTGGCCTACAAATTGAAAAAGGAAAGAAAAATAACTGATAACTGGTAGATGAAGAAGGGAATCTATAATATTCAAATGAAGAAAATAAAAATAATAATTGAGTACTACAACAAGTTGTATCAACATGAGAGGGTACCAGAAGGGAAAATAAGACAATTCTTAGAGAAAATCAGAATAAGATCCCAGAAAAATTTAAGAAGGCACTAGAAAAAAGAATTACAATGATGGAAGTAATAGAAGGCATCAAAAAGGGAAAACATCAGGACAAGATGGATTACCCACAGAACTGTAACAAACACTACAAGAAGTATTAAGCAATGTAATGTTAGAACTATTTAATGACTTACTAAGGGAGGCAAAGATACCAGAAACATGGACGGAGCATATATAACACTGATACCAAAAGATGAGTCACATCTACAAAAAAAAATATAGACTGATTTCATTACTAAATGTGGATTATAAAATTTTTGCATCAATAATGGCAGAAAGAATGAAGACACTCTTAAATAGCCCAAAATGGATTTCTCACTGAGGCAGATCAGAGATAATATGTGCACTGTATTAAATATGCTAGAGTACTACGAAGCCCACTCAGAGAAACAAATGGCATTTTTTCTGGATGCAAAAAAGGCCTTTGATAATATGAACTGGCAATTTATGATAACGCAATTTCAAATGATGGGATTTGGTGATGGATTCATAAATATGATCAAAACCATATGCAATAACCAATTGGCAAAGGTAATGGTAAATGGCGATATGATGGGAAAGATATGATCACGAAGGGAACTAGACAAGGATGTCCAATATCGCCATTATTATTTATACTGACACTAGAGATTTTGAATATAGAAATATGACAAAAAACAAAGACGTAAAAGGGATGAGGATCAAGAAAGAAGAATATAAATTACAAGCATTTGCAGATGATTTGGTGTTTATTATGGAAGATCCAATGGAAACAGAGCCAAAACTAGTTGAAATAATAGAAGAATATGGAGAAGTAGCGGTCTTGAAGATTAATAAAAATAAAACAAAAATTTTGGTGAAAAATATGACAGAAAATCAGAAAAGAGAGTTGATGGGGAAATTGGATATGCAGGCGGTGAAAAAAGTGAAATATTCAATTGATATCAAGGTGTGTAACACTGAAGGAGGATAACTATTATAAGGTGAGAAAACAAATAGAAATAGATCTGGAAAGATGGGAAAACCTATAATTTCATTGATGGGAAGAATAGCAGTAGTAAAGATAAATATACTACCAAGATTGCTATACCTATTCCAAACAATACCGATAAAATTAGAGAAAAAATACTTTGAAAGTGTGAATAAAATAGTGGGAAAATATATATGGCTGGTGGGGGGAAGCAAGAATTAATATTAAAATGTTGCAAGATGCAAGAGTTCGAGGTGGATTTGGATTACCAAACTGGGAATTGTATTATCAAGCAACGGGATTAGTTTGGATGAAAGAATGGATCCTACTGAGTAATACAAGATAATTGACATTGGAAGGTCATGATTTGCAACTAGGTTGGCATGCTTTATTGTGGTATGGTAAAAGTAAGGTACATGGCTATTTTCAAAGACATTATGTAAGGAATGGATTGTTAACAATATGGGAAAGAGTGAAAGGGAAATACTATTTAGAAATACCAATATGGCTTTCAACAATGGAAGCATTGACACATCTAAATATCAGTAGTACGAAAAATATCATTAGATACAAAGATATTTTAACAGAAAGGGGGGTATTAAAACAAAAACAAGAATTAGAAAAACAAGGGATTGATATAGGATGTTTTTCACAATTACAAATACAATCAAGATATGAAAAAGATAAAAGGGAATATGGTATTAACTTACGAAGTTCGGAGTTGGATAAGATATTTATGGGAACGGAAGAAAAAATAATTAAGAAACTATATAGCTATCTATTAAGAACTAACTTAGAAGAAGAAGTCGTTAAAGATACAATGTTAACTTGGGCAAAGAATTTTGGCCACATGATTGAGCTAGGAAAGTGGCAACAATTATGGGAAAGGAACGATAAATTAACCATGTCAACAGCTTATAAAGAAAACTTATACAAAATGTTTTATAGACAGCACATGTTACCGGGAAAATTAGCAAAGATGTTTAAAGACAAATCAGTGAAATGTTGAAGTGTCAACAAGCAGTAGGCTCCTATTATCATATGTGGTGGACATGTGCAGAAGCAAGGGAATATTGGACTAAGATAAGAGTATGGTTAAAGAAAATGTTACAACAAGAAATAGAATTTAGACCAGAGATATTCTTATTAGATATTATCCCACAGAAATTCAAGAAAGAGGATACGTATTTCATTATACATGTAACTACAGCAGCAAGAATTGTGTTTGCCCAAAATTGGGTATCAAATAAGCTACTAACAGATGAAGAGATAATAAAAAAGATATTAGATTGTGCAGAGATGAATAGGTTGACAATGAAAATAAAGGATAAAGAGGAATCTGAGTACTTCAAGACATGGGGAAGATTTTATGATTGGCTAGTGAAAGGAAACTAGAAAAGAAAATGGGGAGAAGATATAGAAAACAGACAAGGCACTGTTAAATGGAAAAGGGGGGGGGGAGAAGGGGAAAACAGAAAAGAAAATATTAGATATATAAGTCTAAATTCAAAAGCGAGATATTAAGGGGAGGGATATAGTTAGGATACATTAGCGAAGGAAAGGGAATAAGAAATGATGTCAAATTATATTTGGGTTTGTGGAAATACCATCCCAAGGAAACATAAACTGAGATCTGAAAGAGACACCTACAATAACAGAAAAGAAAAAGAGAAAGGAGGAGAAAATGAAAGGAAGATGGGGAAAAGAAGAAAGAGAGGAGAGGAGGATAGAAGAGAGAGGAAGAGAAGGAGAGAGGGTAGGAAGGGGAAGAGTAGAGAAAGGTAAGGAAAGAAGGAAGGGGAAGGAGAGGAAGAAGGAAGAAAGTACAGAAGGGAGGGAGGGAGAAAAGAAAGGGAAAATAAGGTGGTGTTACAATAGGAGGAAGGGTTGGTAAATAAAGCAACCCAAACTGTATATTATAACTTATTAAATGAAATAATAAATGTATAAGAATGATAAATATAAAGAAAAATAACAATTGTGAATGTATATTTAAAATGCTATGTAAGAGAACAAAAATTTAAAAAAATTCTGGAGTAGAGTCTTCTGAGAAGAAAGGATTTACACCCTTAATTGTTAACATGCGAGCTCCCAAGGTGTCTGTCTCTTCCTCATTTTTAACCTTGAGGAAAGGAGAGAAAGAAAGTGGGAATCAGCCAGCTTTGTCAGGTGACAAGATACTTAACAACACAGAAAGTGGTCTCATTAATGCTTTTGGTGCTCTCCTAAGGAAAGAACAAGATAACGTATTATTCAAGTTAGAAAATTTAAAGAAATCCTTACTGGTCACAATGGACACAGCAGAGCCACTTGGTCTCCCCAATAATAATTGAGCCTCTCACTTCTCCTCCAGAGAACAAGGGATTGCATGAACATGAGATCATTGAAAATAGAAGCCAAGATCCAAAGGGGCCATTAGAGGTCCCAGTAGAGAAGGAGATGCTATCATCCTTATATGAATATTCCATGACACCTTCAGCACCAAACCAAGAAACTGAGAGACGACCCACATCAAAAGCACCATCTCAAAGAAGGAAGTATGACTTAATAATGCCTTGCCCTACACCTAGAGAAGAAGCATAGGAATGGCAAGCTCTGTTAGCTGGAGCGAAAACCACTTATTCAGAACAAGTTCCTCAGGAGTCTACACAGGACTTAGATGGGATCCCGCTACTTTTAGAAAAGGCCAATTCTGTGCATGACAACATTTCAATCCATTGCAACAACTCAACAACTTCCCTTTGTATAAATCAAGTTTCCTGATGAGCTGCAAAAGATGACCCACTTTCCCTTATAACCTGGAATATAGCAGGCTGGTCTGCTCCATCAAAAGACCAACACTTTTTTGACTATATATCACAATTTGGCATCCTCTTCTTACAGGAAACTTGGGCCTCTGCAGAGATACAGTTAGATGGTTATTGGGTTAATGCAATCCCGGCTGTCCCAAGCAAGGTGGCGGGGGGGGGGGGGGAGGAGAGCTAAAGGGGATATTGTGACATTAGTTAATACATCCTTGCAATTTAAATGTGTATCACTGCCACCTTTCCAGCCATGGGTTGTGACTACCTTACTTTTATTTAAACAGGTGGAAATTTTGCTTTTTAATATCTATATTCCTCTACTTAATAAGAATAAGTTGATCAACAAGGTTTGGAACAGCATAGAAGATTTTATTCTTGGCTTTTCAAATACCCCACAGCAGCAATAATGATAGGGAGGGACTTAAACGCTAGGATGGGACCAAATGATCAAGCATTATTTAATCAATTTAAGATCCACTATGATGAGAATGTACCAGGAGAACCCCTGCATTCCAGACAATTTAAAGATCCTAAAACAAATCAGACAACTTTGTGTGTAAAACAGATGACTACATGTTTGGATCTTTATATCCTTAATGGGTCCACATGGGGCGACTACCCTGCAGAATATACTTATCAAGGAGCAGGAAAAAAATCCACAGTTGATTACTGGATAATATCATATGACCTCCTGAAGTTCTTACAGAAGATGGAGGTAGACTCGTGACTAGAAAGTGATCATGATTCAATAATCCTTACTCTCACATTACACCAGAAATCCCTAAGGGCAGGCACAGCCTACCTACCCAGATTAGAGAGCCAAAATACCCAGGTAAAAATTAAATGGAATGAGAAAAATTCAAAGGAAATTACTAAATGGATGTTAGTTCCAGAAACCATAGATTACATCTCTATTACATTACATCTCTATTAAGGAATAAGTTTGAAGGATCTTACTTAGATAAGGTGATTTTCAGATTGGTAAAGAGGGACACCTTTGACCGGGGAGGGGGGGTTGATTAAAAATTTTATACGGAGCAACAAAAATTTTCATATAACGCAAAAATAGTATTGTAATGTTTTTTTTATTTCAACATAACTACAATTTACAAATATAAATTGTAACTGTTGCCAAACATCAAAATTTTGATCACGTGACCATGAGGATGCTGCAACGGTCGCTAAGTGTGAAAATGGTCGCTAAGTGTGAAAAATGGTCATCAGTCACTTTTTTCAATGCCATTGTAACTTTGGTCACTCTATCACCTTTCTTGCCACAGTTCTTAAGTGAATAAATGCAGCTGATAAGTTAGTAACATAAGTGAATCTGGTTTCCCCATTTGACTTTGTCAAAAGGTGATTATATGACCCCAAGACACTGAAACCATCATAAATACAAATCTATTGCCAAACATCAAAATTTTGATTGCGTGACCATGAGGATGCTGCAACGGTCGCTAAGTGTGAAAATTGTCGCTAAGTGTGAAAAATTGTCATCAGTCACTTTTTTCAATGCCATTGTAACTTTGGTCACTATACCACCTTTTTTGCCACAGTTCTTAAGTGAATCTTAAGTGAAGATGTTATATCTTAAGTGAATCTTAAGTCTTAAGTGAAGATGTTATACAGTAGAACCTCTGGTCACGAACGCTTCTGACCAAAATATTCACATTCTCCCCCCCCCGCCCCCGCTGCTGATTTCCCCTTCTGCACCATTTTTTTTGTAAGTGCCAAATTTCCAAAGTTAGGTTTGATTCATGACCAAATCAGTTTGCGACCAAAGTTATGGAACGAATTATGGTTGTGACCAGAGGTTCTACTGTATTCATGCCTTTACATACTCTATATCACCTCAAAATGTTGCACAGCCTTCATAAGTTTCTAATACAGATAAAATTAAATACAACATCAAAACCATAAAAAAGTAAAATTAACCCGGCTGGAAAATCCTATGCCTGTCTTGCTATTATTACTGACACACTTGCTGCAGTATTTGATGGCTAAAAGAAAAAAAATATTGTTAAAGTGTGTATAATGTTCACTCCCATGTCTTGTCTGCTGCGTTGATTTTGAATTCATTAAAAGAGCTTATTTTACATCAAATCCCTCTCATATTATTCTCCTATGTTCAATAAACCCTAAGAGACAGCATACTATACGTGAAATTCCTGTAACTGTATATTTAGTAAATTGTGGAGCTGAGTTTATCCAATTAACTCAGTTTTTGGACTTGAGTAATCACATACAATAAAGGAAATAAAATTATTTAGAATGAAGTGTAGTTGGCTATTTGTGATTAAGGGTGTCATGCAGAAACAATTATAGTTTTGATCAGGAAAATATCCTAAAAAAACCCTTTTGTTCTTTCAGTGGTTTTTTAAAATGATTTTTCCATGGCACATCATAGTGTTACACATATTGTTTTGAATAAAAAAACAGCAGCTGCACATTTTTAAAAACCTACATTATTTTAAAATGCATTAAAAAATAAAAGAAAAAAACCCAGCACACTTACCAGCAGGCAGAAACTCCAAGTCAATATTTTTCAAAGAAACTTTGCCACCATTTTGGAGCAGTCCTCCAACCTCCGTGCCCCTCCCCTCTGGAAAATCCAGGAAGTAACACTGGCAACCTCTCTAGCCATTTCCTGCAGCTCTATGGTACTAGATCATTTTTTTCTTATAAAATGAGGTAAACGTGGCGTGGCGGGGGGGGCGAGGTCCATTTTGTTGCTTTAACGTTTTAATATCTTCAATGAAAGTACTGAGACAGCGAGAGAGAGGGATTAGACAGGGTGTCTTTTGTCTTGCCCCGGTTAGGATTTCTTAAGCAAATCCACTGGGCTTTCAACATGAAGCCAGAAAATCGGGACTTTTTTAAAAGGCGGAGGGACACGGGAAAAATTGTTATAAAGCGTGCTTGTCATGCTGAAATCGGTACGTCTGGTCACCTTATTCAGAGCCAGATTTAACATTCTTTCTTCTTTCCTCCAGGGCAGGTATAAGAGAACTCCAATAGCAGAATGGGTATGTATATGTGGTAAAGGAGAAATTGAAGATAACTCACATATTTTATTATACTGTGAGCTATACAGAGTCCATATGTCTGCATATATTCTCTCCCAACTAGAGAGATTGCCAGGGAGGGCAGACAATTTTTATGTAGGCTTCCTCCTCTAGGAATCAAACCCGCCTACCATGCATGCAGTGGCAAAATTCTGTGTTGCTGCAATGTCCACAAGAAAAAAAATTGGTTACAGAAGTATAGCTGTCATCTTGTACTAATTATTTGGACATATCTCGAAAAAAAATTGGACCATTGTATTTATTCCCATAGTTATCAGCTTTTCACCTACGTAAACCAGGGAGTGACCTGAACAATTTGAGAGCATATATGTTATTATTTACTTTTAATATCAGTACTTTTTAAATATATTTTAATGTCAGTACTTTTTAATATATTGTAAAAAGTAATTTCTTTTGCTGGTCTTTGACCGTAATAAAGATATATTATATTACTATTAAACAATCCTTCCAAGCAGCCTCCATATTTCCAGTGTATTTCTCCCCACTTTGAACTGAATCCAGATGGACTTTTCTTCCAACAGTAGGATCAGTCCTCACTCAATATCCAAACCAGGAAAGCCATTAAGACACAATAGGAATTGCACAACACTCTTTCAGGATACAAGCCTCCTCATTACATCATCTTAGAGAGTCCGGACTTCAATCAAACTTAACTCAGACAACCTAAAAAGTTAGCCATAACCCCTACAACAGCCAATAGAATTGCACAGGAACAGGAAGTTCAAACTCAAAGCCCAAGAGAGAGTATAAAAAACCCTGGCTCTCAGACCCATGTGGACAGCTGCCCAGGACCTCAAACCAATGTGGTCCTGTTAATTAATAAACCATCTTTCCAATCAGCCTCCATGTTTCCAGTGTCTTTCTCCCTGCTTGGAACTGAACCAGATGGATATTTCTTCCAATAATTGTATAATAGAAAATGAAGACGTAAAGTGCTCTAGGACTTCTGGATTCAAACAGACAAGCATCTACCACATAAAACGTAACATTTGTCAATAAGAAAGACAAAAAAGTCTGGATAAACAAGGCAACATGTGAAAACAGCAGAACAGAAGAGAAAAAAGTGTGTGTGTGTGTGTGTGTGTTTGTGTGTGACAAAATACAATATCTGAGAAAGGGAATAGAATGACTGGCAAAAGAAAGCAAATGTAGTACTTATAGGACCCTGGATGGCATCCCAAAACCTCAGGAGCAACACTTGAACACCATTGGAACTGACAAAATCATCATCATCATGCAAAAGGCATCTTCACTTAAAACAGTTTACATGTTGCAACCTTTAATATTACTAAACAACGTATGCCTATCCCAGATCTTTGGAAAGGGTTCAATAAGTATATAAAATGCCAAATCCACTATAAATATCTGGCTGACTGTATGACCAAGAATAGTAATTTATTCAATTTATATGCTATCCAATTCTCAGTCAGTCTGAGTGGTTTGCAATAATTAAACCATTCAAGAGTGAAAAACAGTAGAAAACACAGATAGGCAAAAATACAAACACGCAATCAGCGCAAGACAGAAGAACAATGATGCCAAAGAAAATAAATTCAGATGAGAACAAAAAGGAAGATACACCAGTCATTCTGAGGAAAGTCATGCCTTCAGGACTCTTCCAAATATAGAAGGGGGTGGAGAATCCAATTTTGGGGAAAATTTTATGGGCAGAATTGCTTGGAATTTCAGCGTTTGAGGTAATCAGACCAATCTATCATCAAGAACTTTTTGAAAAAATATTATTAATAACATGAGCAGAACCCATACTATCATTTCGCATCTCCTATAAAGCTTCGGGCACATTGGAACCGAAGTCGCCGAAATTGTTGTTGCATAAACAGAGCCCTGAAGCGGAATAAGGATTACAAAGATGCCTCTCTACATATTTCGTATCTCTAGATTAGTGGTTCCTTGCTCTTCCGCTAATCATCTTGGATTTTAAAAAATTGAAGGAGGAAGCCCTTTTGATAACTGTCGAATTTTGTTTTATTATTAACAACTTTCTTGTATTTTTTTTGTTAATTAATGTGGAGGGCCTTTCGTAGGTTTTAAATGATACAAAAATGGATTCCTGCTCTGCTCCAAACGCAACACAAAGTGGAATTTATAGCGGTAAGAACAGAAGCAGTTCAACTTGTGGTTGTAACATGATCCAGTTTCGGGGCTGGGAAGCGTGGATAGAATCACATGATTTGGGAAATCTAAAGTATAGTGCTCAGATTCGGTTCACAACAGAATGGCTTAGAGTGTTGTAATTTGTAAACTATGGCTAATGACTTAGCATGTTGGAACAAAAGACTGGTGCACTACACGGGTAGTGCCAGTGAAAGAAATCTTTCTCAGAAATTCTTGAGAAAGACCCCCGCCCCCGAAGAGCAAGAGCAACACTGGGTTGTCCCTTCTCTCAAAAATAGGCTGCTGGGATGTTTTAAATAGAATGTTTACAAATTAAGGAGATTGGATTTCTTAGCCACCACGAGCGGAAAGATTGCTTGCTTGCAAAATAATCAGCTGCAAGAGGAAAAAAAATTACAGTTATTTTCGTTCTAAAGGACCTTATATTGAGAAAGGATTTAATCGTGAGTGTGCTTTCTCGTTGATCACCATTCTCTGTATCCATCCTAGTCTGGGGTTCCTCTGAGTCCTGCTCTAGTTAAAGCAAACCAAGCACAAAGGCTCCTTCAGCGGAGAAAGAGTTACGAATGACATTTTCGCCTTGGCTCTATCCTCCTTTCTGATTGGCCGGGTGACGGAGCAAGCTGCCAACGTCACTCACCTAGTGGACAGATACAAGCTGTGTGGAATGTCCGCACCGGCAAATTCTGACTTGACAAATTTCTTTGGCGCAGGATCAGAAAAGGGTCCCAGTTCCTCTGGAAAGACCCAGGAGGCTGTGCTGGTTGGTGAAGTTGTTTGTCTCACTTCGCATGTTGTTAGTTGCGAAGTCGTGTCCGACCCATCGCGACCCCATGGACAACGTTCTTCCTATCCACCACCATCCCTCGGAGTCCATTTTAAGCTCACGCCTACTTTTCAGTGACTCCATGTAGCCACCTCATTCTCTGTCCCCTTCTTTTGCCCTCAATCTTTCCCAGCATTAGGCTCTTCTCCAGTGAATCCTTCCTTCTCATTAGGTGGCCAAAGTATTTAGGTTTCATCTTCAGTATCTGGCCTTCTAAAGAGCAGTCAGGGTTGATCTGCTCTAGAACTGATCGATTTGAGTCTTCTCCAGCACCATAGTCCAAAGGCCTCCATTCTTTGGCGCTCAGCCTTTCTTATGGTCCAACTTTCACAACCATACATTGCAACTGGGAAAACCATAACCTTGACTATACACACTTTTGTTGGCAGGGTGATGTTTCTGCTTTTTAGTATGCTGTCTTGATTTGCCATAGCTTTCCTCCCCAGGAGCAAGTGTCTTTTAATTTATTGGCTGCACTCCCCATCTTCGGTGATCTTGGAGCCCAGGAAAATAAAATCTGTCACTACCTCCATTTCTTCCCCATCTGTTTGCCAGGAATTGAGAGGGCTGGATGCCATTATATTAGTTTTCTTAATATTGAGTTTCAAGCTAATTTTTTCACTCTCTTCACCCACAACAAGAGGATCTTTAGTTCTTCTTCACTTTCTGCCCTTCTGAGTGGTATCATCTGCATATCTGAGGTTGTTGATATTTCTCCCTGCAATCTTAATTATAATTTTTTATTCATCTAGCCCCGCCTTTCTCATGATGTACTCTACATATAAGTTAAATAGGCAGAGTGATAGTATACAGCCTTGCTGGACTCCTTTCCCAATTTTGAACCAATCAGTGGCTCCGTGTTCAGTTCTCACTGTTGCTTCTTTACCCACATATAGGTTTCTCAAGAGACAAATAAGATGGTCTAGTACTCCATCTCTTTAAGAACTTGCCACAATTTGTTGTGATCCACACAATCAAAGGCTTTAGCATAGTTAGTGAAGCAGAAATAGATGTTTTTCGTCACATATCGATTAAATTGACTGACTTAACAAAAGGGAGGGATGGTAACGTTACTCAGCAAGGATGCCTGCCGAGTTTTGTGTGGCTTAGATTTCCCCAAACACTACCTCATACCTAGTGTATAGTATTATCTGTATGTATAGGTACGTGTATTCCTAAACTCTTGCTAACAGGTCCCAGGTTCCTCTATTTGGGCTAAAAGGTGATTGTAGCTGTGGGATCCCTACCAAGAGACACTGTTATATAAAGACTGCACAAAATAGGCACAGCATGAGAGACATAATTTGCTTCTTGATGATATTACATTTTTATCCCACCCTTGTTATATATAGCCTAAGGTGGTGAACATATTTAATACTCCTGTGTTTTGCAAATTTAATTGTGGCCAGAGGTCTTAAAGGTCTGAAACGTTAGAAGTGGGAGGGCCGTTAAATCACTAGCGGGAAGGTGTTGTACAGCATAGGGGTAGTCATGAAGCTTCTGAGGTACCTCTAGATGGCAAATTTCAGGGAGGGGACCTTGAGTGAACCCAGTTTATCTAGGATGACCTAGGATGGATGGATATTCTTATGCAGTCCTGCATATAACAAGGTCTTGTACCATGAAGGGCTTTGAAGGTGACAACTAGCATCTTGAATTGAACCCTGAAGAAATTGCATTGCATTGCATTGCAATACCTCACATTGCAATGCAATAAATAAATTGCACCCTGAAGAAAACTGGAAGCTAGTACAGCTTGTACAACAAAGGATGGATGAACTTATGGACACCTAAAACTATTTGTGTCACTGTGTTCTGAACCAGTTACAACTTTTGAGTGATCTTTAAAGGCAACCTCATGTAGAACATATTACAATAATCCAGCTGACAGTTGCGTTAAGCAGAGTTACCATGAACAAGACCTTCTGGTCCAGGAAATGGTGCACCTGGCACTGTTTCACCACAAGATGAAACTATGCAAAGACCCCCAAGCTATGGCTTCCATCTGCTCATTAAGCAGGAGCCCTAAGTCCAAGAGAACCCCCAAATTGCACAACAGTTTGTTCTAACTTGTCCAGGTTTGTGCTGTTGGCTGATTTCACTCTACAATTTTATGTAGGTGTTAAAGATGGTTAGCAAAAGATTTGGGCTCTGAGGTACCTCACATTGTAAGAGCTCTCCTCCCCCACCAACACCAACTGGAACCAGCCATGGAGGAAGAGAGCCACCACAAAACTATGCTTTCCATTCTCAATCCCTGGGGCCATTCCCGAAGAATACTATGATTAATGGTATTGAATGCTGTTGAGAGATCCAAGAAAGTCAGGACAATTGTACCACTGCCATCCCAGGCCATCAAAAGTTCATCAGCAAGCACAACTAATGCCATTTCAATGTATATTCCGGCCTGAACTCAAGCTGAAAAGGGTCCAGATAATCTAATGGTACATGATCCAAATAATGATTGAAGGTTGCTTAATTTTATGGTAGGTGTTGTGTATTTAGCTACATGAAAAGGGCCAGCAACCACTCTGCTGAGCCCTGATTGGTCAGGAGGCATTGGAGGCTGTTGCTAGCCTCCAAGAAACATCTAATCTCCCTGATTGGCCAAGGTACTGCACCAGCAGTTGCTGGGCAGTACCCGGCCCCTGATTGGTTATTGTGTTGTTACATTTCCTATAAATACCTTTGGCGCGCGTTCTGTTCTTTGAATCGCTGTCACCTTACTTATGTTTAATAAAGTTCCATCTTACTGGCTATTCCATGGCTCCTGTGATCCCTGAAAATCCATCTACAAAACTGGCGACGAAGGTGGGATAGCGATTCCACGCAAGCCTAGGGTAGAGAGAGAGGTTCTATCAGCTAGCTGCCACAAGCCGCTGCTCGCGCCGGCACCGAACGCTGAGGGAAAATTCCTGTCACGACCTCCTCTCCTCAGCCTCTCACTCCTCAGCCTGTCATAACTCCTAACCAACATGAATTCTTTGCCGCCTTTCGCTCCCTTCGGCTCCGCCGGTGAATCCTGGGAAGGGTTCATGGAGCGGTTTGAGACTTATTTAATTGCTACCAAGAACCAGGCTCAAACCGATGAGGAGAAATGCAGTTTCTTTTTGTCCTGCTGCGAACCTTCTATGTTCGCCTCAGCCAGAGCTATGGCTGCTCCCAGACCGGCTTATAAATTAGGCTGGGACAATTTGATGGCTAAACTGAAGGGGCACTATGCCCCGACGCCTTCCAAAATTGCCCGCAGTTTTGCGTTCCGCAGAAGAGTGCAGAAGCCGGGAGAGTCAATTAGTCAGTTTTTAGAAGCCCTGCGCACGGTGGCGTCCCAGTGCGATTTTTCAAATCTCGAAGAAAATTTAGTTGAACAATTCGTGTGCGGAGTGCGGGATGTCCATCTAAGAAGCCGCATGTTCCGCCATCACGATATTACTCTCTTACAGGCAGTGGAGATCGCCAGAGCAGCTGAGCTCTCTGAGCAATCCACTGCGGATCTGGAGCGGCTACAGTTATCCTCACAAACTTCAGGGCATGTTCCGTTCACTCCACCGGCCTCCCAAATCCATGACATTGACTATGATGACCTTACGCCATCCGAGGACCCTGAGCCAGACAACGTCGGCCAAGTCCGTGCCCAACCTCGGAGAAGACAGCCGGCTCCTTCAGCGGCCGCACCGCAAAACCCCAAGGCGTCTTGCCTTAGTTGCGGAGGCCGCCACGACCGCCAAACCTGTCAGTTCCGGAACGCAATCTGCCGCCGTTGTCAGAGGCAGGGGCACATTGCCCAAGTCTGCCGAGCATCCTTGCCGGCCCCTGCCTTCTTCCAAGCCAATGAGAGACCCAAGCCGCAGCCGCGCCGCCAACCACCGAGGCCAACTCGCAGAGGAGACGACTGTCACAATGTGTCCGCACCGCAGGAAATGGAGAGTTCAATCAACCAGGCCTCCTCCGGATCCCGAAAAATAACAGCCAATGTCCACCTGGCAGGTCAGCCATGCCAAATGGAGGTTGACTCCGGCTCCTCCCGTTCGTTGCTGTCCTGGGACATGTTCTCCCGCCTCTGCCCTGCAGTGCCCCAAACAAAGTTAGCCCCCACCCGCTTGCTTTTAAGGGACTACCAGGGAAAATTGATTCCCGTCCTGGGGTCTTTTCCTATTCCTGTCCATTATGGCACTTTTAGTGGGGAGCTGCCTATCATTATTGTAAAAAACGCCCTGCCGGCCCTTCTCGGCCTTGACTGGTTTCCAGCACTGGGGTTATCCATTGGGGGGGTGCACCGGGTGGTTTCCTCTTCAATTGAGGACGTCCTAAAGGAGTTCTCTGACGTTTTTGATGGTCAGCTCGGGTGCTACAAGGGAACCCCCATCTCCCTTAGTTTAGATCCCCAGATTGCTCCCATTAGGCTGAAAGCCCGCAGGGTGCCCTTTGCCTTGAGGGCCAAGGTTGACGCCGAACTTGACAAACTCTTGGCGCAGGGTGTCATCGAGCCAGTAGATCATGCTCCATGGGAGACCCCCATAGTCCTCCCGGTCAAGCCGGATGGCTCGGTGAGAATCTGCGCCGACTACAAGTCGACGATCAACTTGGCCCTTCAGGCAAACCCCTATCCAGTCCCTGTTGTGCAACACCTGCTCCACTCCTTGGGGCAGGGTTGCATATTTGCCAAACTGGATATGGCGCAGGCCTATCAACAGCTCCCGGTGGATGACGATGCGGCGGCTGCCCAGACCATTGTCACCCATCGTGGGGCTTTCCGTTGTCGCCGCCTGCAATTCGGCATGTCCGTTGCCCCGGGGATCTTCCAGAGCCTCATGGAGCGTCTGCTCCATGGGCTACCGGGGGTAGTACCATATTTCGATGATGTTCTGATCGCTGCAACCAGCCGCTCAGAACTCATCGACATATTACGGAAGGTCCTCAGTCGTTTCAGGGGCGCGGGATTGAAATTGAAGAGCAGCAAATGCTCATTTGCTGTCCCTAGGGTAGAATTCTTGGGCTTCTTAATAGACGCCCAAGGCATTCACCCTACACCGTCAAAAATAGCCGCCATTAGGAACGCCCCTGCTCCCACCTCCAGGGCGGAGCTACAGGCGTTCCTAGGGCTGCTCAATTTCTACGCCCCCTTTATTCCTCACAAGGCGTCACTAGCCGAGCCGCTGCATCGGTTGCTCGACCGATCCGCGGCCTGGCGCTGGGGCAGCCGCGAAGCACATGCGTTCGCGGCTGTCAAAGAGACGCTGACGTCATCGGCAGTCCTAATTCAGTATCATGACGGGATGCCTCTGACGTTGGCGTGTGACGCCTCCCCTTTTGGTGTAGGGGCGGTCCTGAGCCATGTCCTCCCGAATGGCTCGGAGGCCCCTGTGGCCTTTTATTCCCGGACACTCTCCTCGGCGGAGCGTAACTACAGTCAGATCGACAAGGAGGCTCTGGCTGCAGTGTCCAGGATTAAGAGGTTCCACGACTACCTCTACGGTCGGCACTTTACTCTTGTCACCGACCATAAGCCACTCCTTGGGCTTTTGGCGGGCGACAAGCCGACCCCTGCCATTCTATCTCCCCGTATGACTCGCTGGACGGAGTTCCTCGCAGCGTATTCTTATACGTTGCTCTACCGTCCAGGCAAACAGCTGGGGCATGCCGATGCCCTCAGCCGTTGCCCACTACCGGAGACGGACACCGCCCCCGTCCCAGCCCTCTCCGTCCTCTCCATTGCCTCCTCCGGTTTCCCAATCTCCGCCGCAGACGTGGCGGCCCACACAAAGGCCGATCCGATCCTCTCCCAGGTCGCCTCCTGGGTTTTGAGGGGATGGCCAACGGACACAGTGGCAGAGGGCTTTCGGCCCTTTAAAAATCGCCAGGCGGAGATCTCCCTCCACGGGGGTTGTCTCGTCTGGGGGGATCGGGTGCTGATCCCCGCTGCGCTTCGGCCACTAGTTCTGGATCTGCTCCACAAGGACCACCCGGGCATAGCACGGATGAAGGCATTGGCCCGTAGCTATGTCTGGTGGCCCTTGCTGGACACAGAGATTGCGGCCTATGTAGGCCGCTGCACGACTTGTCAACTATCCAGGCCCAATCCCCCTGCAGGGCCTGCTCGTGAGTGGGAGGCTCCGAGAGGCCCATGGTCTCGCCTCCACATCGATTTTGCTGGTCCCTTCCACGGCCAGAACTTCCTGGTTGTGGTGGATGCCTACTCCCGGTGGGTGGAGCTGGTCATCATGGGCTCTACCACAGCTGAGAGTACGGTTAGGGCTTTACGGAAATTGTTCGCAACCCATGGGTTGCCGGACGTGGTGGTCTCAGACAACGGGCCCCAGTTTACATCCACCATTTTCCAGGAATTCTTGGCCGAGCAAGGGATCCGGCATGCGCCCATAGCCCCGTACCATCCGGCCAGCAATGGCCGGGCGGAGCGGGCGGTCCGCTCAGCGAAGGAGGCGCTGGGCCGCATGGACCGGGGCGACTGGCAGGCGAGGGTGGCGGCTTACCTGCTAAGCCAACATTCCACCCCCTGCCCAGCTACCAACAAAAGCCCCGCGGAGCTCTTGATGGGTAGGCGCCTGCGGACTCCCCTGGATAGGCTTCACCCGCTCTATTCAGGGGATCAGCCGAGCAATCTGGGGGTTATCCCTTCCCGTTCCTTTAAGTTAGGGGATTCAGTATGGGCCCGGTCTTTTGCGGGGGAGCCGAGATGGGTGCCAGGTTCTATCGTTGCCCTGACCGGCCCATGTTCTTTTAGGATCCAATTGGCTGACGGATCCCAATGGAGTCGCCACCTGGATCAGTTAAGGAGGCGTCTCCCGTCGCAGGCTGGTGGCCACGAACCCCCGATTGACAACACCGCAGTACCGGGGTTGCCCTGTGAAGCCTTCGCCAGTCCAGGCCTCAACCTGTGCCAACCACAACATACTCAAGCCGAGGGACTGCAAACAAGAGCCTTCGCCACTCCAGGCCCCCACCTGTGCCAACCACAATGCACTCAAGCCGAGAGACCGCAAACAAGGGCCTTCGCCACACCAGGCCCTGCCTACCCAAGCGCCACCTACAAGGACGCCGAACTTACTTCTCAACCCGACCTAGGGGACTTTCAAACATGCAACTACAAACCCGGGGACAATTTCCAGAGAGTCCCTCCTACTCCTGGTGACGCGCCCCCACGGCCAAGCCTACCTTTGCAGTTGAGCCCGCCTTCTGGGCCTTTCCAAAATGGCGTGCCTCGGAGCTCCACTCCCTTCGGGGAGGAGCTACCACGAGGAGGTCCTCCTCCGCCGACGACTGCCCCTGCAATGAGAAGATCTGGGCGGGTCCGGCGCCGCCCAGCATACCTTAAGGACTACGCATGCGCCGTTTCGGGCATGCACAGAACTGGGGGAAAGGGGTGTTAAGTAATCGTTAAATATTCATGATGCCAGCAACACCCTCTGGCTTTCCGATTGGCTGAAAGCCCCAGAGGGTGTTGCCGGCCGAAGTTACAGTTGATTGGCCGAGGGACTGACGTCAGCGGTTGCTGTCCAGTCCCCGGCCGGTGATTGGTTAAAAGTTAGTATAAATACCTTGGCGCGAGTTCTGTTGTTCGAATCGCTGTCATCCTAGAATAAACTGAGTTGTTGTTTGAACCCTGGCTGCCGCATCGTCCCTCCGCCGATATTTAAAAGTAGGCATTTGGCTTCTTCAAAGGATATAGTTTTGGCTGGCATGTTCATATTCTTTTTTGGTGACTAGACTATCAATTGTCAGCTGACAGCATTTTGAGAAAAGGGTAATGATTTAAAAATACTAATGTTTATCATCTGAATACTTTAGAAGGCAAGTCTGAAGTTATGGGTGCATTTTACATTTTGTACAGCTGCTCCTTTTAAGCAGTTTGTTGGCTTTAGCCTTTTTAGCTGATAGACAATATTGCAAGCTATTCTGTTTAGACATCTGGGGTTACACAATCTCCTTCTAGGCGACTGAGATGCTACAATTTTGATTTTGTGCTTTCCACAGACCTCAATTTTCAACGTAGTTACAGTTACCCAATTAGTAAATATAATGAAGAGATTATTAATGTTTTAAACAAAAATTATAAGCTAAAGGTTTCTACATGAGATTTAAAAGATTATGCTTTCTTAAGAATGGATGTTTGTTTATTATTTATTTGAAAACATTTACATATTAAATACTGCCTAATCTAATCTTTATTTTTATGACTAAAAGGTCTGGAATATGGTTATTAAAGAATTGTGTAGTTTTAATTTTTAACTCTGCATACAATCTAATTTTTTTTGTTTGTTTTCCAAGATGCATCCTATACTAAAAGCCTTTTTTTGTGGTTCTATCAGTGGAACATGCTCCACCCTGCTCTTCCAGCCTCTTGACTTACTTAAAACTAGGCTGCAGACTGTGCAGCCAACTATCAGTGGGCAAGTATTTCAAATACTTATTGAAGATTTTTCTGCTGTTGGCCTTAAAGCTCTGGGCTAAAATCAAGTGATTAAGTGATGGGAAAGAATGAAACTGATATACTAATGAGACAGGCAAAGTATAGTCCTAGGTTTTACAATTTTACAAGTGAAAACATCCATATTGGGGTTTTATTGAATAAAAGATATCCATTAGGAGTCCTGGTGGTGCAATAGTTAGAATGCTGTATTGCAGGCTAACTGCCAATGGTTAGGAGTTCAATCCTTACTGGCTCAAGGTTGACTAAGCCTTTCATCTTTCCGAATTTGGTAAAATGAGGACTCAGATTGTTGGGGACAAAATGCTGACTCTGTAAACTGATTAGAGAATACTGTAAAGCACTATGAAATGGTATATAAGTCTAAGTGCTATTGTTATTTTTTATAGGAAAAGTTGGTGTTAACGCCTTGCCTGAGTACAGGCTGACTTTATTGATGAATCTCAACTTAATTGTGCAAAGAGAAAAACATTCAGCTAGCACATCTGAATCACTCCAAAATTCAGGAAGATAGTTTCTCTACATGGTTGCTTGTAGTGGTAAACAGCAAAATTTTGCATTTTTCTCTAATGGTAGTTTTGGGAATCAATAGATTAAAAACTGGAATGTTAGGCACGTGTATGCATTTACATGCACCTAAATAACTTCACGGAAAAGTGTCTTGGTCTCAAGTGGATCTTTGGCAATGCTGGATAGGAATTAGATTGTGGTCTCAACGCATATAGAAGTTACTGGGTTTAAGAACAGCTTGTATACACTATCACCTATTTTGGTAGTGAATGTTTCTGAACTGGGAACTTTCAGTCTCATAATTAGAGCCAGTACATTTGCTTGTATTTAGTGGGATAGGGAGGCTGTTATTCAGAATGTCCCTGGTGGAGAAGCTGCAATAAATGGTTGTTGAGCTTTACCTGTTTCTAATATTTAATATATTTCCCCCCCCCAGATCAGGTCGTATTAAGATGGTAGCTCTACTCTTCAAACTTGCTCGTACAGAAAGTATATTTGGACTGTGGAAAGGTGTTTCTCCAGTGAGTTGTCTCTAATAAGTGGTATGACCTTTTGGGTTTGAATTGGATTTGTTGGAGTGAGCTTATTTTGAGTTTGAATCCATAAGAAACCTTAATCCTTGCCACTAAAAGCCAGTGGCAACCAATTCAGGAATAAATTTATCCAACAGTGGCTCAAAACAATATTTCATTGAGCATTGTTGAGACAAGTGATACAGTGGCTATAGAACTTTCAAAATGAAATTTGGAAGTCTGAAAGTGAATGCTCTAGTGACATAGAGATCCAAGTAAACTATATGTGATTAGAGTAAACCATTATGAGAGCTAAGTTCTTTTGTACCAAAACAATGGCCTGGGTTCCTACCACTACAATCTAACCAAATTCTACACACTGAGTGAATATGGCCACAGAGTGTTTCAGCTGTTTCTCACAAATATAAATTACTGGTTATTTGGATTACATGGAAGTGTAATTCATTGGGCATTAGTACCTATTTAATCACAGAATATGGAAACACCTCTCTCTGTTGATTAGATTGGTTTCCAATGCTGCTTTACTTGATCATACATATTGTTAAAAGAGTTGATTAGTATTTTCCTTTCCAAAGGTGCAGTGACAATTTCCCCTCACTCATGACCTCTGCGGTTCCTTTAGTTTGATTAAAGGCATTTTGACAAAAGTGCTTACACATGGATGCCCTGGTTTCTGAAGAATGAAACTTGAAATTTAGATATAGGTACTGACTAGAGCTAAAGACCATGGAAGTTCAAATCTCCACTTCACTTTTGAAGCTGACAAAATGACTTTAGACAAGTTGCAAAGTTGTCCATTGTCCATCCTATCCTACTTCATGCAACTTTGTTGAGTTTCTTGTATGAAATGCAACATTATTAAATCGGGAAAAATAGATTGTCCTCACTCCTTTTGAAATAAAAATTAAAAATTGTCAATCAACATCCTTAGATTTGTCTCTTTGCATGATTCTCTCTCTCTCTCTCTCTCTCTCTCTCTCTCTCTCTCTCTCTCTCTCTCTCTCTCTCTCTCTCTCTCTCTGTGTGTGTGTGTGTGTGTACTGCTTGCCATCACTTTGCAGTCCTTTGCACGCTGCATTCCAGGAGTTGGGATTTACTTCAGCACCTTATATATGATAAAACATCATTTTTTGTGGGAACATTCTCCTACTGCCTTGGAATTGGTTCTTTTGGGTGCAACTTCACGAACTGTAGCTGTTATTTGTATGTTACCCATCACAGTAGTGAAAACACGATATGAGGTGAGGAATTATTTTCTTTTTTATTGGAAAATTTTATTTACTGTATATATTTCTAATTTTATGTTACTTCACTCTTTCCAACTCTAAGTAACTTATAGCAACAACTAAAAAAATCACCATAGAATAAACTTAATAATAAGAGAAATAGTCTGGAATATTAATGGCATGATTTTTTAACATCTGTGATATAAATCATTCTAACAACAATAAATTGCTTCCATATCGATATCACTAGCTTACAATGACTCCAATATTGTTTGCAATTTAGAACTTTTTTCTGCTCCATATGTATTTTAAGTTTTGGCAGAAGTTAGCATGTGCTTATGTAGTAGGATATTCACTTTGATAATTACATTTGATTTACAGAGTGGAAAATACAGCTATGAAAGTGTGTATGGAGCCCTGAGAAATATCTATCAGTCAGAGGGGGTCTGTGGTTTGTTTAGGGGCCTGTCAGCAACACTTCTTCGTGATGCACCTTTTTCTGGCATCTATCTGATGTTCTACACACAGACCCAGAAGCTTGCATCATATGGTAAGTGAACAGGTTCTATGGGTCCTTTTGTAGAAATAGTTTCCATATGAGATTTTGTGGCAAGAAATCTATTACATCTTTATATTTAAAATGTCCTTTTGTATGTCATTTGTTATATAAAATCAGTACCTTGTAATTGTTCTTATCTTTGAAATTGCCTAATGAAATATTCTTGAGTCCCTATATGTTACGTCTCTCTTTGGTGTTCTAAATCATAACCTTTGTTTTTGCAGCATAATGATTCTGGATCCATGAATCTTTTAGCCATTGGGAAGAATGAATGGCTTAGTATAAAGAATGTAAAAATTAACCATGTGTTTCAGTTTGAATGCTTAGACATAATTCTGACACAATGCTATGGTTGAAAAAAGGAGGTACCTGTATTTCCTTTGACTCTAATATTGATCTGTATGTTCAAACAATATTAGAAGTTTTGTAACACTGTTACTTTTAAGGAATGTAGAATTAATAATGTGAATTTAAACCAAGTTGTCATATAATTTTCTGGAATTTGATTTGTTTCTTATTTGTATACCTATTATAGCTGATGAATTTAAGAGAAAAGATGCTGAAAGATTTTTTTAAAAATCTTAACTACATAAATAGAAGTGAAGCAAACATGATATACTGTATTTTTCAGAATAGAAATCCCCCCCCCCCAAAGGATGAAAGTCTGGGTGTGTCTTATACACTGAATACAGCATTTTTGGCCTACCAAAACCCCACCCTCTTTACAACAATGGACGTGCAGAGGGTTTGGGAGGCTTGCAATGTGCTTCTGGGGGCTGGGGAGGGCAAAATCAAGCAGAAAATGGAGCGGGTTTTGCTCACCCCCCCCTTTTTGCAGAAAATTGGCCATTTTTTGCTCATTTGGGGGGGGCAGCCCCAAGGAGCACTCTACAAGCCTCCCAAAGTTCTTTTTTGCAGAGGGTTTGGGAGGCCTGCAGAACGTAAAAACTTTTTTAAAAAAAATTGCCTCTTCAAAATCATGTTGCGTCATACTCCAGTGCGTCTTATGGTCCGAAAAATACAGTATTCACATGTTTGCAGTAGTTTTGCCATTTTCAAAACATTGAATACTTTGCTAAGATCATCTTAATTTTGGAATGCAGTATCACAAATTCATGCAATCAGATTTTTCAGGGCCTTCAGAAATCCATCTCCACTTCATTTTCCAATTATGCTCCTTTTCAGTTTGAATTTTTGAGGTTTTAAAATATTGACTTTAGATTAGTTCTTACCTATAATGTGACATATAAGGTTTGGTTGTTCTACTTATTCTTTGCAGCAATTACTTGTAAAATAACTTTGTGGGTTTGCTTGCTGTTTTCCAGGCCAACTAGATACAACAGTTGTACCACTTATGAACTTTGGTTGTGGAACTGTGGCTGGAATTCTGGCCTCATTAGCTACTCAGCCTGCTGATGTCATCAAAACACACATGCAGCTCTCATCTGAAAAATACCTTCAGACTGGCCAGACTATTGCCTTAATATTCAGGGTAAGGCTAAATGCATTAAGTAGTTAACAGTATTTTGGCTCTTAAATTATCAGCAGCAAAATATTTGTTAATTAAAAGAAACTGATATCTGATTTCATTTTCATCATGTTTCTGAAAAAGTATTCCTAAATTAATTTCAGCAGGATTTTTCAATGATTTGATATATATGCAAACAGCATAAGAAGGGCTAATTTAATCTAGCATTCTGTTCCTGTAGTGGCAGACCAGATGTCTCTTGGCACAATGAAGTTGTGAATACTACAGCTTAGTCTAATTACCTCCATTAATTCATAATTAGCATTCTGAAGCAGTTGGTTCCTGTTCTATTGTGGAGTTGTTATTGCTTTTGATACAATTTTGTCCAGAAAGGGAGGAACCCTTCAAGGAGACTGATTATCACCATGAATGCCATTGTATTTATTCCTCTCTGTACAATATTGAAATACTCAGGGCATGACTATCAAACATCAAAAACATCTGCCAGGCCATTCCATCTCCTCTACACAGATGATCTGAAGCTTTATGGAAAAATATCTGAAATAGAATCATTGTTTTTTATATATGTATGTGTGTGTATATATATATATATATATATATATATATATATATATATATATATATATATATATATATATATATATATATATATATATATATATATATATATATATATATATATATATATATATATATATATATATATTATGTTTTTCATTCTATACAATCACATATTTACTGTGCTTAATCAGGGCATATAACATTGAATAATAAACACGGCCCTCACTTATATAGAAAATGCCCCCTACAATACAAACCCAATATACCACCTTGGCCCACCATACACCCTCTTTCAACCCCCTCCAACTTTCATTCTTCCTTCTCACACACCCCTCTACGCCTACTTCCCCTCCCCTTCTTTCTAACCCTAACCCTATCACTCCCTCTAATCCATTCCCTCCCTCCCTTCTCCTCCTCCTCTCTCTCACCCTCTCCACCCTCCTTCTTCTTTCACTCGACTCTTTCCTTCGGTATATTTCTATTACCTTCCAGTATATTCGGTTTGTTCTGTTTTCGCACTAACATTAAAAAGCCACAGTATACAAATGCAATCATGGAATTTAACACATATTGTATTTCCCCCCTCCCCCCTCCCCCTAAATCCCCACCTCCCTTCCCTCCCCCCGACTTCCCAAAGACCATACGTGGTATAACTTTTGGACAATCACAGTCTAAAATATCTCTACATTGAGCTCAGCTTCTTACTGTTACCCAAATTTTAAACAATTTAAATTGTTACTGATACTAAGCATAAGCTATCTGAAGTTTCTTAGTCCCATATTTACTTTTTATGTAATCAATCCATTTTTCCCAGTCTCGTTTATATCTCTCATTTGAATGTTCTTTGAGATATGCTGAAATTTTGGCCATTTCGGCTAAGTTCATAACTTTCGAAGTCCATTCTTTTTTCTTTTTTTTTTATATAAATTTTATTATGTTTTCATTCTATACAATCACATATTCACTGTGCTTAATCAGGGCATATAACATTGAATATAGAAAATGCCCTCTACAATACAAACCCAGTATACCACCTTGACCCGCCATACACCCTCTTTCAACCCCCTCCAACTTTCATTCTTCCTTCTCACACACCCCTCTACGCCTACTTCCCCTCCCCTTCTTTTAACCTTGACCCTATCACACCCTCTCCATTCCCTCCCTCCCTTCTCCTCCTCCTCTCTCTCACCCTCTCCACCCTCCTTCTTCTTTCACTTGACTCTTTCCTTCGGTATCTATTACCTTCCAGTATATTCGGTTTGTTCTATTTTCGCACTAACATTGAAAAGCCACAGTATACAAATACAATCATGGAATTTAACACATATTGTATTTCCCCCCTCCCCCCTCCCCCTAAATCCCCACCTCCCTTCCCTCCCCCCGACTTCCCAAAGACCATACGTGGTATAACTTTTGAACAATCACAGTCTAAAATATCTCTACATTGAACTCAGCTTCTTACTGTTACCCAAATTTTAAACAATTTAAATTATTACTGATACTAAGCATAAGCTATCTGGAGTTTCTTAGTCCCATATTTACTTTTTATGTAATCAATCCATTTTTTCCAGTCTCGTTTATATCTCTCGTTTGAATGTTCTTTGAGATATGCAGAGATTTTGGCCATTTCGGCTAAGTTCATAACTTTCAAAGTCCATTCTTGAATTGTAGGTAAATCTTTCTTCTTCCAATACTGCGCCACCAAGAGTCTTGCTGCCGTTATTAAGTACAGAATCAAATTAGTCTCTAGTGCTGTAAAGTCAATACATATACCCAGTAAAAACAACTGGGGGGTGAATTTTATCCTTCTTTTGAAGATGTTTTGCAGGATCCACCATATTTTTATCCAGAATGCCTTGACATTACGACATGTCCACCATATATGAAAATATGTAGCATCAAAAGAACCACATCTCCAACATTTAGGTTGAACATTTGGATACATAGAGGCAAGCTTTTTAGGATCTAGGTGCCATCTATAAAACATCTTATAAAAATTTTCTCTCAAGTTTTGTGCTTGTGTAAATTTCACATTTCTTACCCAGATTCTTTCCCATGTTTCAAGCATTATTGGTTCCTCAATATTCTGAGCCCATTTTATCATACAATCCTTAATCAGTTCCGTTTCAGAATCCATCTGTATTAGTACATTATATATCCTCTTTATATGCATTGAGCTTTAATCTCTTATTTGTTTAAACAAATTATCCTCAACTTTTACAAAGCCAATTTTTTGATCTGTTTTCCACCTAGCCTGTAGTTGACCATACTGAAACCACGTTTGAACTACCTTCTCTTCTTTAAGTACCTCTAAAGATTTTAGTTGCAACACCCCTCTTTCTGAAATAAGAAGTTGTCTATAGGTGGTTCTATCGTGTTTTTGTTCTACGTTCATATTTTCAATTGCATGTCTAGGAATTGCCCACATGGGCAATTTATCATTTAATTTATGTTGATATTTTTTCCAAACCCGCAATAAAGCATTTCTTAAGATATGATTTTTAAATTTCTTATCCATTTTTTTGTTAAATAACAGGTAAGCATGCCAACCATATAACAAGTCATATCCCTCGATATTCAAAATTCTGTCATTAGTTAAATGAGTCCAGTCACTAATTGCAGATAATGCCACTGCATCGTAGTATAATTTTAAGTTAGATAATTTCAATCCTCCTCTTTCACGTGCATCTTGCATTATTTTCATCTTTACCCTCGGCTTCTTTCCTGCCCACACAAATTTGTTGATACCCTTCTGCCATTCTGAAAGATTCGCATCTCTTTTAAGTATTGGTAACATTTGAAAAAGAAATAAAAATTTTGGTAAAATGTTCATTTTTACTGCCGCTATTCTACCCATCAAGGACAAATGCAGTTTCTCCCACCTTTTCAACTCCAACTGTATACTATGCCAAAGTGATTCATAATTATGCTTATATAATTTCCCATTTGAGATTAAAATATTAACTCCAAGATATTTAACTTTTTTAACTACCTCTTAGCATCGCCCCCAGTTCTTCCTTCTGTTTGATAGTCATATTTATAGCTAATATTTTGGTTTTTCCTAGATTTATTTTAAATCCCGAGACTTGACCATATTGATTGATCGTGTTCAATAAGACCCTACTAGATTCCTGCGGTTGTTCCAATATTATGACCAGATCATCCGCAAATGCGCGGACTCTGTATTCTTGCTGTCTAATCTTAATCCCTTTTAGACCGCCCAAGCCCCGTATCTTATTCAACAGTATTTCCAAAGTTATAATAAACAATAATGGGGACAGAGGACAGCCCTGTCTTGTACCTTTTTCAATTTGGAAGGAGTCTGTCAGACTTCCATTGACAATGATCTGGGCTGTTTGCTGCTGATATATTGCCCCAATTGACCGTAAAAAGCCATCTCCTATCTGCATTTTTTGCAGTGTCTTCAGCAGGAATTGCCAATTAACTCGATCAAAGGCTTTCTCCGCATCCAAAAATATGAATGCGGCCGGGATTTGATTGTTCTTTCCCAGGTATTCTAAAGCATTAATAATTAATCTAACGTTGTTCTTCATCTGTCTGCCCTGTATAAAACCAGTTTGATCGGTATGTATCAATTGTTGAATTACCACCATTAGCCTATTTGCTAATATTTTAGTAAATATTTTATAATCTACATTGAGTAATGAAATAGGTCTATAATTTTTTGGCTGGGTAAGGTCTTGGTCTTCTTTGGGTATCAACGATATGAACGCAGTCTTCCACGAAGGGGGCACTTTCCCTCCCGATTGAATTTTATTGAATAGTTCTCTGAGGGGTTCTACCATTTCTAACTGTAAATTTTTATAATAAACAGCTGTTAAACCATCTGTGCCTGGTGCTTTCCCTAACTTTAATTGTTTAATTGCCTGCAGAATTTCCCCAGAGGTTATTGGTTGATTCAGCTTATGCCTATGTTCTTCTCTAACTAGGGGGATTTTCTCTTTATCTAGGTATTTGTCTATGTCTACGTCCTTAATTTTATCCCCTTTATACAACTCTGTAAAAAATTCCCGAAATACCTTTTGGATCTCTTCCTGTTGAAACACTTCCTTCCCTCTGTAGCACAATTTGGATACATTTCGAGCTTTCCTTTTTTTTCTAATCTGATAAGCCAACCACCTACCGGGTTTATTTGCGTTGCAGAAAGTATTATGTTTAGCATATAATAAACTGGTGGCTACCTGGTCAGAGATCAGCATATCAAACTGAGATTTTAGTATAGAAATTGTTTCCTTAATCTTTGTATCTTCTGGATTCAATGTTAATTCTGACTCTTTCCCTTTAATTTCCTCTTCCAATTCTTTTCGTTTTTGCCCTTGTTTGTGTCTATGTATTTTGTTTATATTCATTAATACTCCTCTCATATACGCTTTGCTTGCATCCCATACATATTCCATAGATGTACCCTTATTCATATTAAGAACAAAATATTCCGATAGCAATTTTTTACAGTCATTAACATACTTTTCATATCTAAATAAGTTTTCATTCAACCTCCAGGACCTTCTTGCCTGGGCTACCCTTCCCAATTCCATCCAGACTGGATTATGATCTGAAAGAACTCTCGCCATAATCTTTGTCTTCTTCACCCTGCAAAGTAAATCATTTGTAATTAGTATAAAATCAATCCTTGAAAGAGATTGATGTCTGTTGGAAAAAAAGGTAAAGTCATATTCTTCTGCATGCCTCTCGCGCCAAGCGTCTCGCAATTCAAAGTCGTCCAGCATGTCAAAAAAGGGTTTGGGTAGCTTAGCTCGGAATTTGGTGTTCGGGCGAGATGTCTTCTTATCTTTTTTGGTGTCGATCACGCCATTCCAGTCACCCAATATTATACAAGACTCAAAGCCCCACTGTACTAATTTAGCATGGAGATTTCTATAAAATCCATCTTGTTGATTAGGAGCATAAATTCCCAAAAGTAACGTCTTTTTCCCTTCTAAGATTAAATCTAATGCAATGTATCTTCCAAAGGGATCTGCTTCAATTAGCTCAGCTTTAATGTCTTTTCTTAAGTATACTACTATGCCGTTTTTCTTTTCCATGGCTGAGGTCGCAAAATGTTGGCCCAGTTTGGGGTTAAACAAATATTTTTGATCGGTTGATTTGATATGAGTTTCTTGCAAACAAATTATGTCATTCTTAAACTGTTTGAGATAATGAAATATTTTCTTTCTTTTCTGTGGAGAGTTCAGTCCATTAACATTCCATGTCAAAATCTTAGTTGTCATTTTTGGTTGCCTGAAGCTTTTTTAGAGCCTCCCGCAAGGCCTGTCTCACCTTTGGTTTGGCTCCTCCCACAGCTTCTGAGCTTGTTGCTGTAGCTCCTTGATCAATGGCCAACGATTGTTGAGATTGTTGCATAGTAGCTTGTTTATCCGTTTGTCTGGTGGTCATACGGTTGGGTCTTTTTTCCTTGACTCCTTGCCCTTCCGGGAGAGGGAGATGATACATTTTATCTGATGGTTGTGTGGTTTGCTGTTTATCTTGTTCGTCTCGTGGTTTTTCACCATATCCCGAAGATTCAGGGTATCCCATCTTCAGAATCTTATGATAGAAATCACGAGCTTTCCATACAGAACTGAGACGATATCTTTGTTTGTCCATTGTAACTATAATACCGAATGGGGCATCCCATCTGTACTGTATCTGACGCTTTCTGAGCTCTTCCACCAGAAAAGCATAATCTCTTCTGGCTCTTAGCATTTGAGGTGGTATTTCTTTCAAAACAATCAGATCCTGTCCACCAATTTGAAGCTTAGTATTATAGGACTCTTGTAATATCATATTTCTAGATTCTCTTGTAACAAAGTATATTACCACATCTCGGGGGAGTTGCCTTTGTTTTGCTGCCCACGAGTTAACACGAAAAGTCTTGTCAATCTGCCAATCAAAATTGGATCCCGGTTTTCCCACCAGACGGTCAAAAGCTTCAGAAAACATTTGCTTTAAGTTCTCCTGCTTTTCTTCACGCAGCCCCCTCACTCTTAATGCAAGCTCCATCTGCTTATACTGTATCATAATAATTTGTTTTTCAGCATTATCAATTTTTTGTTCCACCACTTCAGTTTTGGATATCAGGTTAGTTTTAGCTTCATTGAGAATTTCTAAATTATCTTCCATTCCAGAAATATATTCTGTGATCACATTCACAATTCCCATCATATCATCATTCATTAGTGACCCTAGTATCGAATTTGTCATATAGAACTTCCATCTCGTTCTTTATTTCATCTTTGAACTCTCTAAGCATTTCTAGATTCTGTTCTCTGGATTCTCTAAACATTTCTAAGTTCTGTTCTCTGGATTCTTTGAACATTTCCAAGAAAAATTCTTTTGTTGTTACGTCTCCCCTAGGGGGCATAGAGGGTGGGGGCTGCAACTTTGTACCAGGTATGGGAGACGTTTTAGGAGGTAATTTCACGGAGGTTGATTTGGATGCCATTATATTTTGGTTTTAATTATTTATTCTAAATTGCTAATCCACTATGCTGTTTGGAGAAAAAGAAATTCCTCCCCCCCCCCTTTTTTTTTTACAAAGGGTTTTACGGAGGGTTTCAAAAGAGAAAGTCCGTTTGGAATGTTTGGAATGTCTCTATATCAACAACAAAGAGTCTTTGAAGGCTTCGAGGGAGTAGGTCTAATTAAATTATAAAAAGTTCTTCCTTTGATTCTGTACCAGGAAGCCGGAGATAACAAATGCAAAAGCTGTAAGCGCCATTTTGAAGACAATTAAACAAAAGAGATTTTTATAACATTGAAGCTGGTATTTCAGATAGAGAAAAATTTTAAAGTTCACAAGTTTGGTCTTTGCTCGTATTGATTTTCAATAGTCTGTTTTCTAAAGATTATCCTAAGGGGGTTCCTGTCTTGTGCTGTAGATAACAGCTGAGAAGTTCGTGTCGGAGTTGAATGACTCAGCTTTGGGTTGATCCTCCCCCTCCGTTCACAGCCCAAAAAGAAACAAACTGTGAACTTCAAAGAAGATTCTTACCAGCTGAGATTCCTCACTGCTTTTTTCTTGTCTGAAAAAAGAGTTATCTTCTTGATATTGAGTAGATAACGAACCAGAACTCTGGGGGCAGCTCGGTTAAGCTGCCAACGGCGACAGGCCCCTCCCCGGAAGCCCGAAATAGAATCATTGTTCATCAATACCCAAATATGCAGCCAAAATATTGCAATGGAGTTTGGACTGGATAGAGGTGCGTCTCTCCTATCCACTCACTCACAACAAGAAAAATAGTGAAAAATTAAAGGAATTAAGATACCCTATGGAAAATAGCATCAGGGTCTGGATGAAGGAGACAACATCATGCTGATATATCAAGCATACTGAAATCAAGATGAAAGTTAGTAGTGAATACATCAGAAAGGTCCAAACTCAGTGGAGGAAATACTATCAAGTGATTGGCACCTGCACAATTCCACTCAAGCAGAACTAGAAGCCCTGGAAAGGAAGACCAGAAAAATAATGACAATGAATCATGCCCTTTATCTGCCAGTGATTTGACAATCTCTACTTAACCATGGAGCATAGGCAGGCATAGAATATTGCAAATATAGCTGATAGTGAAAGGAAGAAAAAAAAGGGGGCATAGGTAGAATGTATAAAGGACAGTGAAGAAGATACACTGAAGCTAATATACTATGAAGGCTTATTGGTCATTAACAGGCACAGTGAGATAAACCACATTTATATACCATTCAAAAGAGACAATGAAAAGCTAAAAAAATATTGGGATTTTTTAGATTTAGATTTAGATTTTATTAACATTTGTAGGCCGTCCTTTTCCCTGAGGGGACTCAGGGCGGCTCACATAAAATCAGGGGGGGGGGGAAATACAACAATGACATAGACACATATAATAAAAGTAATAAGCAACATACATTCATCATTCGGGAGGGGCAACTATCCTTGTCCCCAGGCCTGACGGGCTAGCCAGTTCTTCAAGGCTGTGCGGAAGGCCTGGACGGTGGTGAGGGTACGAATCTCCACGGGGAGTTCGTTCCAAAGGGTCGGGGCTACCACTGAGAAGGCCCTCCTCCTTGTAGTTGCCAGCCGGCATTGGCTGGCCGATGGAATACGGAGGAGGCCCAATCGGTGAGATCTAATTGGTCGCAGGGAGGTAATTGGCAGGAGGCGGTCTCTCAAGTATCCAGATCCACTACCATGCAGGGCTTTATGGGTGACTAATAGCACCTTGAAGCGCATCCGGAGATCGACAGGTAGCCAGCGCAGCTCGCGGAGGATAGGTGTTATGTGGGTGAACCGAGGTGCACCCACAATCGCTCGCGCGGCCGCATTCTGTACTAGCTGAAGTCGCCGGATGCTCTTCAAGGGCAGCCCCATGTAGAGCACATTGCAGTATTCCAGCCTAGAGGTCACAAGGGCCCGAGTGACTGTTGTGAGTGCCTCCCGGTTCAGGTAGGGTCGCAACTGGCGCACCAGGCGAACCTGGGCGAATGCCCCCCTAGTCACAGCCGTCAGGTGGTGGTCAAACGATAGCTGTGGATCTAGGAGGACTCCCAAGTTGCGAACCCTCTCTGAGGGGTATAAAATTTGACCCCCCAGCCTGAGTGATGGAATATTGGTCAAATCTTTGGGAGGGAAACACAACAGCCACTCGGTCTTTTCTGGGTTGAGCACAAGCTTGTTAACCCTCATCCAGTCCATAACGGCCTCAAGGCCTCGGTTCATCACGTCTGCCGCTTCATTGAGATGGCACGGGGCGGACAGATACAACTGGGTATCGTCCGCATATTGATGGTATCTAATCCCGTGCCTACGGATGATCTCTCCCAGCGGTTTCATGTAGATGTTGAATAGTAGGGGGGATAAGACCGAGCCCTGAGGCACCCCATATGTTAGGGGCCTAGGGGACGATCTCTGCCCCCCCACTAACACCGACTGCGACCTGTCCGAGAGGTAGGAGGAGAACCACCGCAACACGGTGCCTCCCACTCCCACCTCCCGCAGTCGTCGCAGAAGGATACCATGGTCGATGGTATCGAAAGCCGCTGAGAGGTCAAGGAGAACCAGGATGGAGGAGTATCCTCCATCTCTGGCTCTCCAGAGATCATCAGTCAATGCGACCAAAGCGGTTTCCGTGCTGTAACCGGGTCTGAAGCCTGACTGGAAGGGGTCGAGATAGTTAGCTTCCTCCAAGGACCGTTGGAGCTGAAAGGCCACCACCTTCTCAACAGCCTTCCCAAGGAAGGGAAGGTTGGAGACTGGGCGATAGTTATTAAGAACAGCTGGATCCAAGGATGGCTTTTTTAGGAGGGGTCTCACCACCGCCGCTTTCAGTGCGGCGGGGAAGTTCCCCTCCCGAAGAGAGGCGGTCACAACCGCCTGGATCCAGCCTCGTGTCACCTCACTGCTGTTAGTAACCAGCCATGAGGGACACGGGTCCAGTACGCAGGTGGAGGCACTTACAGCCCTCATGGCCTTGTCCACATCCCCGGGGGTAACATCCTGAAACTCAACCCAGAGATGTTCTACCTGATCCTCTTGTGCCTCGGCTGGAACTGCGGGGATGGAGTCCAAGTCCGACCGAAACCGAGCAATTTTGTCCGCTAAGAATTGGGCATAATCCTCAGCTCTGCCCTGCAAGGGTTCCCCCGCTTCCCTTTTATTTAATAGGGAGCGGGTTATCTTAAACAGGGCGGCTGGGCGGGACTCAGCGGACGCAACCAAGGTGGCTATATGAGATCTTTTCGCTGCCCTAAGTGCCCTGGTGTATTCCTTGGTGCAGGTGGTTACCATTGCTCGGTTCGATTCGGACTTATCGGACCTCCATCGGTGCTCTAGGCATCTCCTCCGGCGCTTCATCTCCCGGAGTTCCTCGGTGAACCAAGGAGGTCTCCGGGATCCGCCGCCTCGGAGGGGCCGTAGTGGCGCAATCCGGTCGAGGGCCTCCAATGCTGCCGAGTGCCAAGCAGCAACCAGAGTCTCTACCGGACTGTGGGCGAAAGTATCAGGAATGACTCCAAGCTCTGTCTGGAACCTTAACGGTTCCATAAGTCGCCTGGGGCGGAACCACCTGGTCGGTTCCTCCTCCCTACAGTGGGGGTTTGGTCTCCGGAAGTCGAGCCTCAGTATGCAGTGGTCTGACTACGACAGGGGTATGATGTCGTTACCCCTCAGACCAAGGTCACAAATCCACTGCTCCGAGAGGAATACGAGGTCGAGCATGTGACCCGCCGAATGGGTTGGGCCCCGAATTACTTGGGTCAAGCCCATGGCTGTCATGGAAGCCATGAACTCCTGCGCCCCATCAGAGTTTTCACCAAGCGAAGGCAAATTAAAGTCCCCCAGGACCATCAACCTAGGGAACTCAATTGCCAGCTCGGCTACCGACTCGAGGAGCGAGGGGAGGGCTGCTGCAACGCTGTTGGGAGGCAGGTACGTTAACAGCAAGCCCACTTGACCCTTGAGGTCCAACTTTATCAGCAGAGACTCACACCCGACAAGCTCCGGAGCAGGGACCCTACGAGGAACTAACGACTCCCGGATAACAACGGCCACACCCCCACCCCTTCCTGGGCTCTCGGCTGGTGCAGCACCTGAAATCCTTCTGGGCACAGCTCTACAAGGGGGACTCCTCCCTCTGGGCCCAGCCAGGTCTCAGTAATACATGCCAGGTCTGCCCTCTCGTCTAAAATTAAGTCCCGGACGAGAGGAGCTTTATGTACCACAGACCTGGCATTTAGCGACAGCAGCCTGAGCCCAGGATCCTGACTACTTGCGCCATCTGGTCTCGGAGTGGGACTCATAGGGCCGGAAGGAGGGATCTCTGTGATGTAGCGAACCCTCCTTCCCCGGTAATGGCCTGCCATAAAGTCCCCGCCATATCTGCCCCTCCCTGTTACGACCGTAATACCCCGACCCTCTCCCGTGTCTCTGGTCCCCTCAACCACCCCCATGGCCCCCGCATCTCCCGGCAGGTCCTCCGAATCATACATACCCATACACTCCCCCAAACAGTCCCCACGTAAGAGTTAAAACACAGAAATTTACAACAATATGATAGTAAAAGTGGGCCATTCATTCAATCACAACCAATCCCATACACTCATCATACTATTTTAAAAAATTGCGCAGTTAGATGTGTAACAATGTGAAAAGGGGGGGGAGAGGTACTCCGTTTCTCTCCCCTCCTATGTCCTGGGGAGACGTCCTTGGCCGCCAGATCAAAAGTGGATGATATATAAGGCGGCCATATGCAGGCAGGGCAAGATGTAGAAAGTAGAAAGTCCAGTGATTCATAGATGGCAGCCTTAACAATGAGTAAGTGCCCCAATCCAGGGGGCCAAAGTTCGGAACTAGCCTGAGCCACTTTAGCAGAGGAGGGGGGAAGTGCTGATGTTTTTGGAGCCCAGTCTCTGCCACCGTGGTCGCCATCCCCCATTACTCTCACACCAACTCAGCCACAATCCTACTCCCCTAGTGGCTAGAGCGGGAGGCAAAGGGCAATGTCCAGAGAAGGCCGCAGTGACACAGGGCTCAGTTCAGGGGGTTTAGAGGGTCGTCCTCTTCCCCACCCTAGCAAGCACACCAGTCAGTCGAAATGGCCAGGTCTTTCCTAAAGCCGTAGGGGCAGATAACGAATAGCAGGGTGAGCAAGATAGAACCAAGGGGGGGGGCGTCTGAGGCGGCAACAAACACAGCCAAAGCTTAAGGTCTCAATAAAGCTTCCGACGCTTCCTTCTTTAAAGGAGAAGTTGATTAAAGTTAAAACCCTCCAGGCTCACCAGTCACTAGGGCTCGTCAGGGCTCACCAGTCCTTCAGCGCGAACAAGTTCAAGCAGGCTGGCTAGGGAAGAGGCGTCCGAGATGTAAAAGTGCTGCGGATCAGCTGTTTGAAATCGCCATCTTTCCCTCCACGCTTTCCCTCCAGTTTCAACTACTGCTGTTCTGCTGCTCAGGAGACGGCTGCCAAGATGAACAACGAAGTCTTATCTCATCAGGGGGCTCACTAGGTCGGACGGGCAGCACCAGGGACATCCAGGCGTGCAGGATGGTAAAGAGAAAAAACGCTGACCGTCAGCGTCAGCGTTGCCGTCCTTGCGCAGCCGGGTGGTTGAAGGCTGCACAGTGTTGCGGGGCTAAAACAAACCTCCGAAGTGTTAGCCCCCAGCTATCTGGAATTCCTCAGACCCCTGCAGATCTTTAGCTCTCCCAGGGGCCCTTTCCAAAAGTTTTTTGCGGTCTGTTTGGAAGGCTTCCCAGCGCTCCTTCGCCAAGTTTGAACAGAGCGAAAGAGCCCGGTCGCCATTCCAAACCCGCGCATGCGCAGTTCATGCAGAGACATTAAATGGCCTACAAAAAAGACCAAATGAAGAATAGAAAAGAGGCATGGCAAGGCAAAATATTACATGGCCAGTACAATAAAAGTGTGTGTGTGTGTGTGTGTGTGTGTGTGTGTGTGTGTGTGTGTGTGTGTGTGTGTGTATCTGTCAGGATTGAATTGTGAAGTCCTTGGTGCTTTCTGAGATCAATTATTTTAATGCAGATGTTTCATTATCAGGCAAACATCTTCAGTGCTAGAAGGGAATGGGGTTTGTTCTCCATTTATTTATATTATCTTGCTGTATTTGTTGCATACAGTATTTTTCGCCATCAGTGTTGATGGGAGGTGCTGTTTTCTCCTTGGTTGTTCCTTAATTAGACTATTCACTGCTTGATTGTTTGTCTGAGTTTGTAATTTCTGAGGCAGATGGACTACAAACACCAGCAGCACATAGTAGCAATAATTGTGCATTGTAATTTTGGCAAGAAATACCATTTTCTATAAGCAAGAACTAATGGAACCACAAAAATGGACAAAGTAATAGAAAATGAAGAAGCTGGAACTTTAGAATTCAAACAGAAAAGCATCTGCCAAACAGCAGCCCAGACTTAACAATTTTGATAAGAAACACAAAAAAAGTCTGGATAGTGGACATGGCAATACAAAGAGACAGCAGAATGAAATACAAAACAACAACAACAACAAAAAAGCGGAGAAGGGGAAGAAGGCGGGGCTTAGCAGTGAGAAGATGGAGTTTCAGGCTACTCCTGAAATTCCTCTATACCGAAGGATTTTTGGACAGGTTCTTTGAACTCTAGCTGTCCCAGAGACGACAGTGAAGGTGAGGAGAGACCCAGGACCTCAGAGACACCCGCAAGTCTCTGGGGGGGGGGGGTATTAACTCCTCGTGCCAATTCCTTTCTGGATTAGCTGCGTGCTAACTGAAACTGCAGGTTGCCCCTAAGAATGGTAGAAGTGATGTCATCTGGTAAGCTGATTTTATTATCCAAGAGAGACTGTCCGCGTTAGAAGCTTAAGCTAACTGAAACCAAAGAATAGGAAAATTTAGCGGCGAATTGGTTTTTTTTAATGGATTTATGGCTGGTGGCTACTTTACTTCTTAAATGCTTCAAGAAACTCCTCGACATCCTCCCCCCTCTGACTCTCCCTAAGTGGATCGTAAAATTTATTTTCTACTAATTAGCCCGTCACGATTCGACATTTTTATTACTTTATTACTTGGCTCTGTTTACGATCAGATAAGATTGCACAGCCTGCAAGAGACTAAGAAAAGTGCTTCGAAGTCTGTGGGAAAAAAAAGAGCTTGCAATTTTTAACTGCGACACATCATGGCGTCTCAAAACACCTCTAAGATTTCATTTCAGATTCTTTTTTCCGCATGTAGAGAGCTTTTTGATTCTTATCAGAGGCTGGAAAGAAAATTGGATCATCTGATTTTAAAATATGAAGTAAAAACTGAGATCGTTGAATGTTTAAATGTCCCTGAAATACAAATGGAAAATGTGAGAAATGGTGTCTGGTCTATCTCAGAGGAAGAAAGGAGGGGGGGAGCTATAAAGAAGACTCATTTAAAGAGACAGAGTGCAGGAGGAATGGAAAATCCACCCTTGAGAATTAAAGTTAATTTGGAAAATTAACCCGGGACAACATTATTATTTCATCATTGACATTCAGAGTCCAAAGGTGCGAAGATATCTTTGTCTGGATTTGCTTATGAAAACATTTGGTAAATTTATCCAACGCGTGGCAATTGGTTTGAGAAGATTTTGCTATTGGAGAGACACCGACTGACAGATGGAAGAACGCAATTTAAAATTAGCTAAATCTGATTACCTTAATGTGTAATAGATATAGCTGAACAATGACTGATATGGATAGTAATATATATAATTTGGAACTGGCTGATAGATTGAAGAATACAATTGAAAACTAGCTAAACCTAATTGCTCTTTTTTGTAACAGATATAGTTGAATAATAATTGATATTGATAGTAATGTATATAATGTGGAGTTGATATGATAACTAACAATTGGATATGAGAAAACATTTTTAGATTATACATAAAGAGTATTAACTACAATAATTATCACTATTAAAAAAACTAAATAAAATACATACAATCAAATGTTAATCAATACTGGGAAAATGTTATGATATATGATATAATTAAATATTATGGATGTTCAGCTAAAATAGGACATGAGGATTTGATGATAATAGAGGATTTTACAAATAAGTAAATGAATTGTCAGCATGTGTTATGGATTAATTCTTTGGCATAGTTAAGGATGAAGGATGTTTAAATAACCATAGGTAATTAAAACTGGAGGTATAATGATGTTGATATGGTAAATATTCGAGTTAAGATATTTGAATTAATATGAGTTAATGGAAGAGAAGCACCAAAGCATGTTGTAACCAGTTGATATACTTCTTTTTTTTATATAATAGACACCTGTGTTTTGTTTTGTTTTCCTGCCTTGTCTCTTGTCGTTTTTGTCTTTTTTTGTATTATTTTTTTTTTATTTTAATTTTAATTTTTCATTTGTCCTTTTTTTTTTTTTTTAATTTTCCCACTGGTGTGGGCAGGTACTGTTCAAGATTATTACTTTTATTAATATTTCTAAATAATAATTGCAGTTAAATGAAAATGGATATATAATAATGCTTGAGTTAATATGAGTTATGTTGGTTGACTGTGGAGGAGATGTACCAAAACTTATCTGTAATTGATTGACACATTTTCTACAGATGTAAAGAAAGATGCTGTACCTGTTTTAAATTTAAATTAAAAAACATTTATTAAAATAAAAATAACAAAAAAGCGGAGAAAACCACAAAATACAAAGATCTGCTGTAAGTCTTCCTCTCCTAGACTAAGAAAGTGAAGACTTTTGAAATGGAGTATTTCAAAAGGAACCTTTTATTAAGTAGAATGGAAACCATTAAGTTCAAAACAACGTCTGAATTCCCTTAGGCAATGCAAGTAGAATTAAAGCAGTAGAGACCCCTCCCATTAGTTAGAATGCAGATTTTAGCCAAAACACAAGTGTGAAGATGTTTCCTTTACCAACTGCCCTGAGAACCAAATAAACATACATTCCCGTGGCTATCTTCCATTAAAGTGAATCATCCCACATGGCCATCATAAACATTCCCCAAAAAGGTGAGGCACTTTGGTGCCAGGAAACCAGTTGTAAAATATCAGTTGTCACAGGCACTGCTAATAAATCGACTCCAAGGCCCCCCTCCTCCCAACTGGATGGCAGAATCACTTTTAGGGATAAGTAGAATAACCATTGGCAAAAGAAAGCAAAAATAGTACCAATAGTAATTGCACTTAAGTGCAAACCCAAAAAACTAGAGCACCATTTGGTTATAGTGTCAGGTGTGCCTCATTCAGTATCCAAGAAAGAAAACCCCCAACTCCATTTGAATAGAGATAAAGGAACTTTTACTGGACATGAAATAAAAACAAGTGAAGCAAGATCTGAAGCAAAAAAGCACGAACATGTACATATCAAATTTTTACCTAGAGCCCTCCTCCCCCAATTACCCCAACCCAATGCCCAATCTGCAATTCCCAAAGGTGTCCTGTAGGATGTATCTTCAAGTGGCCTCATTCAGCTGGTATGCAGAGATGGTTGACCTTGACCAACCCTTACCCCAACCCAATGCCCAATCTGCAGTTCCCAAAGGTGTCCTGTAGGATGTATCTTCAAGTGGCCTCATTCAGCTGGTATGCAGAAATGGTTGACCTTGACCAACCCCAACGAGCCATCAGCATGCGCAGAAGATGGTGAGAACAAAACTCCCTTCATGATACCTCCTCCAGCCCCTAGCAATCCCCCCCCAAATACCAGGAGCCCCCACCCTCCCCGTTACTATGGCAGACGATAGCAAGCAAGCAAAGTAGATGCTGACATTCGACCCTCCTGCAGAAAGGACATCATCCCTGGAGAAAAAGATAAAACAAACAACAATAATAACAAATATATACATCACAATTAGGGTTTATCAGGGTACCTGGAATGGAACTTTTGCAAGAGTTTGGGAGCTCTGACATCAGACTTATTCACCCACTCAGCATGGGATAGAGGGAAATGTTTCCAGGCCATTAAGTACCCCTATTTTTCCTGGAATCCAGGATCTCCTTAACCTCAAAATGTTGTTCCCCTTCAATGAGGTAGACAGGTGTGGGTTCCTTCTCCTCCTGGCCTGGAGAGAGGAAATCAGCAACTTCCATGCTTTTCAGGACTGTTTCACGGCGCTTTCCTTGCTGCTTGTCAGGTTTCTTCCCTCCAGCCGAAGGTGGTTTTGGGCCCAACCTAGAGTAGCAGTCAGCAGCTCAATGCCCCTCCTTTCCACATCGGAAACACACCATTGTTCTGGACTTGGTTGCTGTCCCCCCTTTTCCTGCTCTTGGTGCCTCTTTCGGGGTGGGGGGTTGTTCCAGCTGCTGCCTCCACGGTATCGATTTCTGGCTAAGTCAATTCCCACATCAGCAGCCAGCTCATACCAATGTTGCAGGTCATGGGGGGGGGGCTGTTCACACAGCTCTGGTACACATCTTCGTTAAGGCCATCCATGTAGCTGTCCATCAATGCCTCCCGGGACCATCCCCGCATGTGCACAGACAGCTTGAGAAAATCCTGAGTATACTCTGCCACAGACCTCCGTCCCTGGGTTAAAGTTTTTATCCTAGTTCTTGCCTTCCAATTTGCGAGGTGATCATCAAAGTGTGCCCTCAGGGCCATCATAAACACGTAATCTCTCAGCTGGGGGAAATCATCATTATGTAGAGCCACCATCCAGTCAGCTGCTTTGCCCTCCACTGCCATAGTAACACTTCTCACTTTGGCAACCTCTGATGGGAAATTCTCTCCATACTCTTGCATGTAATTCCAAACTTGAACCAAAAAAGATCCCAGTGCTTTGGGATCTCCTCCGTACTTCACTCCAAGAGGAGGAATCTTTGAAATTTGACACCTTCATGGGGCTACCCCCACCCCCCTTGGGGGAGCTTGAATTGTTGCTGCTGCGGAGGCCGCTGGAACTCCTTCGACTTGCCTGGTTCCTGGAGCAGCTCCCAGGGCCGTTTCGGGGTTAGCCAGGGTGTCTGCTTTGCCTACTCAGCTGTTCCAATCTCTCTGTTGGTGTGACTTTTGCGCATATGGCGATTCCCCCAAGCTCTTGTAAAAGTTGTAAAGCATGAATCATCATGAGATCTTTTTCGGCTTCCTGCCAGGCAGCCTCTGGTCTCCAGAGCCAGGTGGTTGTAACTTCCACTAGCATCTCAGGATCATTCATCTGTCCTACTCCCAGCGACCATCTGGGTCAGACCGATTTTTCTTCCAGATTCACTTCAGCCATCCATTCTGTTTCCAAGGGAGGAGAGAATCTAACACGCCACCCCACCCATATCCTCTTGGTTGCTGCAGGGGTTAGACATGTTGATGCACCCACCCACCCCAGTAGCTTTTAACTCTGGGATGGGTGTGAAGTGAGATCTTGCTTAATGTCAGGTGTGCCTCATTCAGTATCCAAGAAAGAAAAAACCCCAACTCCATTTGAATAGAGATAAAGGTACTTTTACTGGACATGAAATGAAAACAACAAAAGTGAAGCAAAATCTGAAGCAAAAAAGCACGAACATGTAGTTACCCCAACCCAATGTCCAATCTGCAACTCCCAAAAGTGTCATGTGGGGTGCATCTTCAAGTGGCCTCATTCAGCTGGTATGAAGAGATGGTTGACCTTGACCAAGCCCAAACGCGAGGCATCAGCATGCGCAGAAGATGGTGAGAACAAAATTCCCTTCATGATACCTCCTCCAGCACCTAGCAATTCCCCCCACATACCAGGAGCCCTCACCCTCCCCATTACTATGGCAGCGGATAGAAAGCAAGCAAAGTAGATTCTGACATAGGACATAACTTATTTAATTTATAGTTACACAACATACATTATTTAAACTCTTCATTCTGTTTTTTTGGAATGAACAGTCATGGTTTATTGATAAATTATCTCTTGTGGAAGAAAAACAGGAAGTATAACTCCTGCTTATCTTGTATTAATATATTTATATTTAATGCTATTTCACATCTCAATGAAGTCAGGGTAGAGTGTGGGTTTTGGTCCTTAGGAATTTGAGAGCTAATCAATAAGCTAGTGATAATTCTTTGTAGTACAGGTGAAACTCGAAAAATTAGAATATCGTGCAAAAGTTCATTTATTTCAGTAATGCAACTTAAAAGGTGAAACTAATATATGAGATAGACTCATTATATGCAAAGCAAGATAGTTCAAGCCATGATTTGTCATAATTGTGATGATTATGGCTTACAGCTCATGAAAACCCCAAATCCACAATCTCAGAAAATTACACTATTATATGCAATCAATAAAACAAGGATTGTACATAGAACAATATCGGACCTCTGAAAAGTATAAGCATGCATATGTACTCAGTACTTGGTTTGGCCCCCTTTTGCAACAATTACTACCTCAATGCGGCATGGCATGGAAGCTATCAGCCTGTGGCACTGCTGAGGTGTCTCATGTCTCTCATCTTTCTCTTGGCAATGCCCCATAGATTCTCTATGGGGTTCAAGTCAGGCGAGTTTGCTGGCCAATCAAGCATAGTAATCCCATGGTATTGAACCAGATTTGTGGGTTTTTGCAGTGTGGGCAGGTGCTAAGTCCTGCTGGAAAATGAAGTCAGCATCCCCATAAAGCTTGTCTGCGGAAGGAAGCATGAAGTGCTCCAAAATCTCCTGATAGATGGCTGCGTTGACCCTGGACTTAATGAAGCACAGTGGACCAATACCAACAGGTGACATGGCTCCCCAAATCAACACAGACTATGGAAACTTCACACTTGACTTCAAGAATCTTGTAATGTGTGCCTCTCCATTCTTCCTCCATACTCTGGGTCCTTGGTTTCCAAATGAGTTGCAAAAGTTGCTCTCAGAAAAGAGGACTTTGGACCACTGAGCAACAGACCAGGTCTGTTTTTCTTTAGCCCAGGTAAGTCGCTTCTGACTTTGTTTGTTGTTCAGGAGTGGCTTGACAAGAGGAATACGACATTTGAAGCCCATGTCCAGGATCCATCTGTGTGTGATGGCTCTTGATGCACTTTTGCGGCTTTCCCTCCTTATGGAAAGTCAATGATGATTTTCTGCACAACTGTCAGCTCAGCAGTCTTTCCCATGATTGTGATTCCTACGGAACCAGACTGGGAGACCATTTAAAGGCTCAGGAACCCTTTGCAGGTGTTATGGCTTACTTAGCTGATTAGAGTGGGACACTTTGAGCCTAGAATATTGCACCTTTTCACAGTATTCTAATTTTCTGAGATTGTGGATTTGGGGTTTTCATGAGCTGTAAGTCATAATCATCACAATTATAACAAATCACAGCTTGAACTATCTTGCTTTGCATGTAATGAGTCTATCTCATATATTAGTTTCACCTTTTATGTTGCATTACTGAAATAAATGAACTTTTGCACGATATTGTAATTTTTCAAGTTTTACCTGTATGTCAATCAGGAGAATCCAAGCATATTCTAAAATGTTACCTTGAACTAGGTTGTGGGGGTGATACCTGGAATGGAGAATATATTAGTTTTGGATGAGGTTGCATTCTCTTAAAAGAAATAGATACATAGTTTTGACATATGTGGCAAGATGGGTGCCAAAAAAGGCAATACATAAAATAAAAAATATTGTTAATTCATTCTATCACTGCGTGACCAAGTGACTTCTATAGTTAGTAGTTTCTGTTTCCATCTTTGATTAAAGATTAATCTTTAATAGTTATCATCCAGAACTGATGCTTAAGAAGATGATGGTGGTTATTTTTTTCCCTACAGAATTATGGACTGGCTGGATTTTTTCATGGTGCTGTTCCACGAGCTTTGCGGCGCACACTGATGGCAGCAATGGCATGGACTGTATACGAACAAATGATGGCTAAAATGGGTTTGAAATCCTAAGATATGGCAAGAAACAATCCCTCTACCTTTATTTTTCCACTTACTGTTATTGCTTGGTGTAATTTGTGTTTGGAATAGTCCTATGTGAAAGGTTACTAGCTTAGGCAGTTTTTAATCTATATACTGAATTGCCAAAAGAGTGGCTCAGAATCTTTAGAAATATGAGTGAATGGAGTAGAATAATGTGACAGCATATAGGGGAGATAATGGCACAGGAAACCTGTACCATACTTGGAAATTGTATGAACTACTGTCTTTTTTGTAGTTTAGTAAGTATTAATAGAAGAGAGTATTCATAGCTTAGGGTTGAACTGTGTTGTCCTTGGTACTCTCTGAGCTTGGTATTTTTTTGCGGACATTTCATTACCAACTAGGTAACTTCATCAGTGCAAACCAAGGATCCTGTTGTTTAGTAAAGATGAATTGTCCCACAAAGCCATTTTACCCAAAGGAACTTTTTCAGCCATCTGTTTTGACAATTTTATTCAATGAACTGTTGAATACTTTTTTCAGTTTTGATTCTAGAACTTAGAAACATTGTTCTTGCTGGTTTCAATCTCCACAATTGTGTCCTGCATTTCTTCTCTGCTTTCAATATTGCTCTTGTTATATACTCAATCAAAAAAATCTGAGGGAAGCCTTGCAAAGGGTTTAATCAAGAAAATCTCATTCACTATTTACTTGATAACAATTGTTAAAGTAAGAAAATTAATGCTAAAGTAAAAGACTAAATTTGACATTTTGATTAAAAATAATACTAGGATATCATCTTGTCATTTCTCAAGCAGCTTTCTTCAATCTTCATCCAGGCTTATTGGCACTGTGACTTTCAAAAGTGATATTTAATATAGCTAGAGTTGCAATTCCAGCATAAATGGACAGTTCTGGTTTGTAGAAATCTTTTCCTTAGATCTTAATTCTGCCAAATTCATAATGAAACATGGCTTCAATGTTCCTGTTTAAGATTAAATTAGAGAGTTGAATGTTGCATGCATTATTTTTGAAGCTGCAGTATCAATACTGCCAAATGATTGGCTAAACATTATATCAGTAATTAAATGGCATGGGCAATAGGAATTAAAATCCATGGTGGACCAGAGATATCAAGCTAGTACTAAACACTGCTCCTGGGTTACTGTTTTTATCAAGACTCTCATCTTACCTTTTTCCAAACAGAATATGGTTGGCCTGTTCTGTGCACTCCTTAATCCAAAGATTAGTCTTGAAAGTATGCTGCAATGTTACGTTTAACATTTTTAGAAGACTAGCTTGATGTGTGTTTTGCATAGATAATGAAGGCAGAAAATTATTGTTAGAAAAGTGGTTATTTAAACCTATTCCCATGCAGTTCTGCTGATTAATAGCTATGCTTTCCTTGGTGGTAAGAAACCTCTTTATCTTCAGAGATCTGAAGCCTTGGAATCTACAAGAGGACTTACTTATTTGGGCTGTAAAGGAAACCCACCACATATTTTAAATGCTTGTCTTGGATTATTTTATTATTATTAAAAATCTATTTTTAAAAAAAAAAATGCTTCCTTTTTTAAAAAACAAATGTCCCTTTTCCTCCTGGTTAGTTTGATCACTTTTGGTTCTTTTACACTTTTGAAGTGAAATGCCTCATACTATTAAACCCAATCCTTTAATTAGCTTCTGAATACTAAGTTGGTTGTAAACAAGTATAGTGTAATACTTACCACTCCTCTCTGCCAAAAATCATGATGATGTTACAAGCCATATTTGTACATCTTGCTCAAAGGAAAGTAAAAGTGATTATAATGCATTATCAAAATAGTTTCCTCAGAAAAGGGTGTAGAGTAAGGTTTAAATGCTTATCCAAAATAAGACAAGGCTATGCATTTAAGAGTTGATGCTAGGATTCAAGAGGAAAGATAACCATTAACACTACCAGCAAAACTTTTTATGGCATTTTGAAAGCATTTTGAATCCTGGCTTTACTAGAAGAAACTAGGGAATTGCTAATTCTGTTTTAGGTTTGACCATATTGAACAATGGGTCCAACAATCCAACAAAATGAATTTTAATGTGGATAAAAGCAAAGCTTTACATTTAGGCAGGAAAAGTCAAAGATATACCATATTTTTCGGAGTATAAGATGCACCGGAGTATAAGACACTCCAATGTTTTGAAGAGGCAATTTTTTTTAAAAGTAGGTAGATAGATAGAGGAATAGAGAGGGAGAGAAATAGAGAGAAATACAGTAAGTAAGTAAGGAGAGAGAGAGAGAGAGTAGTTAGGTAGGTAGATAAAGGGATAGAGAGAAAAAATAGATAGCGAGATAGAGCAATACAGTAGGTAGGTAGGGATAGAGAGAGTGTGTAGGTAGGTAGGTAGGTAGATAAAGGGATAGAGAGAAAGATATATATATATAGAGAAATACATTAGATAGGTAGGGAGAGAGAGAGATAGTAAGTAGGTTGGTAGGTAGAGGGATAGAGAGAGAGAAATACAGTAGATAGGTAGGGAGAGAGAAAGTAGGTAAGTATGTAGATAGATAGAGGGGGGAGAGAGAAATACAGTAGATAGGTAGGGATAGAGAGAGTGTGTAGGTAGGTAGGTAGGTAGGTAGGTAGGTAGGTAGGTAGGTAGGTAGATAAAGGGATAGAGAGAAAGATATATATATAGAGAGAAATACAGTAGATAGGTAGGGATAGAGAGAGTGTGTAGGTAGGTAGGTAGGTAGGTAGGTAGGTAGATAAAGGGATAGAGAGAAAGATATATATATAGAGAGAAATACATTAGATAGGTAGGGAGAGAGAGGGTAGGTAGGTAGATGTTTCCAGGTGTATTTATCCATGTGCTGGAGAAGGAAATTGCTGACAATCTGCAGCACCTAAGACTTCGTTTCTGCTGGCACAGCACTTGATCAATGTAATTCTCATCAATCAGTTAAAGAGCTTTCCGAAAGGGGGGGGGAGTTTTTGCACTCTGCAAACCTCCCAAAAATGGTTTGTTTTTTGCAAAAATGGGCCCCTTTTTCCCCAAAAAAAGGCATGAATAGCCAGGGAGGGGCTTGCAGAGTGCTCCTGGGTGGTGGTGGGGCAAAAACGAGCAAAAAACAGCCCGTTTTTTGTCAAAAAAAATTGCATGCATAACGTTAGGGAGGCTTATAGAGTGCTGCTGGGGGAGCAAAAAACTCATTTCTGCCCTCCCCAGTCCTCAGGAGCTCTCTGAAAGTCTCCATAAGGTTATGCATGGCCATTTTGGTGAAGGAGGCGGGGCTTCAGGAAGCAAACAATGCTGTATTCAGTGTATAAGATGCACCCAGATTTTCAGCCCATTTTTTGAGGAAAAAAGGTGTGTCTTATACTCCAAAAAATACGGTAAGTACAGATTAGGAGAGACGTGGCTCAAAAACACTAACTCTGAGTGGGATCTTGGAGTCCTACTGGATGATCATTTGAATATGAGTCAGTAATGTGCAGCAGCAGACGAAAAAGCTAATACAATCCTGGATTGTATAAACAGAGGCATAGAATCAAGATCACGTGAAATATTACTGCCACTTTTCAAAACCCTGGGAAGACCATACCATGCAGTATTGGTTGAATACTGCAACCAATTTTGTAACCATACTACAAAAAAATGTTGAGACTTTGGGAAAAGTTCAGAGAAGAGCAACTAAGATGATCAAAGGCCTGGAGAGTAAACCATATGAAGAACGGCTACAGGTTTGCGTCTGGCTAGTCTTGGCAACCTTGTGGCTCTTTGGGCGCTCAGCTGCAGCTGTCATCACTAGTCCTGCCCCTCCCCTGCCAGTCACTCCTCACCTGCCCTGAGACATTAAGGGCGATGGCGGGGGATGAAGAAGGGGCTGGGGCTGATTCTCCAGCGCTTCACACTTGCTGGAGCTTCTTCCATCCCTTAGTGGTGCTGGCCATGCCTTGATCATTTGGGGAGACAGGCAACCTGCTCTTCAGCCCAAGACACTGGCCCAACCTAGCTGCAGCTAACACTGGCCTCACTAACACGAGGGCTGGCAGGGTGGGGATGGGATGACAGAAAGGGGGATGGCCCACAATGTCTAGCTGCAGCTTTAAGAAGCTCAGGACAGAGGGGAAAGGGGGACTGGCCCCACCAAAACTTGAATTCCCATCCTGGGGATCAGGCTTGGAGAAAGACGGAACACCCTCACCAAAAATGCTCACTCGTCAGCTAGTCTTCTCTCTCCCTCTCCGTGTCTCCCTCTCCCTTTCTCCCGCCCTCCCTCTCTCCACCCCCTCTGTGTGTGTGTCTGTCTGTCTGTCTGTCTGTCTCTCCCATTCCCTCTCTGTTTCTGTGTCTTTTCTCTTTTGGAAAGCCCAGCGAGCTCTCCTTGGGTCTCTTCGCTACTCCTTTTCTTTCTTCTTGGCAACTTGGCTGAGCAATGAGCGTGAGCCGTGGCAGAGGCTTCCCCCCTCCCTCTTCTTCTCCTCTCACGACCCCCTGGCTGGCTTTGGCGGGGCTGGGAGAGTGCATACAAGCGGGGAGACCCTCAAGTGAGCAGCTGCCCGCCCTTCATGCACCTTTGCTGTACTTTGGGTAAGCCCAGCTGCTCACTTGAGGAGGGTCTCCCCGCTCATGCTCAGCCTCCTGGCCCTACCACAGGTGGCCAGGGGGTCACCAGAGGAGAATGAGGGGGGAAGAAGTTCGCCAAAGGGAAACTTTCGCAGCAGCTCGCACTCATTCCTCAGCCAGCCCGGAATCCCAAAAAATTGCCAAGAAGAAAGAAAAGGAGTAGCGAAGAGCTCCAAGGAGAACTTGCTGAGCTTTCTAAAGAGAGTGAGTATACATATATGTATGTATGTATGTATGTATGTATGTATGTATGTATGTATGTATGTGTATATGTACATATATGTATATGTGTGTGTGTGTGTATATATATATATACACACACACACATACATATACACACACACACACAGAGACATACATACATACAGATAGGGAGAGATACAGAGGGGGAGAGACAGCGGAAGATAGGGAGAGAGAGATACAGAGAGGGGAGGGGGGGAGGGACAGCGAGAAGGGGAGAGAGACATAGAGAGGGGGAGAGGAAGATAGAGAGAGATACAGAGAGATGGGGGAGAGGGGGAGACAGACAGACATAAACAGATATACAGAGGAGGAGATAGGGAGAGGGAGGGAGAGAGATACAGAAATAGAGAGAGAGTGGAGAGATAGAATTAGAGAGAGATACAGAGAGAGAATTAAGCTGGAATTAAGGAGAAACTTCCTAACAGTGAAACAATTAACCAGTGGAACAGCTTGCCTCCAGAAATTGTGGGTGCTCCATCACTGGAGATTTTTAAGAAGAGACTGGACACTTGTCTGAGATGCTATAGGTTCTACTGTTTGAGCAGAGAGATGGACTAGAAGTCCTCTAAGGTCCCTTTCTCTGTTCCTATCATCGTAATAAATATAGCTTAGAAGCTTTTCATGCATCATTATATTGAAAGAACACTGACAAATAGGTCAAGCGTTGACATTAACACAATCTTTTACTAGTTATACAGAGCTCAGAGGGGCATGACCCGTCCATCAGAAAAATATCCCTCATCACCACTATCAGAAGCAGAATATAGAGGTACATAACACGCTATTTTACAATTTGTTGACTCGTCTGTATTCCCCAAATCATGTCCACAGCTGCAAGCAAATCGGTCTTTACACAAATTGCAGCTCTTTAGCTCACTGCATAGATAGCGTGGTCTCTGGGATAGCTCAGAATCCCAGTTATAGTCTAGATCAGAAAAATCTGCAGAAGCTTTCTGACCATGGCAATTACCACTGGAATATAAAATCGGGGTGTCTTGAAGAGTTTGCTGTCTAGGAGTTATTATTTTGGAGTCTGCAAAATATAAATTGCATCATGTTAGTGAGTTATCCACTCCAATGTCATTTACAATATCATAAATAAAAAACATTTACTTACCACTGCTGTGAGATAATGAAGCATTATTCGCTGTTTCAAATCCTGTCCAGTAAGTATTTTGGCAACTCCGCCGGGACACTAAGTGAGGCGATGTTTCGCTGAGGGCAGCCTGACCCCTTGGACCCTGCAGGGGACCACGTCCGAACATTCTCCAGGCACCCCGGGGGATTGAGCCTCCGGGAGATGGCTGTGATACCTTGTTGGGGCCAACAGTGCTGAGGGCTAGTCCAAGATCCCTTAAGGGAAGGAAAGGAGGTCTGAACTGTATCCTGGCCAGGACGGGGCTTTGTGAAGACGTCTCAGGCGAGTATATGTAACTGGTGTTGTACCTAGCATTGAAGGAATATCAGAATTTAACAGTGGAAGCTCTTAGGAGAGTGGGGAAACCCCCAGTGAATTTGTCGAAGCCGTCTTTAGTAACACAGGAAGCAGATGAAAGTCCAGAGAGCTTCCTCCAACGGTTGATTGAAGCTTATGGATTGTACATGCAGGTTGATCCGAGGGCTCCAGAGAATGTGAGGATGTTGAATGACAGATTTATTGCACAGTGAATAAATACGGAAAACATTGCAGAAACTAGAGGGCGCTTTAGGGAAAAATACTGCGGAATTGTTGGAAGTAGCTAGGAAAGTGTTCATTAATAGGGACAGGGCAGAGAAAAAGGGAAAGGATGCCTGTATGCATGAGAAGACTGAGCTATTGGCTGTGGCATTGCACAGGAACAAAAAGCAGGCATTTGTGGATATCAAGATCGCTTTGACAAGGGCTCCAGCTTTAGCTTTACCAAATTCAAATAAGCTGTTTAAATTGTATGTGGATACAAAAAAGAACATAGCTTTGGGAGTGTTGACCCAACAATTTGGAAAGTGGCAACCGGTAGCCTATTTGTCTAAACAGTTGGATTCTGTGGCACAAGGATGGCCACATTGTTTGAAAGCTTTGGCAGCTGTTGCTGAGTTACTATAGGATTGCAACAAGCTCACATTTTCATGTCCCATTAAGGTACATACACCGCATGCTATTCATTCTGTTTTTGACCGGAAGGGCCATTTGTGAATAAGCAGTCAATGAATAGTGAAATATCAGGCAATGATGATAGAAAACCCGCATGTGAATTTGGTTGAATCAATTAGGTTGAACCCTGCTACTCTTTTGCCTATAGAGACAGAATTGGAACATGATTGTGTGCAGGTGTTGGAAAGTGTGTATTCTATCCAGGCTGATTTATCAGATATACCCATGCCACAAGTGGATTATAATTGGTATACAGATGGCTCTGGTTACATTCAGGAAGGGAAGAGAGTAGCAGGATATGCTATTGTAGATGATGGAGTGGTGGAAAGTGGACCATTGGGAGGAGGCAAAAGTGCACAGGTTGCTGAATTGTGGGCTCTCATTCGGGCATTAGAAAGAGCAGAAGGAAAGAAATTAAATGTGTGGACTGATAGTACATATGCTTTTCTCACGTTGCATGCACATGGAGCAGTTTATAAAGAAAGTGGATTTTGAGATTCTGCAGGCAAATATATACAACATGGGTACCTGGTTCAGAGGTTGATAGAGGCAGTTCAGAAGCCTGCTAGAATTGCTGTGATGCATTGTCATGGGCATTAGTATGGTAGTGATAGGGTTGCACTTGGAAATCAGGCTGCGGATGTGGAAGCCTGTGTAGCAGCCTTAAGAATAGAACCATTGCCTGAACTTTATGTCAACGTAGCAATGGATTTTGGTGGGAAGGCGCATGTGCAGGATGGAAAATGGTTGCCCGAACTGAATGCTCGGGCTTGCAAGGAGTAAAGAATAGGCAAATTCTCGGGACGGAGCTGCCGGACTTTGGAAAGGAGGAGTCCCTACGAGAGACTGATCATCGGACAAGCTGGGGGAGCGTTTATCGGGAGGGGGCCACTTTCGGGCGGCCCCTGGATGGCGCTCCCGTGTTTCTTCACCTCCGTGCTGGCTGGCGATGACAGTGGTGGCGGCAGCGTTCTGAGAGCGACAGTGGCGGCGGCGTTTGGGTGGCGAATGGCTCCCGGCTGTGCTGCTGGAGTGAGGTTTTGATCTGTGCTGGGCTTGCTGGACCTGCTGGGCTTGCTGGATTTGCTGGAGGGGGTTGCTTTCGGGCAGCTCCTGGGCGGCGGCGTTCTGATGGCGGCAGTTGCGGCACTCGGGTGGCGAGTGCCTTCTGGCTATGCTGCTGAAGCAAAGTTATCGATCTGGGCTTGCTGGACCTCTGGACCTGGGCTGGGCTTTATCGGAGTGGCACCCCGAGGAGGGGGTGTGAGTTGTTGTGGCCATGTGTGCTGGGACTGGGCGGCTGGCCTTTGCTGCTGCCACAGTTCCTCTAGGCCTTCCCCCCTCCCTTTTCCCTGCTATCTGCCATCTGCAGCTCCCTCAAGAGGACCTTTTTCAACAGCGCCTTGGCTGGGTCGGCGACGAGTGGCGGGGGGACGAGGCTGCGAACTTGCCCCCTGTTTCAAACTAGCGCCTACCTGCCCCCCCCGCAACCACTTCAGCTATTTTAGACTCTGGGCCTTTGCCCCCCCTTTTTCATTTCCGGACTTACAAGAGGGGAGAGGGGCTGTGGAACTCTCCCTCCTTTCATCATCATTGGTTCCGACCTCCATTTCTGCACAAATCCACTTGAGTGGAATTTTTAAGATCTGCACAATTTTTTCTGTGTATGGAGTGTGTATGGTGTGATAGTTGATGAATGAACCCACCTAATTTTAATTATTTTTATTATTATACTACTGTATTTTTATATGTTTTTAATGGACTATAATGGGGTATGCATGAGAGAGTGACCGGGAGTACATCTGAGAGGACTGAGGGCAGTGCCTCCTCCACTGAGTGCATAAGCAGAAGTGGTAGGGGGGCCCAGGCCTACTCCTCTTCCTAGAATGAGTGATGGATGTGGCCTGCCGGGAAGAGCGTGGGCCGTGGGAGGGGGGGTCTATGGGGATGGGGGCGGAGCATCCCAGTCATGATGGGGAGGGGCAGGTATGATGGGAGCTACTGGGCTAGCCATTACCAGGGAAGGAAGGCTCGCTACGTCACAGCAATCCCTCGTTCTGGCCTTGTAAGCTCAACTCAAGGACTGGGTGGCAAGAGAAGCCAGGGCCCTGGTCTCAAATTGCTGCTGCTAAATGCCAGGTCTGTGGTTCATAAAGCTCCTCTCATCCGGGACTTAATACTTGACGAGGGGGCAGACCTGGCATGTATACTGAAACCTGGTTGGGCCATGAGGGAGGAGTCCCCCTCTCAGAAATGTGCCCGGAAGGGTTCCAGGTGCTCCCAACAACCACGACAGCAGGAAAGGGGTGGGGGAGTGGCAATTATTATCCAAGGATCATTAGCACGTCGCAGGAGCCCTGCTCCGGAGATTGTGGGGTGTGAATCCCTTCTTTTGAAGTTGGACCTAGGGGTTCAAGTGGGCTTGCTTCTGACATACCTACCTCCTAGCTGCGTCACAACAGCCCTCCCTGCGCTCCTGGAGTCAGTAGCCGGGTTGGCGGTTGAGTTCCCCAGACTGTTAGTACTGGGGGACTTCAACCTGCCATCCCTAGGCCAACACTCTGATGGGGCCCAGGAGTTCAAGGCCTCCATGACAGCCATGGACTTGACCCAGGTAATTCAGGGTCCGACTCATAGAGCGGAACATCCACTCGACCTAGTGTTTTTCTCGAGGCAGTGGAGACATGATCTCTTGAGTTGAGGGGAGTAGAGATCTCGCCCTTGTCATGGTCGGATCACTTCCTGTTGAGGCTTGATTTTCGGAAGCTGCTCCCCCACCGCAGGGAAGTGGAACCAATTAAGTGGTTCCGCCCCAGGCACCTGATGGATCCATTGGGATTTCAGAAGGAGCTTGGGGAGATACCTGACTCTCTTGCTCACAATCCGACAAAGTCCTTGGTTGCCGCCTGGAATACAGCGGCGACTGAGGCGCTAGATCGGATTGCGCCTTTGTGGCCTCTCCACAGCAGTGGATTCAGGAGGGCACCTTGGTTTACCGAGGAACTCCGGGAGATGAAGCCCAAAAGAGACGCCTAGAGTGACGTTGGAGGGCTAGCAACTCCGAATCCGACTGAACACTACTAAGAGCCTTCACTAGGACTTATTTAGTGGTGATACGGGCGGCAAAATGTGCTCATTTTTCTGCTCTTATTGCGTTCGCAGAATATCGCCCAGCCGCCCTGTTTAGGATAACCCGTTCCCTCCTGAAAGGGGGGGAAACGGGTGATGCCTTACAGGGACGAGCTGAGGACTTTGCTCAGTTTCTGTCGGACAAAATCGCTCAGATTTTGACAGACCTGGACTTCATTTGGACAGAACCAGCAGAGATACAGAGGGAGGGTCTTGTTCAGACTTTCTGGAATGAGTTCTAGCTTGTCACTCCTGATGAAGTGGACAAGGCCATTGGAGCGATGAGTGCCTCCACCTGTTTACTGGATCCGTGACCTTCCTGGCTGGTTTCGACCAGCAGGGAGGTAACACGAGGCTGGCTCCAGAGAATTACGAATGCCTCCTTGCGGGAGGGATCTTTTCCACAACCTCTGAAGGAGGCGGTGGTGAGACCCCTCCTCAAGAAGCCTTCTCTGGACCCAGCTATTCTTAAAAACTATCATCCAGTCTCCAACCTCCCTTTTTTAGGGAAGGTTGTTGAGAAGGTGGTGGCCCTCCAACTCCGACGGACCTTGGATGAAGCAGATTATCTAGACCCTTTTCAGTCTGGTTTCAGGCCTGGTTACTGCACTGAAACCGCTTTGGTCGCACTGACCAATGATCTCTGGCGGGCCAGGGATAGAGGACATTCCTCTATCCTTGTGCTCCTTGACCTCTCAGCGGCCTTCGATACCATCGACCATGGTATCCTTCTGCGACGGCTGGAAGAGGTGGGAGTGGGGGGCACTGTTCTACGGTGGCTCTCCTCTTATCTCTCTGACAGGTCGCAGTCGGTGTTGGTTGGAGGGCAGAGGTCAACTCCTAGGCCCCTCAGTTATGGGGTGCCGCAGGGGTTGGTCTTGTCCCCCCTCCTATTTAATATCTACATGAAGCCACTGGATGAGATCATTCGCCGGCACAGGATTAAATACCACCAATACGCGGACGACACACAGTTGTATCTGTCCGCCCCATGCCAAATCAGTGTAGCGGTGGAAGTGATGTGCCAGTGCCTGGAAGCTGTTAGGGTCTGGATGGGAATGAACAAACTTGCACTCAATCCTGACAAGACCAAATGGCTGTGGATGTTGCCCCCTAAGGACAGCCCAGCTAGTCCGTCCTTAAGCTGGGAGGAGAAAATTTGCTCCCCTCAGAGCGGGTCCGCAACTTGGGGGTCCTCCTGGATCTGCAGCTGACTTTGGAACATCACCTGTCGGCTGTGACCAGGGGGGCCTTTGCCCAGGTTCGCCGGATGCACCAGTTGCGGCCCTATTTGGACCGGGAGGCACTTCAAACAGTCACTCATGCCCTCGTCACCTCAGGACTGGATTACTGTAATGCGCTCTATTTGGGGCTGCCCCTGAAAAGAGTTCGGAGACTACAATTAGTCCAGAATGCAGCCGCGCGAACGATACTGGGTGTACCAAGGTACAGCCACATCACACCTCCGCGAGTTGCACTGGCTTCCCATTGGTCTCCAAGCACGATTCAAGGTGCTGGTTATCACCTTTAAAGCCCTACATGGCCTAGGACCCAGATATCTAAGAGACCGTCTTCTACCACATACCTCCCTAAGACCGATAAGATCGCACAGGATGGGCCTTCTCCGGGTGCCATCAGCTGGACAATGCCGGCTGACAACGCCTCGGAGTAGGGCCTTCTCTGTTGCCGCTCTGGCCCTATGGAATGAGCTACCCCCAGAGATCCGGACCCTACCCACTCTCATGGCCTTCCGTAAAGCTATCAAAATCTGGCTTTTCCGGCAGGCCTGGGGCTGTTGACCTCTTGATTGAGGTCCAGCCCCGCTTAGACTGGGTGCATGTTGTGTTTCTTTTAATTTGTTGTGTTTTATTTGTTTTAATCCTTTTTAATTATTTCTTATTTCTGTAAGCCGCCCAGAGTCCTCCGGGATTGGGCGGCCTATAAATCCAAGAAATGGAAATGGAAATACCAGAAAGCATTAAGCCATCATACTCACAGTCTGAATGTAACAAAGCAGTAAACGATTTAAGAGGAGTAGTGAAGGAAGGGTGGTATATTCTTCCAGATGGAAGAATATATGTACCATCCTCTGTGGCCTGGCAATTGGTACAGTTATCCCATAATGCCACTCATATGGGGAAGACAGCATTGAACTTTGCAAATCTGAGGGGATATTATGTGAATGGGTTGGCAGGTAGTGCAAGGAAGGTTACAACACAGTGTGGAACATGTGCAAAGGTTAACCCTAGTTAGGGCTAGATGCTTTGCCACTTGCTTTGTATGCAAGTAGAAGTGCACCAAGAAAGCAGCATAAACTCTCATCATATGAACTGATGTTTGGTCGCTCTCCCACTTTGCTTAGAAGGAACATAGCAGGCTGGCCAGATTTGGGCCATAAAGAGGGGGGGGGAGTGGCCATGGAAATGGTGCAAGAGTTGAATAAACAAGTTGAAAAGTTTAAAACGATGGTGTGCTGTCCCAACAGTATATAGTTAATTTAAAAATTAGAAGCCCTCCTTTAAGCAACTGTCTCATGGTAAATGCAACTACCTTATGGGAAATGTAGTCCCATAACATGTGACCACATCTGTGCTCCCTGATTGGGCAGTGGGGTATTTTGCCCGGGAAATTGTTTATTACTGTTCACTCACTGAATCCCTGTCAGCACTAGCAGAAGCAGCTTTGTACCAGCAGCATGGGTTAGAGGAATTAATGTCTTTTTACACTACGTGAAGGGACAGATCAGGGAAAGTCAGAAGAACCTCATTACTGAACTGTAAGTTTTGTTATTAAGGATTCCTGACAATAAACTTGATCTGAAAAATATTCCCAAGCGTGGAGTTAACTGGCTGCCCGAGCAGAACCTCATTGCCCAAAAATTTGACAAAGAATTTTTGAAGCTCATGGACAAGGAGTTTCAACAAGACGCTACTAAGAGTTGGGTGGCTCCACTACCCTTTCGCATACCAAGGCAACGGCTTCCAAACAATCATGAGCAAGCTCTATCCCGCCTTTTCAGTCTTAGATGACTCATGTATAAGAAGCCTGCAATGAAAGCTCATTTAGTGGAGTTCATGAACAAGATGGTCCAGAATGGACACACAGAACTTGCTCCACCTCTGAGAAATGGTGAAGAATGCTGGTACCTGCCATTCTTTGGAGTGTACCACCCACAGAAGCCAGGTCAGATCCGAGTAATCTTCGATGCCAGTGCACAATTCCAAGGCCTCTCTCTGAATAAGGTCCTGCTCACAGGACCTGACCTCACCAACAGTCTGCTTGGTGTGCTCATCCGCTTCAGGAAGGAAGCCATAGCCATCATGGCCGACATCCAGCAGATGTTCTACTCATTCCTTGTCAGAGAAGACCATCGGAACTACTTGTGCTTCTTGTGGTTCAGCGACGAACAACATGAACAGCAGATAGCAGAGTACAGAATGCGAGTGCACGTTTTTGGAAATGGCTCTTCCCCAGCAATTGCCAACTATGGCCTGCAACACACTGCTCGCGTGGGTGAAGCCCAATACGGTGCAGATGCCAGACAGTTTGTGGAACGGGACTTTTATGTCGATGATGGCTTAAAATCCGTGCCAACCCCAGCAGAGGCCACAGACCTATTAAAAAGAACATGCCAGATGCTAGGCACAGCCAACCTTAAGCTGCATAAAATTGCATCCAACAGTGAGGAAGTGCTAGCTGCCTTCAATCCTGAAGACCATGCTAAGGGATTGCAGGAACTTGACTTCAGCACAGATACCCCTTTTATTCAGCGCAGTCTTGGTCTTTGTTGGGACTTAAAAAAGGACATCTTCACCTTCAAATCCCCAGCTCAGAAAACTGCTTTCACAAGAAGAGGAGTATTGTCAACCGTGAACAGCCTGTTTGACCCCCTAGGGTTCGCTGCTCCCATAACGGTCCAAGGGAGGCTCCTCCTGTGCAAGCTCTCTCAAAACACCAAAGATTGGGATGAGCCACTTCCACCATAGCAGAAACAAGAGTGGGAAACATGGCGAGACTCCCTGAGTTGTTTACAAAGTGCTCAGATACAGCGCATGTACGTTCCTATCTCACCTACAGCTGCAAAAAAGAAAGAACGATGGTCTTGAACAATCCCCACCTAGATTAGTGACCAAGTGTCATAATTTTAAACCAGGAGACAGAGTGTGGGTAAAGCACTGGAAAAAGGAACAGTTAGAGGGGAGATGGAAGGGTCCTTATGTTGTAATCATGTCATCTCCACTTGTCATCAAGATTGCTGAATCCAAGACTTGGATTCATTGGACCCACTTTATGAGAGCTGCTGAGGAGCAACGGGCTATGCAACCAAGTGAACATCCAATGAAATTAAAGTTCACTCGAAAATGATTTCAGACTATATCCTTTTCTGCCTTGCTGTAGGTGTTTTGCTAGTTGCTTGCATAGTGTGTATTATTTGTATCTGGAAACAGTGTAATCCCCTTCCTGCTGGGCACCAGTCTGGGACCTCAAGGCCACTCTGTAGAGACCTTACCGGCAATAGGTCCCTCACACAGCGGTGAAGAAAACCCCTGCTAAGCCACACACAGGAAGCTGGCTTTCTACGCACGGGAGAAGACAGGATGAAGAGGATCCTTTCGTTTATTGCATATATTATAGTAGTGAGTAGTAACGATGTGTGTATTTGCAATTTAGGACAATGGGGCACCCCTGGTGAAAAGCCCCGCATTATTCAATCTTATGCAATGGGCTCTGGAGTGTGTGAAGAACAACCCCCAATCACCTTTAGGCCTGAATGCTGGATAGGTGTTTGACCCCATCCTTGTCAATTTCGTCAAGTCTTTGACAGGATTGGCAAGGACACTTGTCATACAAGACGTTATACAAATCATCAAACATGTCAATATGTAGGATACATACTTAGAAAAGGCATGTGCCACTACAATGCACAAAAGGGGGGTAATATCAAGGTAATACCAGGACTAACACTGGATTGTGGGCCTCCTTTATGTTGGGGATGGATATCAGTCACTGATATACAACAATTGAGACCAGGCTGGGAAGGGACATGCATCATCCACCCAACCCTGTGAGTGGCATTACCAAAGGTGGTAGGCATCGAACTACTAGGGGAATACCAAGGCAAGCTTCACATGCTATTCCACACTTTGGGATCACTCGAAGCATAGCCGTTGAGCCTAGGAAACTTATGTTTGCTCCAAAGGAAGACTGTACCCCTTGTATTTAGCAGCTAGAATAGGTGTACAAGTCATAAACACTGGTTTATCACACCCAAATGCCCAAGGACAGGAAATGCTTACATACCAAGTGTACACATAACAAGACGATGTATAGTCTGTGTGATTGGAGACATACACCTGTATGTCTTAATGTGACCTTGTGGACTGGCCTACCGCAGTTGGGAATACGCCATAACCCAGAAGGAGAAGGTAAATTGTATTTTCTACATCACACGTTACAGTTACAACAGGGCAAACAGCCACAAGCAAAGGAAAGAGTAGGCCATGTGGGGATAGGAAATGGATTGAAGCATATAAGGCTAATCATAGATACCTGTGTGAAATCACCCTCTCATGGGCCCATGGTAACCCAAATGAGTGGAAGCCTTGTGCAGGATCCACTGGCTGCTCGGGATGGGATTGTGTTTGTGGTTATACAGGGGGAGGACATCATATAACATCCTTCCAAAAAGGGAGTGGTAACATTGTACACCATGACGTTGCCCGATCTCCCCCCTCAATGATAACCTATGGTTTTGGTATAGATGGACAGGGGTCAGACCCAACCACTTATATCACTATCAAAGTGGAGACAGTAATTGATGGGGAGGTGAAATTACTAGAATGGTCAGTATATGACTCTCTATCCATTGAACTGGCTGAAGAGATAGCTAAAACACTAACGGTGAAAAACTGTTTTGTTTGTGGGGGAACTAATATGGGAGAACAATGGCCTTGGGAAGCCTTGGAAGCAGAACCCACAGTTTATAATAACCTCTCTCAAGCAGGTAATATAATAACTAGAAATCAGTTCACTGGGATAGCGTGGGTGCTCTCCACTAATTTAGTAGGAAGAAACTGTTTTGTGAGAACAGGAGCTGTTAATGTAGGAGATTCAACTTGTTTGGGATTTTGGGACATGAAATACCAAAACTGGTCTTCTCCAAGTAATGCTACTGAACCAGTTAAAATCAATATGATATATCTATCCTATTTACACTTAGCATCCATAGACGATGAGTGGATGGCTCCTAAAAATATGTATTGGATTTGTGGTAAATTAGCATATGAAATTCTACCTAAAAACTGGTCTGGGCCATGTGTGTTGGGATGGATAAAATCATCGTTTTTCCTTTTACCTATGAAGGCTCACCAGGTATTAGGGATTCCATTGTATGAGCAGATAGGTCAAAAGAAGAAAAAAGGTGAGACAGAAACCGCGTTCTCGAACTTCCCATGTAAGGAATTAGCTGAATATGAAAGAAGTGATGTGTGGAGTTCTGAAAGAATTGTGTGCACATATGGAAGGGCTACCTGGGCTGAGGATGTGTCCTGGGGATATTGAACCCCTATATACATGTTAAATCGTATTATATGACTACGGGCAGTTCTGGATTTGGCTGAGCAAAGAATAGATAAAGCTCTTAATGTTTTATCGGAAGCTACAGACAAAATCAGAACTGCTGTATATCAGAATAGGCTAGCCCTGGACTATCTGAACCTTCCGGGAATAGGGCGGCATACAAGTCAAATAAAACCTAAACCTGTTGGCAAAAGAAGGTGGTGTCTGTGGAAAATTCAATCTCTCAAACTGTTGTCTACAAATAGATGAAACTGGGAAGGTAATCAAACAATTGACAACAGAAATGCGACAACTCACACACAATCCTGACCAGGTATGGAATGGAGTTGATTTCAAGGAAATGTTTAGCACTTGGTTTCCCAAACTCCCAGGATTACAGGCCATAGTAGCATTAATTGGTTTAATAGCAGCTGGATGTGTCCTTATCCCATGTGTTTTGCCAATCATTATAAGAACTATCGCAAACAGCCATCACTACTAGCAGAAAGCAACTGCTCGGGTAATGGCTATGTGGGAGTATGCTCACCAGGAATCTAAATATACTACCCTTCAGCCTGAATCAAATTATGTGACTCTTCTTGCAGGTGAAGATGAGTCACAAAGGGGGGACTGAGGTGGCAGGCTGAACCAAGGTAGGCCTCAAGCCTGAACCAAACTAGGGTTTTATGATATTAAGCTTTAACTGTTCATATATAGAAATTGCAAAGGTTTGCTTTTAGGATATGGTGCGGTTAGACACGGGTTAGAAGCACATGAAATCTGCTAAAGCAAAGTATTTTAATCTATCTGCTGACTTGACTGTAAATCTGTGTGGTAGATATATATTGCTCCATTAGCTGGCCCATGTATACTTCCTGTAACTCAAGGGCAAATCTTGAGGGGTGTTTCCAAAACTAACAGATGGCTTTAGCTGAAAGTGATAAACTATATAAGGAAGTTCCTGAATTTCATTCAATGTTCAGGCCATTTATTCTTTGCTATGAACCTGCGCAAATAAACTATTCCTTCCCTGAAGAGTTGGCTTGCGTGTCCTGTTTTTTCTACAACAAGTACTCTGCACATCATCATTAAAATTACAACACACCATGCTGCAGCCATGCAAAACAGGTCTGAATAAAAAATGTTCTTTATCATAACCCTTGCAACAGGATTTGTTGCATTCTGGCGGCTGGGGTCTTGTGTCAGAGCATGCGATGCTGGCTTTTGCTGTTGTTTTAACATCTTTGGAATCAAAGGTTGCCATCTTTAAGAGACTGCTGAAATTAAGGCAAACTACCCAACTCTTGTAATGACAAGTTTCTTGAGCCTTGTGCATGCCCAGAATCATGGGAGCTATGACATGGCCAGGCATGTCCCTGGCATGTCTCTTGTGCATGCACAGAATCACGGGGTGGGTGAGTGGGTGGGTAAGGCATGCCTGGGCATGTCCCAGACATGCCTCTTGTGCATGCCCAGAATCACATGAGGCAGGTGGGTGGCTGGGTATGACATGCCCGGGCATTTCCTAGGCATGCCTAAACAAGGCTTAACCCCTGCAAACAGCCTGGCGGCTTGCCTCTTGTGAACATTTTAATTTCTGTTAATATTCCTTGTCTTTTTCTGTAGATGGTCTTCAAAACGGTTAAATGAGTATTTGAGTGTGCAATTGGCAAAATATGTGTCTTTAGATTTTACAAAGGTAAAAACCAGCTGCAGGGTTTAAAAGGGCTGTGTTTCCCCCCCCCCCCCAGCCTTCAAGGAAATGTTTTTAAATCCACCGAGAAATAAATACCTTTTAGAAAAAAAGGTGGATTAAATGCAGGCCCTGTCTCCATAAAAATTAGAACCATCATTGCCTAGAAATAAATACCTTTAAGGGGGGGGGGGAGTGGGGTTAAATGCAGGGCCTAGGAAAATGATTAGAAATAAAAAAAAATTTTTTTAGTTCACAACCCCCTTCCCCCTTGAATGTCCATAGAATTAGTCTAGGGTTAAGCTAATCATGTACCCAGAGGCTAGGCATCTTTCTTGATGGGGTTAGATTCAACACATCTTATTTGAAAAAATAGGGCTAGGACCTTGCACAACAACTTATCTGTTAGTTTTACTCATACTTACCATGATGGGCTTAGGCCAATACAATATATCTGGCTAGGGTTATGTCCTTGTGAATCCTGTACCACGTGGGATCAATTATGCACATCCCAGCCAGGGAGGAGGGCTATGACATCATATGCGGAGGGTGGGGGCTGTGCATGTCATTTCCGCTTAGGGGCATGATCTGGTGATATAATCAGCACGTGGGTTTGTTTACTTTGATGACGTACTGATAATTTTCATTTAAAAAGGTATGAACTATATCTACTCAGGTTCTATAAAAAAAGTAGAAGGAACAGTAAAACTTGAGTAAGAAAATCACATAAATTTATTATAAACTAAATAACACAGTGGCCAATATGATTTAAAATTGGTGGGAATATAGAGTTGAAAAAGGAAATGAGCAGGTTAAAATATTGTATTTTCAGATACAACTGATAAAATCTTGGCTCATAACATGCCAGACTTAACTGTGCTTGACAAGAAGATATGATGGAGAACTGATGTGGCAATACCAGTGGATACTAGAATGCAAAGTATTGGAATCACAAAATATAAATATCTGAAATTCAAAGCTGAAAAATTATGGTGTAAGATTTTTGAATTCAGCTCAGAATCTGATAATTCAAATGAAACTCTGAACATGAGGCTACTGATAATCAGTTTTTATTTTCTGCAGTAAACAAAAAGACTTGATGTTTTTGTCTCCCACCTTAAAAGAGCAGGCAGAGAGAGAGAAAAAACAGGCATGTGCCTCACCGTTGTGAAAAAAACTTTTTTTCAAACTTCTTATAGTCGTACATAGCTTGCACAGATTGTCGTAATATTAGAAACATTATTTAATGTTACGCAAACCTCATGATTTTTCTCAGCACTCTGAAAACAATCAACCTGAGAAGGGGAAAGAAATACATCTTCTGGTGTATAAGCAGAGCTTTGTTAGGAAATGTTGAACACACATTTCAAGTTACAAGCAAGGTTACTTGGCAGAATCCACTTTTTACTTTTTCAAGAAGTTTCTTTGCTAGGCTAAGCTTGGCAATTCACCTAGAGGTTTTATCTATGAAGTTTGCACGTTAGTTTACAATGGAACTTTCTCAAAAGCAATTTAACAAAAGCTGAATTAGGTTACAGTCTGTGTATGCTCTAACCCTTCAGAGATCTTTTCATTGGCATAAACATAGTAGTCCCAGTGATTGGGTATATCAAAAAACTTTGGAAAACATTTATAGAATCTGTGCACTGACAACATATTTATCTGTTAAATACACTATGCCAATACATTACAGATTCCTAGGTTCTTCGGAAGAATTCAGTCCTTAGGAAGAGCTAAAGAATGGCAGTGTGGTTTCATAATGTTGTGTATATCACTGGCACTAGAAAGTTTAAACCCAATACAGGCATATTATAAGCAAGAGTCAAGCTGCTCAATACCTGACTGACTTACTAAAAAAGTAATAAATATTGGACAAAAATCTAATAAATAAATTCTTCCAAGATTAGGCAAATGCATACTGGGCCCATAATGCATGACTTTTTGTTCATTTGTCTTCCTTCCAGTTGCTAGTGAAAGGACCCCTGAAGGATTAGAGCATACACAGAGTGTAACCTAATTCGGTTTTTGTTAAATTGCTGTTGAGAGAAGCTCCATTGTAACCTAACATGCCAACTTCATAGATAAAAACTTCTAGGCAAATTGCCAAGCTTAGCCTAGTAAAGTAACAAGTGGATTTTGTAAAATAACCATGCTTGCAACTTGAAATGTGTGTTCAGCATTCCCTAGCAAAGCTCTATCTTATGACAGAAAATGTATTTCTTTCCTCTTCTAAAGTCTATTGTTTTTAGTGGGCTGAGAAAAATCATGAGGTTTGTGTAACATGAAATGATGTTTCACTATGATGATCTGTACAAGCTGTGAAAGACTATAAGAAGTTTGACAAAAAGTTTTTTTCATGACTGGACAGTGAGGCTTGCAACTGTTTTTTGTCTCTATGCCTGCTCTATTAAGGTGGGAGACAAAAATGCCATCAAGTCTTTTTGCTTTCTGCAGAAAATTAAAACTGATTATCAGTAGCCTCGTGTTCAGAGTTTCATTGGAATTATCAGCTTCTGAGCTGAATTCAAAAACCTTATATATATTTTCCTGGCGCCCAAAAGTGGGGCATCTTATGTTGAGGGCAATGTTCTCTTGGGGCGTCATCTTTGGACAGACAGAGAGCCTTCTTGTTATCTCCCAGTGGAAACCGGACCTGGAGCATCTTGATGTCAAGAGGCCTCCCAGGGCCCTTGCCCCTGGTGACTTCGTGACCACCAAGGATGGAGGACTCCGCTGTGAGAAGACCTGAATGACCAGGCTAAATCAAGGCACTGAACGTTTAGAAGGTGGGAAAAAGGGAAGTCCAACTTGGTTGTAGTGGTGGTGAGTATAATTTCCTTAGAGGGGAGGTGTGGAGTGTTGCATGAATGGAAGAATGAGATGGAGAAATTCCTGTTAGAAGTTTGCTCTGACATGAGTGAGGAGGAACGATCTGTGATTTTGTCTCCCTGAGAGGGTAATGGCTGTTGACCTCCGAAGCAACAGATGATGCATGTTTGTTGAATATTCTGGGGGAGATCAAGTCCCAGTCCGACATATGAGGGGGGGGGCAGAAGCTAGCCTTGATTCTGATGGAAAGGAACCGCAAAACTCCTTAAGAACATGGGAAATAGGCAGGGCATAGGAATTGTTGGTCTGGCCACCCTAAGGAAACGTGTACCCCTTTAGAATGTGTTTTTAGCAACTGGAAAGCATTGAAACCCCAGGTGACTTTTAAGATAAGCTTTAGTAAGAGCAAGCTCCGAACCTTTTGCAATACCATCTGGCCCACATACATTCTTGGTCCACAATCTCTGCCATGGCCAAAAGAAGGTTCAGTGAATATAAAAGAGATTAACTGACTATCTCAATGCTCGAGGAAAATTAGAGGAATAATTATATGCGGGTTTCTTCCTTAATTTGGTACTGAGACAAAATATCTTGACACAATGTCATCTTGAACCCACCAGACTTTTGCCATCTAAAGTCTGTTCTATTCAAAAGGGGGTGAAAGAAAATCTGTGCTTGAAGAGATTTTTGAAGATCAACCAGAGGAAGAATTTCCACCCCCTACAATCCATAGATAAACAATTCTCTTGTCCCCTCCACCTCTTCCCCCCTCTCTTCTCTAGCCCTGCGAGAAAGTGACAGACACAAATAAAAGGGGGGGGAATTGTTAAGCCCTTCTCATACTAGAAAAGGAATACTTTATTGAGGATTTGATGGGTCATTTACACCCCATTGATGGCCCCTCTAGGAGAATTGCCAATGGGAAACCACCTTGCATATGTTCATGTGCAAGTGATTTGTTTAATTAGTAAAGGGGAATGCCCCCATATAGAGAAGCCCCTCAATCATATGTAGAACTGGTCCAGAGAATTGTGGCAACCCACAGACCAACAGTGCCTGACCTGCATACTTTGCTGGCTGCCTTCTTGGGCCCAGAACACAAGCAGCACGTTTTGGAGGCTGTAGAAAAACATTATAAATCCGGGAGAAGGCGGGGCTTAGCAGTGAGAAGACGGACTTTCAGGCACTTCCTGAATGACCATCTATACCGGAGTCTTTTTTGGAGGATTCTTTTGAATCTAAGCTGTCCCGAAGAGACAGTGACGTGGGAGGAACTCCATGGTCCCAGAGGTATCCGCAAAATCTCTGGGAACCTAAGGAAAGCCTTCCTAATCCAGTGGCTTCCGGATCGGCTAAACAATGCCGACTGTAACTGCGAAGACCCAGAGAGAGAGCAGAATATGAGCAGGTCGTTTGATGTGAGTCTTAAATCCTTTTTTTTGTTGGAAAGAGAGCACCCTAAATTTGGAAACTTAGTTTAAAATAAGGCTGAGAAGTGAGAAAAGCGGCGGAGATAAATGTTTGCCATTTGGAAGTTTATTTTTCTGTTCCTTTTTTCTAATTCCTAAGCCGGGCTGGACTTTCTTGTAATTTGAATCAGCTTTTTGCATTCCTTCTTTTTGTTGTCGACACCTTTAACTTTGAATTTATTGGGGCACTAAATCTTAAACTTAAAGTGCTTTGAAGATTGGTTTTTTTTCCTTTGGCTTGCTTTTCTTCGTTGCCTTTTAGCCCTTTTGAGGTTTGTCTTTTTTTTTTTTTTTTTTTTTACAATTAGTAATTAACAAACGGAATGGACTAAAACAAGCTGTAAATTACAAACTACAAGCCAACACTGCCATCTTGTGGACTTGAACTTTGTTATTAAAATCCCCCCTGTAATGCACTTGATTTACGTGTTTACGCAGCTGGTAAACTGAGATAAAACAGCAAAGCTGACCGTGACCTTGAAGAGACTCTTATCTTAGGGGGGGGGGGGGAAAGAGTCCGGGAAAAATCATTTGTTTTAGCTTGTTGGCATCCTTTCATCTCCCAACACCATTCTCATATTACCGGCTGTGGAGATATCGACACCAAGTTTTTCTTTTTTGATCATCACCATCGACCTTTTGATCTTTTACATATTTTTTTTCTTCTTTGTTTTGATTTTTTTTTTAACCTCTGGATCACCTCTTGACCATCTACATTTTTTCTGCTTCTTTCTTTTCTCACTTGTAACTGAAGCACCCCTTCTCCCCTTTTTGGAGGGGGGGTATCTTCCTTTTTTTTTTATTACTATTTCATACTCTCTTACTTATATATATATATTTTATTGCACTCTACTGCATTCCACCCTCGAAACAAAAAAAAAAAAGCTTCCTCTTCTTTCCTTCCTTTTCTTTCCCTTCTCTCTTTTCTTTCCTTTTTTCCCTCCCCCCTTTTCTTATCTCCCCTCCCCCTCCTCTGTGTACTTTACGTACTTAATCCACTATATTTATAACCCTCTACCCTCTAATACTAATTGGCTATGAGTAGAAAAGCAGTTGCCCCTGGCTTTACATCAACCCCTGCCCCCTCACCTGCGGGAGGCCAGAGGACAACACAGATGACGTCTCATCAGGAAAAAGAGAAGGAAGCCAACTTTGAAACACTTATACAAATGATGCAGAAAATGCAAGCAGGAAACGATACCCTTGTAAAAAAAATGGAGGCAATGGAACAACAAAATCAAAGTATTGTACAAAAGGTTGATAATATGGAAGGAAAAGTAGAAAGTATACACAACTGGATGCTGAAATATGAAAATAGGATTCAAAAAATTGAAAATAAGATACAAGAAGGAGAGAAGAAAACTGAAAAGCTAGAGATTAGACTAAGTGATGTAGAAAGAGAGAGCAGTGGAATATTAAGATGGGAGATGGACAGGTCTGAATTTTTTTTAAGATTCCAAAACATAGAAGAAGAAAAAGGAGAGGACTTAGTCCAGATAATTTCAAATATTTTGATAGATGTTCTGGGGATGTCCCAGGACCAAATAAAAGAAACAATTGATGAGACTTTTAGAGTATACACAAGGTATGCAATGAGAAATGCTCTTCCAAGGGAAGTGCATGTAAGATTTACTAAGAAAACAATTAAATCACAAATCCTACAGAAAATGAGAGACAGAAAATTAGAATATAAAGGAAAGGAGATTGTAGTACTTAAACAAATCCCAAGAGAGGTGAGAGAGAGGAGAAGAGAATATCAATTTCTGACCAAAGTATTGATAAAAAAAGGTGTTAACTACAGATGGCTCATACCGGAAGGTTTATTATGTACTTGGCAAGGACAAAGACACAGGATAGATACAACTGAGAAGGCAGAAGCTTTCTACGAAGAATACTTCAGAGAAACGGTGGAGAAAGTTGGGAAAGACGATGCAGTGATACAAATACTGGAACCACCTGTAACCGCGACCGAAAAAATAGAAGGAGCAGTAGGTGGAAGTGAGAAAGAAGGGGAGATAGGGAATGGGAGCCGCAAAGAAAAACGAGAACCTAGATCCACTAGAGCAATAAACCCTGTATATAAAGTATAAACATGGAAGAAAGAAAAATGATTACAATTAACATTAATGGACTCAATTCGGTAGCTAAAAGGAAGAAAGTATTTCATAAATTAGAGAAGTTACAACTTGACATAATCTGTCTGCAAGAAGTACATATCCAAAAGAAATATGAACATTTACTAACTCAACCAAAGCTTGGGAAAATGTTTTCATCATTGGCAAATTGTAAGAAAAGAGGAGTGGTCTTTTATATTAAAGGCAACATCCCAACAAAAGTAGTATACGCAGAGGAAGAGGGAAGAATTTTGATGGTGGAAATTATGGACACCAAAAAGACACTCCTAATTGGAATCTACGCCCCTAATGAAAAACAAGATGAATTCTACAAAAAACTACACAAAAAAGTTTTGGAACTAGACTATGCTGATATTTGTATGATGGGAGACTTTAATGGCATTGTGAATCCAAATATGGACTATAAAACGTGACCCGTCAAAAGCGCGGACGGCAAAAGCGCGATCGACAAAATCGCGCCTTTGACGTCATCACAGCGCGACGAAAAAGATCGAAAAATTCAAATAAAAATTAATAAAAATTAAATTAAAGCAAGCCGATTCACATAAAGGTAAGGGTTAGGGTTAGGGTTAGGGTTAGGGTTAGGTTAAGGGTTAGGGTTAGCTTTAGAGCGTTAGCGTTAGCGTTAGGGTTAGGATAAGGGTTAGCGTTACGTTTTTCGTTACTTTAACGGTTAGGTTTAGGGTTAGGTTTAGGGTTAGGTTAAGAGTTAGGGTTAGGGTTAGGTTTAGGGTTAGGTTTGGGGGGGTTAGGGGAAGGTTTTAGCTTTATTTTTACATTTTTTCGATCTTTTTCGTCGCGCTGTGATGACGTCACAGCGCGCTTTTGTCGAGCGCGATTTTGTCCTACGCGCTTTTGTGGTGGAACCCTATAAAACACATAAAACAAAAAAATTAAACAGGAAGCCTCTGCCAAAATCTTTTTTTAGGATGACAGATGAACTAAATTTAAAAGATATATGGAGAGAAAGAAACGTTAAAAAAGAACAATATACCTTCTACTCAAATAGACATTCTTCACTCTCCAGAATAGATATGATATGGGTTTCAGCGGACCTGAGCTCCAACATAAAAGAAATTGAGATCGAAGCTAGCACCTGGGCGGACCATAATCCAATTTTAATTAAATGGAAAGGACAAAGGGTAAGATCTAGATGGACACTAAATAACACTATATTGAAAGAAAAAGAGTTTGTACAAAAAATGGAAAAAGAGTTAGTCCTTTTTTTTAAAGAAAATAGGAAAGAAGATACGTCATCGCAGAATCTCTGGGACACAATGAAGGCTGTTATTAGAGGTTTGACAATAGACTACACAAGGAAGAGAAACTCCAAAAAAAGACAAATGCATAAAGCTTTAGACAATGACTATAAAATACTTGAAAGAGATCTACAGAGAGCACCACAAAAAAAAGATGTTAAAATAAAGATGGACATAATTAAACACAAAATGGACTTATTAGAAAAGGAAGAACTGGCACAAAAAATTAGAGGTGCCAAACAGAATTATTTTGAAAATGCGAACAAACCAGGCAGGTGGTTAGCATATAAGATGAAAAAAGAGAGAGAAACAAAGAAAATACTACAACTAAGAGACAAACAAGGAGAAATTCAATATGGAAATACCGAAAAGAAAAAAATTATACATGATTACTACGTTAAACTTTATGAACAAGAGAAGGTGGAGGAGGGACGAGTCAAAAAGTATCTACAAGATGCCAATCTCCCCCAGGTACCAGATGAAACTAGAACAATGTTAGAAAGTAAAATAACAATGATGGAGCTAACAGAGGCACTTAAAAAACAAAATAATGGGAGAGCCCCAGGACCAGATGGTCTACCCGTGGAATTCTACAGAACATTTGAAGAAATATTGACCCTCCCACTCCTACAAGTCATGAATGAAGTGATGACTGAGAACCAAATACCGAAGTCATGGTCAGAAGTGTATATCACACTACTACCCAAGGAAGAGACTGATTTAACACAAATCAAGAATTATAGACCAATCTCTTTATTAAACTCAGACTACAAGCTATTTGCATCTATACTAGCTGAGAGACTTAAAAAATACTTAAATGGCTTCATCCATTCAGATCAAAATGGCTTTTTACCTAAAAGACAAATCAAAGACAATATGAGAATAATTTTGAATACCTTGGAATACTATGAGGCCCACCCAGAAAAACAATTGGCACTGATGTTCCTCGATGCGCAGAAGGCCTTTGATAATGTGAATTGGCAGTTTATGTTTTTGCAACTGGAGCAGATGAACTTTGGCAAGAAATTCACTCAAAGTATACGAACGATATACCAGAAACAAGCAGCAAAGATAATGGTAAATGGAGAACTAACAGAAACGATTGAAATAAAGAGAGGTACAAGACAAGGCTGCCCACTATCTCCACTACTCTTTGTCCTAACACTAGAGGTCTTAAATAGAAAGATCAGAGAAGAAGAAGAAATAAGAGGAATGAAAATTAAGAGAGAAGAGTATAAACTGCAAGCGTTCGCAGACGACTTAGTTTTCATTCTTGAAGACCCATTAGAAACTGCACCCAAATTGTTAGAAAGAATAGAGGAATATGGAGAAGTAGCAGGCTTGAAAATAAACAAAGATAAAACAAAGATCATGACAAAGAATATCCCAGCTACACAAAAGGATCAGTTGTCAGAAATGTTGCAGATTCAAAACACAAGTAAAATTAAATATTTGGGGATACATTTATCACCTAGATGTAGCACTCTTAAAGAGGATAATTATACCAGATTAAAACGACAAATAGCAATCGATTTGGAGAAATGGGGAAACCTGCATTTATCAATGATGGGAAGAATTTCTACAATTAAAATGAACATTCTACCTAGAATTTTATATCTGTTTCAGACAATCCCAATTAGACTGGGTAAGGATTTCTTTCTAGACTTAAATAAAATAGTTTTGAAATTTATTTGGCAAGGGAAAAAAGCTAGAATAAAGCTTAAATTACTACAAGATGTTAGATCAAGAGGAGGTTTTGGTTTACCCGATTGGGAGCTATACTATCAGGCAGCAAACCTGATGTGGATTAAGGAGTGGATATCATTAAAAAACTCTAGATTATTGAACGTAGAAGGTCACGATTTGCTGTTGGGATGGCATGCTTTCTTATGGTATAAGGGAACTAAACCACATGGTTACTTTAGAAGACATTATATAAGGGAGGCGTTGTTGTTAAATTGGGAAAAGATTAAAAAATTACATTATTTAAAAATTCCAGTCTGGACATCAACAATTGAAGCATTCTCGTATCCGATAATACATAAAAAGGAACAAACAGTTAGATATATAGAATTATTGAATGCAGAGGGTGAGCTCAAATCTAGTCAAGAGTTGAAGCAAGAAGGGATGGAAATGAACTGGTATTCATATGTACAGATACAATCTAGATATAATGAAGATAGAAAAACTAAAGGTCTATATAATAAAATGACTGAGCTAGATAAAATTCTAACAGGTACCGATGAAAAAGTAATTTAAAAACTATATGGATATTTATTGGAGTTTAAATTGCATGAAGAACAAGTTAAAGAAACTATGATTGCTTGGGGGAAAAATTTTAAGTATGGGATTGATTTAGAGAATTGGCAGAAATTGTGGTCTCAAAATTACAAAATGACAATGTCTACTGCATATAGAGAAAACTTGTATAAGATGTTTTATAGGTGGCATCTACCCCCGACCAGAATCGCAAGAATGTTTAAGAATAAATCAGAAAAGTGTTGGAAATGTCACCAGATACCTGGCTCATACTACCACATGTGGTGGACTTGCACTGAAGCCAAAAGATACTGGACTAAAATCCACATGTGGTTGGAGAAAATGATACATAAACAAATAGACTTTAGACCAGAGGTCTTTTTATTGGGAATTTTACCAGAAACCTACAACAAAGACTTAAAATATTTGATTGTAAATGTTGTAACAGCAGCCAGAATTGTATTTGCAAAAAACTGGAAAAATGAAACAATACCAAAAGAGGAAGAAATCATTCGAAAAATAATGGACTGTGCCGAAATGAGTAAATTGACATTTGAAATTAGAGAGCAAGAGGATGAACAATTTTATAAGATATGGGACTTGTTTTATCAATGGCTAAGGGAAAAAGAACAAAATTTTGGAAATGAAAAATGATATACTTATGCCTTAATTGGAAAAAGTAAATGATGATATAATTATGCTGTGAAATAATTCAACAATGATATAAGGAAGTACTAATATAAGGTCTGGTGATATAATGTATAAGGTTAAGAATTTAATATAATGATATTTCGCTGCTGACAAGCCAATTCTAGTAGGTGAACAAATGAAAACTGGTATATATAGGCAGCGATGCCTTGTTGAACAATGAAGGAATAAGATCTCTGTTTGAAGGTATGAAATGCAAGGTTAACAATGAATAGAAGTATATTCTCTGGGGGAAAACAATGCTAATGTTAACTGAATATATATGGTAGAAGGAAAATGAGACCTTTAGTTACATTAGAGGAAATATCTGAGATGGTAAACATTATTTGAAGATGTAGAGGTTAAAACAACCGTAATCAAACGACATGCTGCATGTGATGATGGTTTTTTTTCTTTTTTTTTTCTTTCCCCCCCCCCCTTCCTTTTTGGACCTTTTTTGTCCTTTTTGGCCTTCCCCCCTCCCCCCACCCTTTTTTTTTCTTTTCCCCTTCTCTTCTTGAACTCTTTTTTTTTCTGTCCTTTTTGGCCTCCCCCCCTTCCCCCACCTTTTTTTTTCCCTCTCTCCCTTGTTTTACTTTGTTGTTTTTTGTTTTTTAAACCCTAGCTTATTGTGGTGCTTATTAAATATACAATAGAGAGATATGGGATGTATAAACTTAGTAGGGATGCACCTGTGATTAAACGACATATTGTATGTGAAGATGGGTTTCCCCCCCCATTTTTTTTTCTCTCCATCCTCTCCCTTTCCCATTGTTGTCTACGTAATAAAAAATAAAAATAATTTATATATATATATAAAAAAAAGAAAAACATTATAAATCCAAAAGGGCAACCATTAACAATCCTCCATTAGGACACTGGCCCCAGATTGCAGATTTATTGTCTCCAGCCTTTGAAATTAATGCCAATGACCCTATAGGCATGGAAGTTCTGAGGGAGGGCCTGGAAGCTATTATTCAGGGTCTCAAGAAAACTGTAATTTTTCATCAGGTGTACCAAATTATGCAAGACCCAAAAGAAAGCCCAACTGACTTTTTAATCCGACTGAAAGATGGTTTTCGGTGCTTCACAGACCTAGACCTAGAAGCCCCACAGAATAAAGTATTTCTGAAAATTACTTTTGTGGGACAAAAGCCCCCCTGATATCAGGAAGAAACTCCAAAGATTAGGTACCCAAAATTTGGAACTCCTGATTCAGACAGCTTTTACCGTTTACTGCAGAGATGGTTTCCTACCAGTTCACACCGGTTCAGTAGAACTGGTTCGTCAAATCTACCTAACCGGTTAGAAGAGGCTCCACCGGTGGACCTGGAAGTAAGTTGCCTGCCCTGCCCCTGTCACTCGCTCACTTAACCCTGCCCATCCAGAAGCTGCTCCATCGCTCGCTCCCCCCGCCCATCCATACTATCCTAGCCCCGCCCACTGCTCACTGATTGGCTGGCTCACCAATCGCCCCGCCCGCCTCTAAGAACTCTATCTAAACCCACTTCCCTTTTTTCCTGCTTGGCTCTCTATTGCTGCCTGCCGATTCCGAGGAGGTAAGTAAGCTGCAACTAAGCGCGGGGCAGGGGGACGGTGGCAGGCCATCTGGAGCAGCCTGCCGTGGTCCTGCACTATAAGCGAGTCTGGTGACCTTTTTCAGCCTTGCAAGGATCCTGGGCTCACTTATAGCGCAGGGCCACATGGCCATCAGCAAGCACGGGTGCGGGGGTGAGGATGGTGGCAGGAGCTTACACGGCACGGCCAGCATCCCCCCCAAAAAGACTGCTGATGAAACCAGTTTTTTTCCTAACCCTAAGGACAGGAAAGACAAAGCCACTGGAATAAAAACCATGAAGGCATTGTGGGAAATTATAAAGGACAGTGCCAGGAAGCTCACCGAACCAGCAACCACCTCCCAATTACCTAAACAACCAGGTATCAAACACACAAAATCTGGCAAAGCTGCCTTGCACCAACCTGTCCTGCCCATAGAAAAGCAGCCACTTTGAGACACATAAACCATGCACGAATCTGAAAATTGCTATTTTTTTTGTATTTTCCTGGCACTGTCATAGTTTGTGTGTGTGTGTGTGTAATGTCCCGCAGTTATCTACATATTAATAATGATCAAGTACTAATAATATTTCCTTATACATTTTAATGACCTTTCCTCACATAATTGGAATGCAATGGAAGAGTTCATTTCTGTGTCTCTTCTTTGTGCAGGCCATTCATTGGAGTCAGTGATACTGAAGACTGGCAAGGACAGTCATCTTCTTTCTGTAAGTAGCTCTTTCATTGTTTTGTGTACTTATTTTAATCTTATTTAAGTAGTAAGTGCACAAAATAATAAATTTCCTTTTTTATATCTTCTTTTTGTAGATCATCCATTGGGGCAAAGAATTCAGTGACATTGTCTTGGCCACTCCCACCCGGTCACATGACTGCCAAGCATGATGCGACAGCTGCTCGGGAATGAGAAAGACTCTTTTCAAAAGAGGAATGTTGGCCGTTGGTGCTGCGCTTTTAAATGGGTGTTAGAGGCAGGCAGGTTGACCCCAGCCTGCTCACTGATTGGCTGGACTCCAGCCAATCAGTGAGCGCCGGGCTGGGCTAGTTTAGTGTGGATGGGTGGGGGAGCGAGCGAGCTGCGATGGAACGGGCGGGGGGAGCGAGCAACAGGGCCGGGGCAGGCATTCTGGAACTTACTTCCGGGTCCACCGGTGGAACCTCTTCTAACCGGTATGGTAGATTTGATGAACCTCTTCTACTGAACTGGTTAGAACTGGCAGGATCCCACTTCTGGAGTCTTGCTACAAAAAGTGGGTCCAGAGTGGGTCCCAGTGGCCTACGTGTCAAAAGGCCTGGATAATGTTATTAAAGGATGGCCTGCATGCCTAAAAGCAGTTGTAGCTACAGCTATCCTGTTTGCAGAATCACAGAAAATTATTCTTGGAACCCCTCTCCATGTTTTCACACACAATTCAGGCTCTGTTAGAACAAAGGCTTCCTGCTTGGGAAACATCCAATAGGATTTCCCAGTATGTGAGTACTATAGTGGAGCAAAAAATGTTCAATTATCCAGATGCCAACTTTTAAACCCTGCTACCCTTTTACCATGGCCCGAAGAGGACACACCCCATGATTATTTAAATATGCTAGAATGCATTGCAGGGTCCAGATGCAATCTAAAGAGTGAGCCATTGATGGATGGAAATCTGGCACTCTGGACAGATGGTTCATCCTTTATGAAAGATGGAAAAAGATACACAGGATTAGCAGTAGTGACAGAAGATGGACCATTGCTTCAGAGATGGCTCTCTTCACAAGCAGCTGAACTAATGGCTCTCATAAAACCATGCTATTTAGCTGAAGACCAACAAGTGACTAGATATACTAATAGCCGATATGCCTTTTTAGGTGCACATATCCATGCCACCTTATGGAAAGCTCGAGACTATGTAGGAGCTGGTGGAAAAGCTTTAAAGATGAAACCCCTTCTGGAAGATTTGATGGAAGCTATTCACTTACCTACAGTGATGTGCAGTCAGGGGAGGCAGGGGAGGCAGGGCCTCACCACTGTCATCATGAAAAGAAAAAAAAATTAAAAGGAAAAAGGCTGAGGTAGTTGCTACCAGAGTCTCTGCTTAGTGCTTAACTGTTTAAAAAAGCCTCTAAAAAAATGCCCTCTGCAGGAGGAGGCGAGAGAACCACGTGCCTCATTTAGTTTATCTTTATGATCACTTGAGCAGAGTTAAGCAAGAGTTAAAGGTGAAAAATTCCTTATGTAGATGAGGCATGTGGTTCTCTCACCTCCTCCTGTAGAGGACACTTTTTTAAGAGGCTTTTTTAAACAGTTAAGCAGACTCATCCATTGGAGATTCTGGCAGCAGCTAATCCAGGCTTACTTCAGCAGCTCTTGCCTTTTTCTTTTTACCTTTTTTACATTTTCATCATGGCAGACAAGAGAAGAGTTGAAATCCTCTGTGAAACAGCTGGAAAAGATATGTGGGTCAGAGGAGGAATTCAAAATTATTGTAATTTGTAAGTAATTGTAATTTGTATTATTATAAGTAATTTGTGTGTGTGTGTGTGTGTGTGTGCGCGCGTGTGTTTTACCTGCCTCTGCTGGCGCGCGGGCTGGCACTTTATTTTTTATTTTTTAAAGTCCTGCCGCCGTGCCCACCATAGAGTGGGACGCCAAAATTCCACAGGGACATATTAGAATATCCTGCTGTCCAGGAGAAGCATGGCAAGTCGATTTCACAGAAATGCCTAAGAAAGGAGCTAAGAACAACCTTTTGGTTTTAGTCGATATGTTCACCGGATGGCCAGAGGCCATCCCCACAGCCACCCAAACAACTAAAGAAGTTGTCAAGATCATGATAGAAGTAATCATCCCTAGATTTGGAGTACCAAAAAGTATAGAATCTGACAATGGTAGACATTTTACATCCCAAGTAGTTCAGAGAGTGAATAAATACTTAGGGATTAATTGGAACCTTCATTCAGCCTAGAGAGCTCAACCTTCAGCTCTCGCAGAACGTTTTAATTAAACATTAAAGACCCATTTAGCCAAGTTATGTCAGGAGATTCATTTGTCTTGGCCACAGGTATTGCCCATTGCCTTAACCAGAATCAGGGCATTACCTCGAGGACAGTGGAAACTGTCACCCTTTGAGATGCTGTATAGTAGACCTTTCTCATCCCAGTCAATATCAAGGAATGAAAGAGAAACATATATAACACAATATTTGCAGAAACTGGTCCAGGTTCTGTCTCGTATTTCTCAACAGATGCAAGATGCCTTGCCACCAGTAACACCAGCACCACCGTGTGTCCAACCTGGAGAGTGGGTTTGAGTAAAGGAACTCTTCCCGAGTGCAACTAGTGCCAAGTAGTCCGACCCTTGGCAGGTTCTTCTCAGCACACCCATGGCGGCTAAAGTTGAAGGCATCAAAGCTTGGATCCACATTTCCAGAATAAAGACCAGTGAGAGAGTCAACCCATCACAGATCTGAAGCTGCATTTGTGAACTCCAGCTTCGCCTGCAAACCTTTTTGACAACCTGGAGTCCTGACTACTTGCTGTTCACTTTTATAGCAATTTGCTTTTTGCTTTGGATTATTGCTGCCTGATGAAAATTGCTGCATTTCAAGAAGAAAGCTGTGTGTGCTCAGAGCTATAGTGAACTTCACTACCCTCTCCTACTAGACCTAGATGCTTGACTATTTGATATGTCTCCTGCCTCCTCTGACTCGTGTTATTCCTTTTTATACATTGCCAACTCTTTTTGTTATTGAGGATTCTATTTCTCAAGACTTTTTGCCATCGGATAAGGAATATGACAGCGATGACTATGAACTATGGCTCCAGCTTTTTCCACCTGAAAAAGATTCTGATGATTCTGAGTCTGTCTGAAATTGATTTCCCTCACTCTTAAGGCAGATAACAACTCATCCTGTCAAGAGTGTATAAAAACAGAGACTTCTGGGGGAGGAGCCTGTCGCCGCTGGGAGCTCAACGGAGCTCCCCTCAGAGTTCTGGTCTGTATATCTAAGAGATCATTAGATATCACCCCTTTTTGGCAGAAAGGGGCAAGGAGCAGCTCAGTCGCTAGGATTTCTTCGTAGTTCACAGCCTTGTTTTTTTTCCGCTGTGAACGGAGGAGAGATCCAGCACCAGCTGAGCTTTTTTTTTCTCCAGCCAGTTCTTCTCAGCTGTTTTTTTCAGCTCTAGACAGGTGCCCCCCCCTCAGGACAAAGCTAAGCTATTTAAAGTTATTTAAAACTAATCCGAGCGGGGTCCACTCCTGAGATGCCTTTTTTATTACTATCTTAAACACCAGCCTCAATTTTGCTTAAGGCTTCTTTGTTCAGCCGTGATACAAGATGGCGATTTTACAGCGTTTGTGACTGATATGTGACTATTTAACTGGCTTTACTCTCCTGAAAATCTTTCATCATTAACTATGAAAAGCCTATAAATAACCCTTTGAAATTTGAGGGGAGCGAAAACCCTGCTTATTTGTTTATCTCTAATTTTTATTTATAATGGCGCCCAGATCAAAGCAGGCAAAACGCTCTCTTACGAAGGAGTTTAAAGAATCTGCTATAAAATCGCTGCCCTTGCCTCCTACGCCATCTGCTGGAGATTTGTTAACACAGGAATCTCTTTTTCAAATGCTTAAGGATTTCAGACAGGAAATTAAGGAATTTGTACTGGATTTATATGATAAACTTGAGGCCAAAATTGCCCAAATAAAGGTGGATATGACTGGAGTTATGTCGGTTATGACAGATTATATTGGTGAAATGGAGGACAAATTGGAAATTTTGGAAGAGGCTAACCTTAATCTGACTTCTAATATCCAAACGCTACAACAAGAAATTGGAAATGCTCAAAAACAACTCGTTATGATAAATTATAATAGGAAAGCGTTTGCAATAAGAGTTAGAGGACTGCGCGAAAAGGAACAAGATAATTTAAAACAGACTTTTGTTGAAGCTCTTAGTCGTTCGGTGGGAAGTCCGGGACTTAATTTTGATTGGCAGATTCGAAAAATTTATCGCCAGAATTCGTGTGTAGCAGAACAGCGACAGCTCCCGAGGGACATAATTATATATTTTTTCACAAAAGAATCCAGAAATGCGATTATACAAAAGCTTTACAATAATAGGCTAAGAATCGATGGACAGGATTTGACTGTTTTTAAAGAAATTCCATTTCAGATGTTGAAAGCAAGGAGAGACTATACTTTTTTAACTCAAGAACTTAGAAACTCCCAGATTCAGTATAAATGGGAAGTGCCAGAAGGTATTACAGTCATATTTGAGAATCAAAGATATCGTCTTAATTCTGTTCCGGAAGCTCGAGATTTTTATTACAAGACTCTGAAGGCGGGACTTCCTGATTCACCCGGAAACGTGGAAAGACAAGGAGAAGGAGAGTACAAGCAGCGGACCATCTAACTACAAGACGGAGGGCGTTGCTCTCCCCCTTTCGGAGAGGCAGAAGAGCGGAGATTAAGGATTTAGCGATAACTTTAAGATACCCTTTTTTTTCTTTAAATTTCTGGTTTGAATAGGACTTTGCGATCTTTGTTTGGTATAGAGGGGTGGAGCTGGATATTGATGAAATATTGGGACTGAATGAGGCGGCGTGGATTCTGGACACACATTTTATGGGACCTATATGCTTGAACTCTAACCTAAATTGCCCAGGACTTTAAAGTGAAGAGAAAGATCGTAATTTTATTGAATTTTGGTTTGGGATGAATGGAGCTGGGAAGCGAAGGGTAGGTGGAAGGGTAACGAAAGTTTGATTAGATTACCTTGAGGTAGAAGGCAAACTGATTTTTGTATAAACTGTTACTTGAATATAAGGTTAAGAAAGATTATTTGGAGAGTCTACAGGAAGTTGGGGTAAATATCAAAGAAGCAAGGGACGAAGATAAGATACATACGGAATGATCTACACTGGTTAAACTTTAATAATGATGGGAGGCTGAGCCTAATGCAAAGAGTTCTTTTTTTGTGTGTGTGGGTTTTTTCTTTTTACTTGTTTTGGGTTATTCCCCTTTTTTTTCTTTTTTTTTCCTTTTCATTATTTTTATTTTTAATCTATTTGACTATAAGATATCCTAGAAGGTGTTTGATAGAGAATTGTGCCGGGTGTGGGACCTGGGAAGTCAGAGGGGATTAGGGAGGGGGGTTCATTGGGGTGGGGGGGGTGGAAATACAATTTCAATATATAGAATAAGAAGAATGCACTTGTATACTGTTGTTCCTTATCTTTTCTTTTTATTTTTCTCTTTTTTTCCCTTTTTTTTCTTTTTAGCTCAATTTTAGTAGTTAAGAATTGAATAGATTAATGAATAGAGAAATGCACCAAAGTGAGAAGTAGAGGGAAAGAAGAGGGAGAAGTAAGGAGGGAGGAAGAGGGGAATGTAAGGAGGGTGAGAGGGGAAGGTGGGGGAGGAAGGGGAGAAAGGAAGGTAGGAGGGGAAAAGGAAGTAGGTGGGGTGATTATTAGAGGGGAGAAAGGAAAGTTGGAGGGGGAGAAGAAGGGGTGTATGGAGGATGAAAGTGCCAGGTTGGTTTTATACGCTGGACGATGAGTTGTGTTTAAGGTTTTCTTTTTATGTCTTTTTTATTGCAAATACTCAGTATATAAGTGATTGTAAAAATTGAAAATGAAAATGAATAAAAAAAAATATTTGAAGAAAAAAGAGTGTATAAAAACCACTCCTACAGTAGCTAAAATCATTAAAACTCTGGTTTACCACTCAGATTATACTTGTCAGGGAATAAAATCCACCTGCACACATGAACAGATACAATATGCCCAAAGGTAGCCAAGTGGTGTCTCACACTCCATAGGGAGTAAGGTTTACACTAAGGGATGGGTATATGCATTTGTGAGAGGAGATCATCATTATACCCAACAGTTGGTTTATAACCACACTATACTTGGGCAAAGCCCAGAAATGACTATTTGTTTTGATGCTTGTGAAGTAATAAGCCGAGGACAGGGATAATGTGATCACTATGGAATTCGTTGTGGCTCCTTGAATTGAGAAAGGTCCTATATTGTTAAAATGAAATATATACATGAGATTAAAAGGGGTCATGCTTATTGGTATACATCCGACATAAAGATGATGAGAGGACCCAGCATCGATCCCACTTCCAGTGAAATTTGGTTTAACATGACTGAAAGTGTTTCCAAATCAGACTGTGCTCTGGGGACATGTACTCCTATTTGCCTACATTTTAGAGATCCACCCACAAAGTCTCAGGTTTTTGAACTTGTAGTACCAGGACCAGGAAAAGACCCTTATGGAAAGATTATTGTAAGAACTGTCTGAGTACAGGAGACACCCAAAATTTATCAGGTCCATACTGTGTTTTGGGAAATGATGAAACAAAAGACTGAGATACCTCCAGTCACCAAAAATTTGTTTATTGATCTGGCTGAGAGGATTGGTGCAGGTTTAAGTGTAACAAACTGTTACGTTTGTGGAGGAACCAATATGGGAGAGCAATGGCCTTGGGAAGCTAAAAAAATGTCCATTGCCAATATTTTCTCATATAGCTTCACATGGAAGGACCAGCAAAGACCAACACCACAATGGACTCTACAAGGTGATGTAGGAGAAGGATGTTTTGTTCAAACACCTGGTTCTCCATATCTTGAACCAATGGGAGAGTTAGCCTGTGAATCTGGATGGATATGTAGACTAGACACACCTACAAAGTGTTCCTGGTGGTCTAACCAAAATTTGTCAAGTTCCAATCCTTTTAATTCATCAACGCAAGAATTGCTGTATCAAATATGGAGTGATCCTGGGAATCCCTCCCTCCCTCCCATGGATCGCACCCGACCATTGGTATTGGATCTGTGGAAGATTGGCATATGCTCAGCTACCTTAAATTGGGCAGGAGCCTGTATTTTGGGAACCATTAAGCCCAGCTGCTTCTTGTTACCCCTTAAACAAGGAGGAAAAACTTGGAGTTGCAGTATATGAGCTGGGACGAGCAAAACGAGAAATACCTGGTTGTATAGGTGATTGGGAAAGGAGAAGAAGTGGCCTCCTGAAAGAATCATTCAAGTGTATGGTCCAGCGGTTTGGGCCAAAGATGGTAACTGGGGTTACCAGACCCCAGTTTATATGTTAAATAGAATTATTATGTTACAAGCAGTTTTAGAAATAATTACTAATGAAACTTCTTCAGGCCTTAATTTGCTGACTACCACTAATACTCAAATGAGGACTGCTATTTACCAAAATAGATTGTCTCTAGATTACCTTCTAGCCAAAGAAGGAGGAATTTGTGGAAAATTTAATCTAACCAATTGCTGTATCCAGATAGATGATAATGGAAAAGCAATTGAAGAAATCACAGACCGTAGGAGGAAGCTTGCCCACGTTCCGGTTCAAACCCGGGATGGAATCTTAGACACCTCCAGATGGTTTGAAGGAATGTTTAGAGATTAGAAGAGAATTTTATTCCTCATAGCTCTGGCTTTTGAAGGATTGATGATATTACCTTATTTGATACCTATAATAAGATCAATGGTTACTAGCACGATTTCTGGAATAACATTTGTGGCTTCGGAAAGGCAGGACAAGCCTGCCAAAGTTCTTACTTTGACACCAGTACCCAATCAATATTCACCATTGTTCAAGCAATAGAAAACATTCTATTTGTCTTAAAAGGGAGGAAATGAAAGGACCCCTAAAGAATTAGAGCATACAGAGTGTAACCTAATTCAGCTTTTGTTAAATTGCTGTTGAGAGAAGCTCCATTGTAACCTAACATGCCAACTTCATAGATAAAAACTTCTAGGCAAATTGCCAAGCTTAGCCTAGTAAAGTAACAAATGGATTTTGTAAAATAATCTTGCTTGCAACTTGAAATGTGTGTTCAGCATTCCCTAGCAAAGCTCTATCTTATATGACAGAAAATGTATTTCTTTCCTCTTCTAAAGTCTATTGTTTTCAGTGGGCTGAGAAAAATCATGAGGTTTGTGTAACATGAAATGATGTTTCTAACACTATGATGATCTGTACAAGTTGTGCAAAGACTGTCAGAAGTTTGACAAAAAGTTTTTTTCATGACTGGACGGTGAGGTTCGCACCTGTTTTCTCTCTCTCTCTCTATGCCTGCTCTATTAAGGTGGGAAACAAAAATGCTGTTAAGTCTTTTTGCTTTATGCAGAAAATAAAGACTGATTATCAGTAGTTTCGTGTTCAGTTTCATTGGAATTATCAGCTTCTGAGCTGAATTCAAAAAGCTTACACTAGTTTCCTACTTTTGATTTTTTTTAGTTTTTAATTGTAAGCTGTACAGAATCATTGGTAGTCAGTGGCCTGATGTTAACAAATGTAAAAATAACAATTTTCTTTCATTTGAAAACCATCTTTTATTTTAGAATGACCAGTTAAGCAGGGACAGAAAAGCGTTCTAAGCCATTTTCTTTGGTTAGAAATCGCCCGAGATTTTAATTCAAGAATTGGGTCGTAACTGGCAATTCTCTTTCTGGAGAGCCTAATCTAATGTGGGGTCACATCTAGAAATAATAGACGTTAAGTCAGTGTGGGAATAACAATGGCAAAGAACCCACAAACAGTCCAATTGAATGGTGAAACTTTTAAAGGGAAAGCCTATTAATAAGATCCAGTCCAGTCAGTTTTAAAAGATCCGTCAGGCATTTTCGTAAAACAGCGTTTTTTGAATTAAGAAGTGTGGACTCCCGGACTCCCGCTGCCGGTCATGCTTAACACCTTGGAGTCACGAAGTTTGAATAACGCTGAGGTAAGCAACTAGCTCCCCGTCGTTCATTACGTTGACCTAATTTCCCTTCCCTATGGCGACACTCGGAAAAGAACGAAAATTATCGCGAGTTCTGTCCTCGCGCTGAAAGGAAAGCAAGCAACGTCACTTCCTTTCCAGAGAAAGACTTTGTGATTGGTGGGCAGCAGAGTATATATATTCGTGATCAGGCGTCGCGGCCCTCTTTCTCTTCGACATCAGAGAACCCTTCATACGGCGTTGTCATCTCGTGAGTCATATAACGCGTGTTAAGAGGTTACATTGTGCTCTTTTGGGCCAATCAAAGTGGCTGGGCGGTGGGAAACGGCGGCATTGGGAAGAGGCAGCTACCTCTACTTTGGGTTGCCGAAATGGCTGGTATGCCCCGCATGTTTCAGGCCTCCCGCCATCCTGGCGCTAACGACGGTTTTGAAACTTTCGTATTCCAAACCATAGTCCAAATCGAGCGCTGTCACATATTTACTTGAGTTCAAAATTGAAACAAAGGCATTGAAAATTAGTAGTATGCGAGGCCATATTATTAATCTGGTTAGGTTTTTGATGTACATACAAATGAAAAACATACTGGTCTTTGATTTGTGGTTCCGTTCGTAGCCCAGACGTCTTTTAACATTGCACCTCAATATTGCTCTTTTTCAGCTATTAAAAGTTATCCCCAAAAGTATGAGGGAGATAATGATGCATGGATTGAGGTTTTCCATTGCATGACCTTTGGATCGTTTTCTTTTTCTTAAAAGATGTCAGTCAGTCTTAAGTATTGATGTACTTAATATTTTCATATTTTCATCCCAGCAGAATCAGTTTGACTTATAAGAACTAGAAAGAATTCATTAAAATGGTACAGGGATAACTTTTCAGGTCTGTAAAATGCTGAAGATGTATATGCTAAATAAGTAACAGCTGCTGTACTCATACTTGTGCTATGACCAAAGCATTTCTTCCAAATTTTGAAGCATTCAAGTTGTGTAGCTTTCTCATTAAAACTACTCAGAGTCTGAGTAAGTTGATATATTTTTAAAAAAATGTCATTTGATTGCTACAGTAATGTTTTTTTTTAGATTACAATGTAGTTGCTGAATACTGGAACATTTTTCATAAACCAAGTTGGAAATATTAGAACAATTCTCACTTTATAAACTGATTTATAGTTACAGTTTTCTCTATAGTGACAGTGATAGATTGTTATTACTTCCATTTTATAGTTGGGCAGTACTGATTAAAACATATATTAAAATAGACAACTATGCTGATTTTTGCTCTAGGTTTCCTGTCGTTGCTTTAAAAGGAAACTTTCACAATGTCCGGAGGCCTTGATGTTCTACAGATGAAGGAGGAAGATGTCCTCAAATTCCTTGCTGCAGGAACCCATTTGGGAGGCACCAATCTAGATTTTCAGATGGAACAATATATATATAAAAGAAAAAGCGATGGTAAAAAATTGATTTTTTAAAATTGTTAATTATAGGCTTCACTTTGTGTTAGTGATGCCAGAGTCGCCATTGTGCCCAATAGTGGGGTTTACTGTCAGAATTTATAAATTCCAAGTTGGTACATACAGAATATTTCCCCTACGTGAGTTTTCTTCCTTGTTCCAAAGGTTAAAAAAGGCTTGCTTTCAGGTGAGCCTTGTTCATGTTTAATTTGGCCTAATTGAGACCAAAATTAGTTTTGGGATTGAAACCAAAACTAATTTTGATAGAACAAGTCATGAACTGAAACACACCTTTTCTTCCCAATACACGGGCCTTTTAAAAAGTTCAGTGGCACAAGAGTCGATTTCCCCTTATATGATGCTGATATTTTCATGGAGCTCTATTATTACTGAAATCAAGTGAGACCTTACTTAAAGCAGGTTGGTATGTGTTTTAACTGCACACTATTAAAACTTGGAGCTGAGGCCATTTTCTGGCCAATTAACTCTTGAGTGTCGGAAGTGTGCTAGAGTAAATTTCAGCAGGATGTTCGCTAATACCAGTAGAGTATTTCTGTGTGACTGGGGTTTGATAGTAGTTGCTGCCACATTCCAGATTTTCTAAGACAACTGTAGATGAGGGCTGGATTTTATGCATTTTGTTGAGCATTCCCATATTTGATTGGAAAACCTACATCTTTTTATTGAGGTATTTACATCATCAATCTGAAGAGAACCTGGGAAAAACTGCTATTAGCTGCCCGTGCCATTGTAGCTATTGAGAACCCAGCAGATGTCAGTGTTATCTCCTCCAGGAATACTGGGCAGGTATGGATACACTTGGCCAGAAGATGAAAATTGTATGTCCCATCAGAAACCATTTAAGAACAAGTAATATGAATTAAATTTTCTTTAAGTCAAACTTTTGACAAAAGAAATAAAATATATTTTGTGTCTGGTGCTTCAAAATGACATTCTCCAATTCATTCTTGGTTGTACTTGCAAAATTAATAATTAACAGACTAACAGCTGGAAGGGACCATATAGGTCATCTAGTCCAACCCCCCCTCACTCAAGCAGGAGACCCTACACTATATCTGGCAAATGACAGTTCAATCGCTTCTTGAAAGTCTCATGTAATGAAGCTCCCACAACATCCAAGGGCAAGCTGTTCCATTGGTTGATTGTTCTCACTGTCAGAAAGTTCCTCCTTATTTCTAGGCTGAATCTCTCCTTGGTCAGTTTCTATCCATTATTCCTTGTCTGGCCTTCAGGTGCTCTGAAAATAGCTTGACCCCTCAAATATTGGAACACTGCGATCATGTCTCCCCTGTTCCTTCTCTTCACTAGAGTAGCCATGTAATTGTTTTATTGATTTGGGGGAATGTACATTCTTGTGCCATATCCGTCATCAGACGTTAGAAACATATAATCCATTTTGTCATTTCTTTTATCTGTAGCGTGCTGTTTTGAAATTTGCTGCAGCTACTGGTGCAACCCCAATTGCTGGCCGGTTCACTCCTGGCACATTTACAAATCAGATCCAGGCTGCTTTTCGTGAACCCCGCCTTTTGGTAGTCACTGATCCAAGAGCTGATCATCAGCCACTGACTGAAGCATCTTATGTAAACATTCCCACTATTGCTTTGTGTAATACAGATTCTCCTCTACGTTATGTGGATATTGCTATTCCCTGCAACAACAAGGTACTATGTCTTCCAGTACGTTTATGTTTTTTTTCAAAAAGCACTTCTAGCTGTGGTGGTTGTGCAAAACATTTTTAAGTAGGTCTGATATAAAATTTGTTTTCAGGTTTTAAACATTTTTGGAGAGAGGGAAATATATGCACGCTTGTTAGAACTCAGAACTGAGGATAGTTTCTATCCAAAGAACTTCTGAGTGTAGGAAGTGTGCTACATCAGCTTTTGCAAGTCTTTTCGCTAACACCATAAGAACCTCTTGGGTTCAATGAATGGGGTTTGATAGTGATTCTTGCTACATATTTATAACAAACTGTTAGCTGAAGAAAATCAAGCTGGGTTAAGCTATATTTTGTTTTCTTCTTGAATTGTTTAATAGCGTGATCCTTTTATTTAGACTTGGTTAAATAGTTATTCATGAACTTAAATGAATGTGTTGAAAATCTGATCAACCAATATCTAACAAATGTTTAGGGAGCTCACTCAGTTGGTCTGATGTGGTGGATGTTGGCTCGAGAAGTCCTGCGAATGCGTGGCACTATTTCCCGTGAGCATCCATGGGAAGTTATGCCTGATCTCTATTTCTACCGAGATCCTGAAGAGGTAAAAATGTAACATATTTGACTAGATTTATAATTACTTTCTGATTGAAATAAGTGGTTTTGCATTGGTAATATGACTATGTTTTCTACAATGTGTGATCTGATAATCCTGAAAAAGGAAGTATTAAATGCGTCAAGGAGATACTTTGCTTAAATACAGAAATCCATAGCGCACAGTATAAGTTTGTACTCATTTTCAAACTAGGCTCAGAAAAGGTTTTGATGTTATCCAGAAAACTTTAATTTATAGTTGTAACTTGATTTTCCTCCTCTTCAGATTGAAAAAGAAGAACAGGCTGCAGCTGATAAGGCAGTTACCAAGGAGGAGTTCCAGGGTGAATGGACAGCACCTGCCCCTGAATTCACTGCACCTCCACAACCAGAGGTTTCTGATTGGTCTGAAGGGGTACAAGTGCCTTCTGTCCCAATTCAGCCTTATCCCACTGGTAAGTAGATATTACTACTGGTAAGTGTAATTGGAAAGAAGGCTGAGTGGACGATGTATCATATAGATAATTTAAGTTATGATAATTGGTAAACTAATTCCCTTTTGAGAATGTGGTAAATTCAAGAAATGCAAAGTTTGAGAAAGAAGTGGTAGGAGCCAGTATCTAAAACATGGACACACAGAGCTCAGACATCCATTCTCATTCTCCATTAATCTATTCAGTTAGCTTTCTTTATTCTCCTTTTCCAGTTGCCTCTTGGTAGTTTTTAAAATGCTTCCACTTATATTATGCTGGAAATTTTAATTTCAAATTGCTACTCAGGCATAGCATAGGTTTTACTGTTTTGAAAGTAATACCTTCATCTAAAATGTGCAACAAGTCAGTCTACATTTGTGGTGGGGGAGACACTTATTTGCTGGAAGAGGAGTTTAAAAAAGGAACCTGAATTAGATGGTTTTATCCATTGAAGTTCTCTACTAGAAATATTTTATATTAACTGATATAGGAGCACACTGTTCCAAGGACCTGTTGAATATCTTCTTTCTCTGCAGAGCATACCAAGCAATTTCTCTACTGTGCTGTTTGGGACAGAAAGCAGTTTGAATTAAATTACTTGAATTAAATCCTTCAAATCAAATGCCATTTTGAGTGTTCTTGAGATATTCCTATTTCACAAAAGTCTATTTAATTCAGGATACATGAAGATCCTTCCAGTTCATGGGTTTATGTCGGAAATCAAAGTCATCCTTTAGATCAGCTTGATTCACATAAAAGTGGGCCATTTGAAATTCTCTGTTTTGTACTTAATTGAAATGACTGATTCTGTTCATCTTTGTAATAGAGATTTTAAAGATTTGTAATTGTAGTTCAATTGCTAATCATGGAGAATAATCTCAAAATATGATAATGAAGATTGAGGAAGTTACTTATATTTTTCAAAGCCCAGTGTGATTTTATGTCTTTTCAGAGGACTGGAGTTCACAGACTGCCACCGAAGACTGGTCTGCAGCTCCCACAGCTCAGGCTACTGAGTGGGTTGGTACTGCCACAGAATGGTCCTGATTAAGCAATAGCAATTCAAAAATTACAATTGAAGAATAAAATATCTTCCTTGTTAACTAAGATTTGTTTGTTGTTTTCTTACATTTTTGTTGATCTGGGAAATTATGCAGGATCAGCCATTAATATATGGAAGATTGAGGTAGGGATGTTCACCTGGGAAAGTGAGAGCCAAGAAGTTGACAGCTGGTGCTGTAATTTCAGAAATTGCATCACTGTAGCCACTAAGATTTGCCAAGATACATTCATCCCAAAAGCAAATAGCATGTCAAGTTGCAGGGCTTAAAGAAACATTTTTATTCCCTAAATTCTATCTTGTTAGTTTTTGATACCTTTTCTATGCTGAGAAAAATTGAGTGCTTTTTTCTCCTTTGATACAGAAGAAAGGTGTGGGATTTGTGAATGGACAAGCCTTAATACGGGGTTTCTCTAAAGGCTTTCTGGCTGAGCATCTTAAATTCTGCTATATTATACAAGTGTTTGAAATGCACACTTCACAAGGTCAAGCATGATTAAACATGATTTGTTATTAAAGTCTGGTGTAGAATAGTGCCAAAGGTGGGCTGTATTTTTAAAAAGTGTTTTGAATCACATGAAAGAATTAGCTTTATCTGTCATTCAAATAACATTCTTTCAGCTGGGAAAGACGCTACTTTTTTTTTAATGCCATGTTCTAAATAGTTTGGGAACAAGGAAAATATTTTGCCCTGCAACCTTTGTTACATTTCAGTAAATCACTTAATAGTTGACTTTAGAATAGGGTTATTAGATTGTGCATTCTAACTTTTGATAGCAATTTGGCTAAAAGGTTTTCTGAGGTTTACAGAATATTTTATGTGTAGAATTCATTTAATATCAGAACAAAACATAGTTGTGGTCTCTGAAATCTTAAGCTGTTTCAGATGTCCTAGTTCAGTGATGGTTAACCTTTTGTTGTCGTGTGCTGAAATGCAATGAATGCACCCATAATGTGATGCTGTCCCTCCCCCCATGCTCTGTTTTGGGCTTGGAAAGACTGCACCAACCTAGAAGCCAAAATGGGGTGTAAGGGAGCACTGTGAGCCCCCAAAATGCAATGTGAGCATTCCACAAGTGCATGTGCTGCACACACCACCATCCCCGGTCAGAAGTGATATTCAGGCAGTTCTCGCAGGTTCTGGAGAACCGATAGCAGAAATTTTGAGTAGTTCGGAAAACTGGCAAATAGGTTGGCCTGCCCCTGCTGCCTCCCAGCTGATCTTTTGTTGCCCTGAACAGGAGAATGGAGCTGGAAAGCAGGTTAGTGGGGTGGGGAGACAATGGGGATTTTGCAGTATCCTTCCCCTGCCATGCCCACAGAACCAGTAGTAATTTTTTTTAATCCCACCACTGCCCTCGTGCATGCGCTTGCATCCCCTGCATACACCACCCCCCCACATGCATAACAGAGACCTGAAGACCAGCTGGCTAGTGGAAGGCGCATGTGTGGTAGAGCTGGGCTGGAGCGATGGCTGCCAGAGAGGGCTCTGCATGCTATAGGTTCACCATCACAGTCCTAGTACACAGTGATAGAAAACAGACATGAATGTTCTGAACTGAAAACAACACATTCCAACATTTTTACTGTTGTGTTAGAACAAGGTACTGCAGCAAAGCTTTCAGTATTTTGAATGGCTTTCTTCTTTGAACATAACACCACTTACACGCCTCCTTTCTAAAAAACACTACATTTCTTTGCTTGCCATATTTATTCTAGTAAACCTTAAGGGGATATTAATTAACTTGCATTCAAAAAATATGGACAAAGACAGGTGCTCCTTTTTGAAGAAAAGCTATGGAAGAAAAAAAGATAATGCAAGTTCTCTGAAATTTTATTTTCTAAATTAATGTTAGTTGCTGTTAGATTTATAACATAACTTAAAATGCCATGTAAGGATAGCTAGCATTGGTCTTGGAAATAGTTGTAAGCTTTATAACTTAAATCAGGCATGACCAAGCTGCAGGCTGCATGCAGCCCCATAAGATAATATAAAATATAAAAAAGGAAGTTTGTTATTTATATACTCTTAACTATTTTATATGCAGCCCAGACAAATTCCTCTTCACTCTGTGGCCCAGGCAAGCTAAAAAGTTGGGCAGCCATGCTTTAAATTCAGCAATTGGGCAATTTTCTCAAGGGGCTTTGAGAAATGAGGAACTGGGACTGTTTCAACTTAAGACTGCTCCAGAACACTTTTTCTCCTTGCTCTCCAGTAACTGACTGTATCAAGCGGCTTTTCCTGCCTCCCTGCAACACTTATTTAAATTTGATTTCTAATTTCCAGTTCGACCTCATGAGAGGGATGTGGCCCAGGGACCATAACATGCCCAGGTCTGCTCCAAACTATTAGGATTTTACAATCACATGTTTCTCAATTCCCTGTTTTCCAGCTCTGAATAGATGTACTGTAAACAAGTCATAGATGCTATATAATATAGAGATGTGTTATAGAAAACAATCCTTTACAAAAGCAAGGAAAATTGTAAGTGAATTGAAAGAAGTGCTACTATTGCACATGTGAAAAAAGCTGTATTGTTTCCAATTATGATTAGAAATTGCAATTAATATATTTGATATTACAAAATTTTATTTTAAATTCCCATGTATATAATATTTTCCATGTCAGCAAGAATTACAAACATGTAAGCTAGCTATGGAAAGCTTTTCTATGGAATAGAAGTAAAAGGGAGCTTTCAAAAATTACTGGATATTTGGTTACCAGAAATGGAATCAACTCTGATAAAGTTCTACCTGCCAGCTCCCATTAGGAAGGGAGAAAAGATAAGTCATATACCTCCTTATTGCTATGCTAGGATGGGATTGGGTGTAATTAATCTTTACACCTTTGTCAAAACTTTGTTTCTTACTTTTAAAACAGTTTTATAGTTATGATTGTATTCTAGATACATGGAGTCCTGTCAACACTGCTAAATCTGGAGAGGGCGGGGTTGACGTTTGGATGAGATGACATGCAATCTTGTAGCTCAACAATTGCTGTTGATATCTGCTGCTGGATAGTTCTTTTGAACCTAAACTGTCTCGAAGAGATGGTGATAGGGGCATATCCTGTTGATCTCAGGAATATCGCAAAGTCCCTGTTTGACCCAGGAGTAGCTGTTTCTTGCCGGCAACAGTGAGGCAGCCATATATATAGCTGCTGAAATCAGGATAGCTCCCGAATGGAAGAGAAACAGAAGAGAAGTGTGTCATTTTGGTGAGATTTTTTTTCCATTAACATCTGAGAGAACATCCTAAAAGTCTAAAAATAAAGTAAAGTTGAAGACAGAAAGTGGATAAGTGGCGAGATTTGGCCAGAAAGTCAAATGGATTGTTTTTATTTTCTTCCTTTTTAAAGTGGGAATTTTTGTTGACTTTTACAATGCCTGTTATTTTTTAAACTGGATTGGGGTTTTTTTCCTCTTCTTTTTTTTCTTTTAAATGCTGGCATAAACATTTTGTTATTGACTAAGACCTCTTTTTCTCTACTTTTCTCTTTCTAATGTTTTATTGTTTTCCTTTTCTTTATGGATTTTTTAAATGAAAAAATAAATCCTTTGAATCGGGGGCGGGGGGGGCGGGGAGGAAGCGTCTAGTGCTAAAAAATAAGTAACACTGCCACCTAAAGGCTATGAAGCATTGTTTTCTTTTTTCAATAAGGGTGGAGATAGCATCCATGCATGGGTTGACACTGTCCGTGTTCTGATTGGGCTAAGTCTGATTACTAATGAACCACTATATAACCCCTTCCATTAGTGGTACCGCCCAGTTTTCTGACTCAGTCCACTCTGGGACAGTCGTGTTACCCTTCACTTCTTATATAACTTGTGGGATAATTAATATTGAAGCTTAAGATTGATTCTGCTGCCCTGATTTCCATTGCGGTGAGCTCTGGGGCTTCTGAACTTGAGAAATAGAGGCTGCTATTCACAGCCTTCACGGTCTCCCCCTGCAAGCCTCAGTGAGCTCGCACCTCACCTGGGCCTTGAGACTGACCAGTGTGCCGCTGCAGCAGCGAGAAACTGCGGCAGAGGCTTTTGACAGCCGCCCACACGGGGGAGAGCACCCAAAACGCTGCTCAGCGGCTGGCCGGCATGCGCAGCCTTACTGGAGTGCCCCAGTGGCAACAGAACCTCAAAAACATGCGGCAGTGAGTAGGAGAGACGTAGGAAGGCCGCAGCCCACTCAGTGCTCCTTGCAGGTCTCTCAGGAGCCCAGCGCAGCACGGGAGAGCTTAATTCTGCAAAAAAAAGAGGCATGAATGCCATTTTGAAAAAAGGCCGGAGCCAGGGCTAACAGTCACGGACGCCATTTTGAAGTTCTCTACAACCCCCTCGGCAACATGGCTGATAGCAGCATCCCAGAGTCAGCCTCTAATGGGGGCAAGGAGGCAGCACTGGGGGTCTTTTTTTTTAATTTTTAATTTTTATTACATAAATAACACACACAACAATAAAAAAAAACAAAAAAGGGAAAAAACACACACACACACAAAAAGAGAAAAAACCCATCATCACATACAGCATGTCGTTTGGTTACAGGTATTTTAACATTTATCATTCTTGTACATTTATTATTTCATTTAATAGGTTATAATATACAGTTTGGGTTGCTTTGTTTACCATCCCTTCCTCCTGTTATAACACCACCTTATTCTCCTTTTCTTTTCTCCCTCCCTCCCTTCTCTACTTTCTTCCTTCCTCCTCTCCTTTCCCTTCCTTCTTCCTGTACCTTTCTCCTATTCCTGCTCTTCCTCTTCCCCTTCCTACCCCCATTCCTCCTATTTCTCTCCTTTCCATCCTCCTCTCCTTACCTCTTTCTTTCCACCCTCTCTCCCTTCTCTACTTTCTTCCTTCCTCCTCTCCTTCCCCTTCCTTCTTCCCTTACCTCTCCTTTGCTCCTGCTCTTCCTCTTTCCCTTCCTACCCTCTCTCCTTCCTCTTTTCTCCCTTCCATCCTCCTTTCCCTTTCCTTTCTCCCTCCCTCCCTTCTCTACTTTCCTCCTTCCTCTTCTCCTTCCCCTTCCTTCTTCCCCTATCTTTCTCCTACTCCTGCTCTTCCTCTTCCCATTTCTACCCTCTCTCCTCCTCTTTCTCTCCTTTCCATCCCCCTCTCCTTACCTCTTTCTTCTTTCCTCCGTCATCCTTTCATTCTCTCCTCCTCTCTCCCTTTCTTTTTCTATTGTTGTTGGTGTATCTATTTTAAATCTCAGTTTATGTTTCCTTGGGATGGTATTTCCGCCAACCCAGACATAGCTTAATATCATTTCTTATTCCCTAACCTGTGTTAATCTATCCTAACTATATTTCCCCACGCACACACACTTTGTATATATGTATGTATGTATGTATGTATGTATGTATGTGTATGTATATGTATGTATGTATGTATGTATGTATGTATGTATATATATATATATATATATATATATATATATATATATATATATATATATATATATATATATATATATATATATATATATATATATATATATATATATATATATATATATTGCACACAACAATAAAAAAACAAAAGAGAAAAAAAACCATCATCACATAGAGCATGTCGTTTGGTTACAGGTATTTTAACATCGATATTCTCGAATAGTGTTTACCATCTCAGAGTTTTCATCTAATATAACTAAATACCTCACTTTCATTCTACAATGTATATTCAGTTACCATTAATATTATTTTTTCCCAGAAAATATGCTTATGTTCGTTATTATCCTTGTACTTCATACTTTCAAACAGAAGTCTTATTCCTTCATTTTTCAACAAAATGTCCTAAATAGTCACTACATATATATACCAATTTTCAATTATTCCCTTATTAAAATTATTTTTCAACAACAGGATGTCATTATAATACGTTCTTAACATTATACATTATATCACCGTCCTCTATTAAGTATACATAAAATCATTATTATCCTTATCCTTTTTAAAGCAAAAAATTCTAAAATATTCAATTCATAGATATATTAATTTTCCATTGTATCATTGTTAGGTTATTTCACAGCATAGTTGTGTCATCATTTAACTTCAATTAAAGCATGAGTAAATCATTTTTCATTTCCAAGTTTTTTTTTCCCCTAGCCACCGATAAAACAAGTCCCATATCTTATAAAATTGCTCATCCTCTTGTTCTCTAATTTCAAGTGTCAATTTACTCATTTCAGCACAGTCCATTATTTTTCAGATAACTTCTTCCTGTTTTAGTATTGTTTCATTTTTCCAGTTTTTTGCAAATACGATTCTGGCTGCTGTTAACACATTTACAATCAGATATTTTAAGTCTTTGTTATAGATTTCTGGTATGATCCCCAATAAAAAGACCTCTGGTTTAAAGTCTATTTGTTTGTGTGTCATTTTCTCCAACCACATATGGATTTTAGTCCAGTATCTTTTAGCTTCAATGCAAGTCCATCACATGTGGTAATATGAGCCCGGTATCTGATGACATTTCCAACACTTTTCTGATTTATTCTTGGACATTCTTGCAATTCTAGTTGGGGGTAGATGCCACCTGTAAAACATCTTATACAAGTTTTCTCTATATGCAGTAGACATTGTCATTTTATAATTTTGAGACCACAGTTTCTGCCAATTTTTCTAAGTCAATCCCATACCTAAAATCCCCCCCCCAAGCTATCATAGTTTCTTTAACTTGTTGTTCTTGCAATTTAATCTCCAATAAATATCTGTATAGTTTTTTAATTACTTTTTCATCAGTACCTGTTAAAATTTTGTCTAACTCAGTCATTTTATTGTAAAAACCTTTGGTTTTTCTATCTTCATTATATCTAGATTGTATCTGTACATATGAATACCAGTTCATTTCTATCCCTTCTTGTTTCAACTCTTGAATAGATTTGAGTTCACCCTCTACATTCAATAATTCAATATATCTAACTGTTTGTTCCTTTTTATATATTATTGGATATGAAAATGCTTCAATTGTTGATATCCAGACTGGAATTTTCAAATAGTGTAATCTTTTTACCTTTTCCCAGTTTAATAACAACGCCTCCCTTATATAATGTCTTCTAAAATAACCATGTGCTTTAGTTCCCTTATACCATAAGAAAGCATGCCATCCCAACAGTAAATCATGACCTTCTACATTCAATAATTTAGAGTTTTTTAATGATATCCACTCCTTAATCCACATCAAGTTTGTTGCTTGATAATATAGCTCCCAATCAGGTAGGCCAAATCCTCCTCTAGTTCTAGCATCTTGTAGCAATTTAAGTTTTATTCTAGCTTTTTTCCCTTGCCAAATAAACTTCAAAACTATTTTATTTAAATCTTGAAAAAAATCCTTACCCAATCTGATTGGGATTGTCTGAAACAGGTATAGAATTCTAGGTAAAATGTTCATTTTAATTGTAGAGATTCTTCCCATAAGTGCAGGTTTTCCCATTTCATCAGATCAGTCGCCATTTGTTGTTTTAGTCTAGTATAGTTGTCCTCCTTAAGAGTGCTACATCTAGGTGATAAGTATATCCCCAAATATTTAACCTTACTTGTAGTTTGAATCTGCAAAGTTTCTGACAACTCTTCCTTTTGTGTTGCTGGGATATTCTTTGTCATATTCTTTGTTTTATCTTTGTTTATTTTCAAGCCTGCTACTTTTCCATATTCCTCTTTTCTTTCTAGCAGTTTGGGTGCTGTTTCTAGTGGATCTTCAAGAATAAAAACTAGATCATCTGCAAACGCTTGTAGTTTATAGTCTTCTCTCTTAATTTTCATTCCTCTTATTTCTTCTTCTTCTCTGATCTTTCTGTTTAGGACCTCTAATGTTAGGACAAAGAGTAGTGGTGATAATGGGTCTCGTACCTCTCCTTATTTCAATAGGATCTGTTAATTCTCCATTTACCATTATCTTTGCTGTTTGTTTCTGATATATCATTCGTATGGTTTGAGTAAATTTCTTAAGTTCATCTCCTCCAGTTGTAAAAACATAAATTGCCAATTCACATTGTCAAAAGCCTTCTGCGCATCGAGAAACATCAATGCCATTTGTTTTTCGGGGTGGGCCTCATAATATTCCAAAGTATTCAAAATCATTCTCATGTTGTCTTTAATTTGTCTCTTAGCTAAGAAGCCATTTTGATCTGAATGGATGAAGCCAGAGCTTAGCATAGTAGTCTTGTACAATACTTTTTTTCTCAATATTTCCATACTGAATTTGTCCTTGTTTATCTCTTAATTGGAATATTTTCTTTGTTTCTCTCTCTTTTTTCAGCTTATATGCCAACCACCTGCCTGGTTTATTTGCATTTTCAAAATAATTCTGTTTAGCACCTCTAATTTTTTGTGCCAGTTCTTCCTTTTCCAGTCAGTCCATTTTATGTTTAATTATGTCCATTTTTATTTTGACATCTTTTTTTGTGGTGCTCTCTGTAATTCGCTTTCAAGTATTTTGTAATCATTATCTAAAGCTTTATGCATTTGTCTTTTCTTTAGGTTTCTCTTCCTTGTGTAGTCTATTATCAAACCTCTAGTAACAGCCTTCATTGTGTCCCAAAGATTCTGCAGTGATGTATCTTCTTTCCTATTTTCTTTAAAGAAAAGGACTAACTCTTTTTCCATTTTTTGTACAAAATCTTTTTCTTTCAATATAGTATTATTTAATGTCCATCTGGATCTTGCCCTTTGGCCTTTCCATTTAATTGAAATTTGGTTGTGGTCCACCCAGGTACTTGTTCCAATCTCAATTTCTTTTATATTGCAGCTCAACTCTGCTGAGGCCCATATCATATCTATTCTAGAAAATGATGAGTGTCTATTTGAGTAAAAAGTGTTCTTTTTTAGCATTTCTTTCCATATATCTTTTAGATTTACTTCATCTATCATCCTAAAGAAGGATTTCGGCAGAAGCTTTCTATTTAATTTTTTTGTTTTGTGTGTTTTATAGTCCATATTTTGGTTCACGATGCCATTAAAATCTCCCATCCTACAAATATCAACATTAGGATTTATTTATTTTTGTATCCATAATTTCCACCATCAGAATTCTTCCCTCTTCCTCTGCATAGATTAATTTTGCTGGAATGTTGCCTTTAATATAGAAGATCACTCCTCTTTTCTTGCAGTTCGCCAGTGTTGAGAACATTTTCCCAAGCTTTGGTTGAATTAATAAATGTTCATATTTCTTTTGGATATGTACTTCTTGTAGGCAAATTATGTCAAGTTGTAACTTCTCTAATTTATGAAATGTTTTCTTTCTTTTAGTTACCTAATTAAGTCTATTAATGTTAATTGTTATCATTTTTCTTTCTTCCATGTTTATACTTTATATACAGGATTTATCGTTCTAGTAGATCTGGGTTCTCGTTTTTCTTTACAGCTTCCATCCCCCGCTGTACCTTCTTCTTTCTCAATTCCACCTACTGCTCCTTCTATTTTTTCGGTCGCGGTTGTGGGTAGTTCCAGTAGTTGTGCCACAGAGTCATCTTTCCCAATTTTCTCAGCCATTTCTCTAAAGTATTCTGCGTAAAAAGCTTCTGCCTTCTCGATTGTATCTATCCTGTGTCTTTGTCCTTTCCATGTACATAGTAAACCTTCCGGTATGAGCCATCTGTAATTAACACCTTTTTTATCAGTACTTTAGTCAGGAACTGGTATTCTCTTCTCCTCTCTCTCACCTCTCTCGGAATTTGTTTGAGAACTACAATCTCCTTACCTTTATTCTAATTTTCTATTTCTCATTTTCTGTAAGATTTGTGATTTGGTTGTTTTCTTAGTAAATCTTACATGCACTTTCCTTGGAAGAGCATTTCTCATTGCATATCTTGTATATACTCGGAAGCTTTTGTCTATCATTTCTATCATCTTATCCTGAGATATCTCCAGTACATCTATCAGAATCTTAGATATTATGTGAACTAAGTTCTCTCCTTTTTCTTCTTCTATGTTTTGAAATCTTAAGAAAAATTCGGACCTATCCATCTCCCATCTTAGTATTCCACTACCCTCTCTTTCAACATCGCTTAGTCTGCTCTCTAGCTTCTCGGTTTTCTTCTCTCCTTCTTGGATTTTATCTTCAATTTTTTGAATCCTGTCTTCATATTTTGTCATCCAGTTGTGCATGCTTTCAATTTTCCCTTCCATTTTATCAACTTTTTGTACTATGCTTTGGTTTTGTTGTTCCACTACCTCCATTTTTTCCCATACTCTCAAACTTCTTTACAAGGGTGTCTAACTTGTCATCCTTACTGTCAATTCCTGCTTGCATTTTCTGCATCGCTTGCGCGAGTGTTTCAAAATTTGCTTCTTTCTCTTTTTCATGCTGAAGCATTGGCTGTATTGTCCTCTGGCCTCCCGCAGGTGAGGAGGCGGAAGTTGATGTAGAGCCAAGGGGGACTGCTTTTCTACTCATAGTCAATTAGTAAAAAAGGAAGGGTGCTTCAAGCCACAAGTAAAAAAAAAAAGGTGTAAGTAGTCAAAAGGTCAAAAAGAATAATCATAAGAAAGAAAAAGAGTCAATGTCAATCTCTCCCCAGCAGAATGATATGAAAATAATGTTGAAAAGAAAAAATGCCACCAAGCTAAAACAAATAGTCTTTTCAGACTCTTCCCCCCCCCCCCAAGATAAAAGTCTTTCCAAGGTCATTCTCAGCTCCTTCACTGCTCTGTTATTTGGTCTAACAGAGCTCCAGATAAAGAAAAAACAGCACCTGTGCAAATAAAACCTTTTTCTTTTTAAAAGACAAATGAATTACAGGGGAAATTTTGGTAACAATAGTTCAAGTCCGCTAGATGGTGGTATTAGCTTGTAGCTTGCATTAACTCTATATTAAAGCTTCCGTAGCTTCTTTGTTTACCGATTGCTAATTACTAATTGTTAAAACGCAACCAAAAAACTAAAAGTAAACAAAAGACAAATCTTCAAAGCACTTTAGGTTTAAATTCAATGTCCCCACAAGGTTCAAAGCACTGGGGGTCTTCTGGCTGTGGTGGAGACCCCCCCCCACCTCTGGGGCTTCATCAAAGCCTGCGCACAGGGGATCCTCTGACAAAGGATCCAAGGCGAGGAAGGCCTCTAAGGTCTCTTCAAAAAGTAAGCATTCTGAGAGCCCCCCCCCCAGTGCCACTCTGAAAAAGAACCGTGGGCACTGCCAACACCTGGCCAACTGCCTCCACTACATTTAAATCTAACCCAAGGATCTTTTAGCCCAATGTTGCCAATAAACACAGCAGGCCTTTGGGGCCCTCCCGGCACACAAGGGCAAGGCAGGATGGTTGCCCACTACTCTACAGAGCATGCCCCCTGCTTGTCAGGATATTATAACAGAGGCTATAAAGCAAGGGATTGCAGCTGGCGTGAGGGAGAAAGCTTCTCTGGTCTCAACAGCTCAGGGGCCTGCACGTGCAGGAGGCTTCCTGCCAGCTTCAGGCTCTGCCCACACACCTGAACCTGACCACTGTTCCTCCCTCACCTCTGAGGAGGGCGAAATCAGAAAGGTCGAGCTGTCAGACGACAAGGAGCCAGTCGCAGAAAAGCCCTCTTGTACAGGCCTCTTTCTGCTCAACCTGTTCACTCCTCTACTCTGCAAGGCCAAGGTAGCATCCGAGCTGGGGGATCAGACAGCAAAAGAGACCGTGCCCCAGCCCCAGCCAGCCAGTGTTTGGTTTACTGAACACAAGCTGGAAACCGACACCATTCCAGCTCCACAACTTTTTATCAACGCTGTCCAGCGCCAGTGGTCCGCACCACGTCTGGCCCAGCCCCGTTGGCCAATGACAAATGTTTCTACAACGTGGCAGATGGCCTCAACAAGGCATTGTTATGGCCAACAATTGACCCACCTGTGGCAGACCTCTACACCAATACCACTATGCCAGGGGTGCAGGAGGATATCCTCAAACCAGAGGATCAACGAGCCGACCACGTTATCCAACGGGGCCACCAGGCAGCTGCCTGGGCGATGGCCTTGACAGTGGCATCCTTCTCCCATTCCAGCCTCAGCTGGTTGCAGCAGTTGTAGGGGCGAATCCCGGTCGGGGATTCACGGGCCCACTAGGGCCTGAATAAGATTATTGCCGCTGTGCAATTCACAGCGGAGGCCACTCTGAGTGCCACCCGGTTCACCTCTAAAGCAATGGCATCATCGGTGGCATCACACAGACTCTTGTGGCTGTGACAGTGGCAGACGGAGATCAAACATAAGTGGCGCTTGGCGTCTGAACTCTATACTGGGGGCACACTCTTTGGGGATTCTCTCAGTCCCCTTTTGATCGAGGGTAAGGATAAGCGCAAAATTCTCCCCTCCAATCCTAAGAAAGGGTTTGCACATTCAGCCCCTTACCCTAGGAGGCAAACCTTTCGCAACCAAGAGTATGGGGGGTCTAGCAAGCAGCAGGAATATTCCCCATCGGGATATTGCCCATAAGGTTTTTTTTTTCAGAGGTCCAGACAACATCAGTATAGGCATCAGAGAGGTAACCAGTCCAAGCACCCCTTTCGTGGGGGCAGTAACCTATACTACCACAGACCTTGATCCCCCCCAGGGACAACACCCCATTGGAGGCAAGTTACGTTTTTTCGCTGGCCAATGGGAAGTTACCACCACTGATGCCTGGGTTAGGGCCATGGTCAGATTTTTGCTACAGGTCTCACCACTACCAGTATAGGGCTTTACTCTTTGGCCTTTCCTCCGCACCCCGGGTATTCACTAAGGTATTGGCAGTGCTAGCAGCCCACCTGCACTCGGTCCCAGTCAGGGTCCAACTGTACCTGGATGATATATTGATTCAATCTAGTTCCAGAGACAGAGCGGTGGCTGATTTATACCTCACTTTGAGAGTCCTGAGGGAACACGTGTTTTCCATCAATGAGGCCAAAAGCCATTTTGCCCCCACTACTCATACCTTACACCTGGGTGGTGGATAGACATGGTGATAGGTCAGGTCTTCCTTTCGGAGGACCGGATCAACAGCCTTAGGCAACTGGTGACAGAAGTGTTAAGCAGTCACAGGACATCCTTGGCCACTCTATCCAAGCTGTTGGGCAAAATGGTCTCTACCTTCTCCATAGTGCCCTGGGCTAGGTTACACTTGAGGGAGTTGCAATGGTTCCTCCTCCCCTACCAGAAGGCCAACCATGGTGTTTCCTTGGCCAGGATTCAGTTGCCCAAGAAGATTCGTCAGTCGCTCTTCTGGTGGAGGTCTCTGGCTGTGGAGATGGGATGCCATTTTAGGGGGGTTGATAGAGTGACAGTGACCACTGATGCCAGCCTTCATGGTTGGGGGGCCCATATGGGCACCCAATTGGCCCAGGGTCTTTGGTCAAGGGAGGAGGCTGAGAGGAGTATTAACTGGTTGGAACTGCGGGCCATTAGGCTAGCCCTACTGAGCTTCCGGGATTCTGTCTCGGACTGCCATGTCCTCATCCTTATGGATAATATGACGGCAAAAGCCCACATCAATAGGCAGGGGGTACTAGGTCTGGGACCTAATGGCACAGATAAACTTCTTATTTTCCTGAGCTGAGGGAAACCTTAGGTCCATCTCCACTGAACACATATTGGGCATTGCTAACATCACTGCGGATTGGCTCAGTTGACCAAGCCAAATGGCATCTACACCCTTGTCTTTTTCAGGAGGTCACGTGACTGTTCGGGATCCCCATCGTCAACTGTTTGCCGCCGCGGACAACACCCAGCTGCTGAGGTTTTTCTCCCAGTTCAATGTACCGGGGATGGAAGCAGTGGATGCACTTTGTTGCCCCTGGCCCAGGGGGCTGCTTTATGCATTTCCCCCAATTCCCCTTCTTTCCAGGGTCATCCGCAGGATCATCAATCTGGAAGTGGAGGTCATACTTCTGGCTCCTCACTGGCCTTGGCACCCCTGGTTCGCTGACCTGCGATTGCTCTCAGTGGAGAGGCCTTGGAGAATCCCACCGGACCAGGTTATTCTCACCCAGGAGTCACTCCACCATCCAGAACCCCAGTGGTTGCAACTAACTGTCTGGAGGTTGAGCGGCTTGTGCTGAGGGAAGGAAACTTATCTGATAGGGTCATTTCCACCATACAGGCCTCCAGGAGGGCGTCCACAGTCCGCATTTATAATGCCACCTGGAGAATATTTTCATGTTGGTGCGTGGGCAGGCAGATCTCACCAGTTCAGTCTACCATTCCCCAGATTCTGGAATTTCTGCAGGATGGGTTGGAAAAGGGGCTTGCTCCCAACACCCTTAGAAGACAGGTAGTGACCCTTAGCAGTGGTACATTGGTACCCAACCCCCAGCGGTGCATCGGTACCCAACCTGGGATCTGGCCAAGGTTCTAGACGCCCTGATTGATCCACCATTTGAACCCCTGCGGGAGGTGCCCTTACAGATGCTTACCTGGAAGACGGCCTTCCTGGTGGCCATTACGTCTGCAAGACATATCTCTGAGTTGCATGCATTATTTGTGTGGGAGGATCTATGCAGATTCCATGTGAATAGGATGGTCCTCAGACTGGACCCTTTATTCATACCCAAAGTAGGGTCCTGGTTTCATTGCACTCAAGAGGTTATACTTGCAAATTTTTGTCCCTCTCCCATTCATGAGTTGGAACAAGTTGGATGTGCACCGAGTGCTAAGCATTTACATTGAGCGCACAGCGGACCAAAGGTATTCTGAGTCTCTTTATTTATTTCCATTTCTCCTCCCTGGGACAGAGGGTTTCTACGAATACCATTGGGCGGTGGGTCAGGTGATGTATTGCTGTAGCGTATGACTTGTGCCAGGAACCAAGACCGGTTGGGGTGACGGCCCACTCTACCAGGAGCACTGCCACGATGACGGCATGGGCAACACAAGCATCTCTGGAAGAAATTTGTAGGGCGGCTATGTGGGCTTCCCCTTCCCCCTTTGTGCACAATTACAAACTTGATAAGTTTGCTTCGGCTGAAGCCGCTTTCAGAAGGAGGGTGCTCCAGGCAGTTTGTTCAGCTAAACCAATTCAGGAACAGTTGTTGGCCCACTCTTGAATGTTATGGGGCTTGGGTATGTCCCATGCATGGATGCTATCTCCACCCTTATTGAGAAAGGGCATTGGTAACTTACCTGATACACCTTTTCTAATAAGGTGGAGATAGCATCCAGCCCTGACCCTTCTTCACCTGTTCCTTGTATTCCTTGTATTCCTTATATTCCTGGTATTACTGTGATTGTTGTTCTTCTGAATTTGAACTCGAGCCCTTCGGGGTTCCATTGCATGTTGTAATCTTTTGTTCTTTGACCTACTAAATTTGTTTTTATTGGGGTAACATGAGGAGTCTGTATTTTTCTTTGCCAGAAAACTGGGCGATACCACTAATGGAGAGGGTTATATAGTGGTTAATTAATTAGTGATAAGACTCAGTCCAATCAGAGCACGGACAGTGTCAACCCATGCATGGATGCTATCTCCACCTTATTAGAAGAGGCGTATCAGGTAAGTTACCAACTCCCTTTCCCTGCATGTGTGTTTTGAGAAAAAGTCCTTGAACCAGCCGATAATGGGGAAAGCACTGAAGATTATTTATTCAGGTGCTTTCCTGGGGTATTATCAATGAATGGAGGCTGGACCAAAAGGGAGCTTGGCAGTTTAAAGCTATAAATTTGTTTTGACTTTGGAAAAAGAGAACTGACAACTCTGTCTGGAACTTAGCATGAGAATCTCAGTAGTGGCTGTGATTTCTTTTTCTATTTACCTTTATTTTTTCTTTTTCCCACCACATTGCTTCCCCCTCAAACTTAGTTATTTTTAGCCAATTAGAGGCTTTTGGCAGCAGAAGCCTAGTGTCTTTTTGCTTTTTGCTTTTTTTTCTCCTCTCTCTTAGCTCAATCCTTTTATTTTTCTTAAAGCAACTGTGTTTCTTCTCCTTTCCTTTTTCCTTTTTGATAGATATAACTTTTTCCCCCTCTCCTTTTCTTTTCTTCTTTTTTCTCCCTTTTTCCTTTTGGATTTTTGATTCTGTTTTCAAATGGTACTGAATTGGATTAAGTTAAAGAAGACCCTGAATATCATAACTGCCCTTTTTCCCTTTTATTCTTCCTATTTTTATTGTGACTGATCTGCTAAAATCTTTTGCCCCCCTTTTTTCATTTTTTTTGCAAACATCTGGAACCAATTGGATTAGGGCTCATAAGAGCCTGCAACCCCCCCCTTTTTCCTATTTCTGTTTTTCTCTCCATTTTTTGGTTTTCTTTTTATTTTAGGATCATTTTGGATTGCAAATACCCTCCACATAAATGGATTAAGGAATAGAAGTACCCAAATATTTTGTAATTCCCAGCCAATAAAGCTCATTAACTTGGTGGAAATAAGTAAAAAGATAATGACCACTGGTTCTTCAATACCAACTTCCTCTTCTTCACCATCCAGAGGGCAAAGATGTTGCAGACGATGTTGCAGCAGGAAAAAACAAAGAAGGGACACTACAATTGATTTTGCAAGGGATCCAAAAGAGAATTAAAAACCGAAAATATTGAAAAGCGAAGAGAAAAAACAGATGAGAAAGTTGAGAACATCCACCAAATGATGATGAAATTTGAAGATAGATTCCAGAAAATTGAAGAAAAAGATGAACAAAGAGACAAGAAAATCAGAGATATTGATAATTGATTAAGTGTGGTCAAAAAAGAGAAAAGTGGAATATTAGGATGGGAGATTGACAGATCAGAATTCTACCTCAGATTCCAACAAAAGAAGAAAAGGAAGAGAACTTGGCAGAGATAATGATAGAAATTCTCTCAGGCGCCTTGGAGATAACCAAAGTGAAGATGATGGATGGCATAGATGAGGTATATCGAGTCATTACAAGATATGCAATGAAAAGCAAGCTCTAAGAGAAGTCCACATAAGATTTACTAAGAAAACAATTAGGACACAAATACTACAGATGCCAAGAGACAAAACATTGAAATATAAAGACAAAGAGATTGTAATTCTGAAACAGGTACCGAGAAGACAGAGAGAGATAAGAAGAGAATATCAATTTTTGACTAAAATTCTACAGAAAAAAGGAATTAATTATAGATGGCTGATCCCAGAAGGTTTGATGTTTTTATAGCAAGGGCAAAGAATAGATTCAATTGATAAAGCAGAACTATTGTACGCAGAATACTTTAGAGGGAAAGAGGGAGAGACAGGAAAAGAAGAATCATTAATTGAACTACAAGATAATGGCCAGGCTGCGACTGGAAAAGAAGAAAGTGCAGTAGGCGGCACTGGGGATACTAAAGAACAGTGAGAACTGAGATCTATTAGAGCAGTAAAACCTACCTATAAAACAAACATGGAGGAGAAAAAAATAATTTCAATAAATATAAATGGACTTAACTCAGCTATTAAAAGAAGGAAAATATTTCATAAATTAGATACATTAAAAGTGAACATAATTTGCCTTCAAGAAGTATACATTAAAAAAACAACAGGAACAATTGATTCAACCTAAACTAGGGAAAATATTTACTACATTGCCATGATGCAAGAAAAGAGGAGTGGTTCTGTATATTAAGGATACAATTTCAGCAGAGCAAATCTACACAGATGACGATGGAAGAATCTTAATGGTGGAAATTATGGACAATAACAAGAATATACTTTTAATAGCAATTTATGTTCCTAATGATAGCCAAAAGGAATTTTATAAAAAATTACATATGAAAATAATTGAATTGGACTATGTTAATATTTGTATAATGGGAGACTTTAATGGAATTGTAGATCAGAATATGGACTATAAAACACAAAAAACAAGAAAACTAAATAGAAAGACTTCCTAAATCCTTTTTTTTAAATGACTGATGAAATAGACTTAAAAGATATATGGAGAGAAAGAAACCCCACAAATAGACAATATACCTTCTACTCAAATAGACATTTATTATGGTCCAGATTAGATATGATATGGATCTCAATGGAATTGATTTGTGATATACAGGAAATTGACATAGAAACAAGTACCTGGGCAGATCACAATCCAATGACAATTAAGTGGAAAGGACAAAAGAGAGGATCTAGATGGACTTTAAGTAATACTTTATTAAAAGAGAAGGATTTTGTACAGAAAATGGAGAAAGAATTGGTGTTTTTCTTCAAAGAAAATAAAAAAGCGGACACCTCAATGCAGAATCTCTGGGACACAATGAAGGCCTATGCCAGAGGCTTGATAATAGCCTATACAAGAAAAAGAAATAATAAGAAAAGATAAGCTTTTAAAATACTGGATGATGACTACAAGAGACTTGAAAAAGAGCTACAGAAGGCCCCCCCAAAAGGATATTAAAGTAAAAATGGAAACAACTTAACATAAAATGGGGCTAATGGAAGGAGGAATTAGCACAAAAAATTAAAAGTGCTAAACAGAATTATTTTGAAAATGCAAATAAACCAGGGAGATGGCTGGCGTATAAATTGAAAAAAGAGAGAGAATCAAGAAAAATAATGCAACTAATAGATGACCAAGGGCAAATTTGTTATGGAAACAGAGAGAAGAAAAAAATTATATAAGAATACTATGGGAAATTATATGAACAAGAGAAGATAGAGGAGGAAATAGTTAAACAATATGTGCAAAAAGCAAATTTACCCCAGATAACTAAAGAAATTGAAATAATGCTAGAAGGCTATACAACGATGATGGAATTAATTGAAGCACTTAAAAAACAAAACAATGGAAAAGTCCCAGGTCCAGATGGACTACCAGTAGAATTTTATAAGACTTTACAGGAATTGTTGTATCTCCCATTGTTAGAAGTTATGAATGAAGCCATGTTAAAGATGAAGATACCCAAATGTTGGTCAGAAGCTTATATAACACTGGTGCCAAAGGAGGACACCGACCCATAATAAACTAAGAATTATAGACCAAATTCCCTGCTAAATTCAGATTATAAAATATTTGCCTCAATACTGGCAGAAAGACCTTAACAAAATAGTATTGAAGTACATTTGGCAGGGAAAGAAAGCGAGAATAAAACTTAAACGGTTACAAGAGGAGGATTTGGCCTACCTAACTCGGAGTTATATTACCAGGCAAAAAGCTTGATGTGAGTTAAGGAATGGATAACGTTAAGAAACTCTAGATTATTGACCTTTGAAGGTCATGATTTGTTGTTGGGTTGGCACACTTTCTTATGGTATAAGGGAACATGGGTATTTCAGAAGGCATTACATATGGGAGGCCTTGTTATTAAACTGGGAAAAGATGAAAAGGCAACATTATTTAAAAATTCCAGTCTGGTTATAAACTATTGAAACATTTTCATATTCAATAATATACAAAAAGGAACAAACAGTTAGATATGGTGAAATATTGAATGCTAAGGGTGAACTTAAATCTATGCAAGAATTAGAAGAACAAGGTCTAAGAATGAACTGGTTTTCATACACGCAAATACATTCTAGATATGATAAAGATTTTAAAATATAAGGTTTTTATGATAAAATGACTGACTTGGATAAAATTCTGACAGGTACTGATGAAAAGGTGATTAAAAAATTACATGGATACTTATTAAAGGTTAAACTAGAAGAAGAACAAGTTAAAGAATCTATGATTGCTTGGGGGAAAAATTGGTCATGGAATTGATTGAGAAAAATGGCAAAAATTATGGTCACAAAATTATAAAACGACAATGTCAACAGCATATAAAGAAACTTATATAAAATGTTCTACAGGTGGCAATTCCCCCCGGCGAGAATAGCAAGAATGTTCAAGGACAAATCAGAAAAATGTTGGAAATGTCATCAGATACTGGGTTCATATTACCATATGTGGTGGACTTGTATAGAAGCTAAAAGATATTGGACTAAAATCCACACTTGGTTGGAAAAAATGACTCAGAAACATATAGATTTTTTTATTGGGAATATTACCGGAAATATACAATAGAGAGTTGAAATATTTGATGGTAAACGTGTTAACGGCGGCTAGAATTGTATTTGCAAAAAATTGGAAAAATGAGAAAATATTAACGCAGGAGGAAGTTATTCAGAAAATAATGGAAGGTGCTGAAATGAGTAAATTGACATTTGAAATTAGAGAACAAGAAGATGAACAATTTTATAAGGTATGGGATTTATTTTACCAGTGGTTAGATAAAAAAACATGGAAATGAAAAAGTTGGAGAATTTTTGTAATATAAGAATAATAGAATAATACAGATAACAATATAAAGATATATGATCATTGAATAGAATTAGGATGATGTAATGAATTCTTATAATATAAATGAATCCTATACTTAGAATATTTCATTTAAAATGAAGGAATAATAATTATAGTCAAATAAATGATGTACAATGATAATGTATGTATGTATGTATGTATGTATGTATGTATGTATGTATGTATGTATACTAGTCTCCCTTTATTTATTTATCAGCACAAATAAAACACAAATATAACAAAGGCAACAGTAAAAATATTGGGTTTCTGTCGTGATGGACTCTTGTGACGAGCCGATTGACAGATGATGGAAGCAGTTAGCTTCCTCCCATAATTGGGGCTTACCAGGGGTTGTGACACTAAATATATACCTTCTTCCCTGGCTTCAGCTGATAAGGAGGAGACCTGTGGCTTAATGGCTAAGACGTTTGCCTAAGATGCAATACAGCACAGGTTCGAATCCCAGTAAGGATATGGCTAGCTGATGAGAGCTAAATAGCTTGAAATAGATCTATACTAGTCTCCCTTTATTTATTTATCAGCACAAATAAAACCACACACACACACACACACACACATATATATACATACACACACATACATACTAGATTGATAATTTGTGATTTTATATAAAATTGAAAGTGAGGACTATGGAAATGATGTACAAAAACTCTGCAACCAAACGACATGCTATATGTGATTGAAGAAGGTTTTGTGTTATGTGTTGTCTGTCTCTGTCCAAAAAAGAAAAATATTCTTTAAAAAAAAGAGAGAGAGAAGGAAAAGTAACAAGAAATGATATTCAATGATTCTTGGGTTTGCAGAAATACCACCCCAAGAAAATATAAATTAAGAGCTGGAAGAGACACCTGCAACAATAGAAAAAGGAAGGAAGAGAGGAGAGGAAATGAAAGGAAAAGGAGGGAAGGAAGAGAGAGGTGAAAGGAAGATGGAAGGGAGAAGAAGAGAAGGAGAGGGTAGGGAGGGGAAGAGATAGAGAGAAGTAGGGGAGAGGTAAGGGAAGAAGGAAGGGAAAGGAGACGAGGAAAGAAGAAGGAGAAGGGAGGGAGGGAGAAAAAGGAAGAGGAGATGAGAGGAAGAGAAGGGAAGGAAGATAGAGAGGAGGAGAGGAGTGTGGAAGGGAGAAGGAGAGAAGGAGAGAGTAGGAAGGTGAAGAGGAAGAGAGGAGGAGGGGAGAGGTAAGGGAAGAAGGAAGGGAAAGGAGGAAGGAAATAAATAGAGAAGGGAGGGAGGGAGAAAAGAAAGGGAGAAGAAGATGGTGTCAAAACAGGCGAGGGATGGTAAACAAAGCAACCCAAATGGAATATTATTATTCTATAAATGGAATGACAAATATATAAGAACCATGATTTTTAAAAAAAAAAACTTTGTGAATGTATACGTATAATTATATATAGAGAACAAAAAATTAAAAAATTAAAAAAACACTGCTAAATTTGGACTTTTTGCCTTCCAGGCTGCCATCTCTAACTAGATATTGTATTACAGCTTAGGTAAACTTTATTTGTGTGCCAGAGAGAAATAAATGAAGATATATAAGGAGAGAACTAAACTTTGGAGTTTGGCAAAAACATTACATCTATGAATTGGAACTTTTCATCACTCTTCTAAGATAGTTGAAGCTCTTAAATTTCTAAACAGTGGAACAATTTTGTAAAATAACCAAGTTTATTAAGTACCATTATGCTCATGATCTCGTAGATATAATTTCTACTTCTAAACCATTGTTACTAGGTTCCCCTCCTCCAATTTCTGGATAAGGTTGCCTTGGATAAGATCCTGATTTTAGTTGACTAGAGAAAGGCACACGTTGTTTTGAAGTAAGTGGCTGGGTCATTATCACAGAAGGTGAGGATGACAACACTATTCCTTTCTCAGGATTTGACTATGTCTCTTTCTCTGAAGAATGAATTTTATAGCTTGGTGACACAGGCTTATCTGGTTTAAAAGAAAAGGCATTATTACACTAAAATAGTCAGTATTATAGTTAATAAAGCTGAGGTAAAAAGTGACCACTAGGTGGTAGTGAAGTATTATCATTGTCTATATATGGTGTCTGGTGGTTTCTGAATGTTTGCTAATCAAATGTGGTACCCCTAAGGCAAGACCAAATTAACCATTATTAACTTTAGCATGGCACATGATTTAGTAGCTAACATTTTTTGAGATCTCTGTTAGCTAAACTGATAAGATTGAGCATCTAGAATATAAACACATCTGATTTATTTTTATCAAGCCAATATAGTTAGATACTATTGCATCTTAAACAGAGATGCCTTTGGGTCAAAGGAGTAAAAATACACACAATCATGCTTATAGTGCCATCTCTATTTATGTGCACTGATATGAGTACTGTATGGAAGAAGTGGTGCTTGCGCCTTTCACTGAACCTTACAAGACAAGCTGTAAACCATGGCATAATGTTAAACAGTGATTATTGATTAAACTAATCTGACAGAGTAATTAATTTAAAAAGCTATATGAGCATTGTGATGGCTATATGAGCATTGTGATTGTCTCTCTCTTGGGTATGTAGGATGACCTTGACATTAAACAATGGCACATTTGGTCTTTTGTAGGTAAAATGAGGACCCGGATTGTTGGGGGCAATATGCTGACTCTGTAAACCGCTTAGAGAGGGCTGAAAGCGCTATGAAGCGGTATATAAGTCTAACTGCTATTGCTATTGCTATTTAGGGAGGACAACACTCTGCAAATGGTAGAGGAAATAAAGTTGTCCTATTATATCAACTCACCCAAAGCAATATATGTATGAACACTGGACACTATACTGTCTTTACCTTTAGTTGCATTGGGTCCTTCCATGTTTTTTGCATATGGAATAGGCAAGTCTTCTATTTCCTGTATTGCAATATTGGTAGAAAGCTTATTCTTATTTTTATCATCTTCACGTTGCTGTACAAATAAAAACATATCATGAAATACCTGATTCATCTAGAAAGAAGAACCATAACATCTAATTTAATCAAAATTGAGACTTAAGGTGAGACTTGGATAATGCAATTTAAAATCAGAACAAAACTGACAATTGATAATTTTTTTATTCCCACCTTTTTTTTATAAATAACTGAACATGTTGAACACATCTAATATTTTTTCCTCCTATTTTCCTTACAACAACCACCCTGTGAGACAACTTGGCTGAGAGAGTGTGACTGGCCCAAAGTTACCCAGCCAGCTTTCATGTCTGTGGTAAGACTCAGAGTCTCTTGGTGTCTATCCTGGTACCTATAGCTGAAATGGAGGTGTACCTGAATTTAGAATAGAATAATAGAGTTGGAAGGGACCTTGGAGGTCTTTTAGTCCAACCCCCTGCTTAGGCAGGAAACCTTACACCACTTCAGACAAATAGTTATCCAACATCTTCTTAAAATCTTCCAGTGTTGGAGCATTCACAACTTCTGGAGGCAAGTTGTTCCACTGATTAATTGTTCTGTCAGGAAATTTCTCCTTAGTTCTAAGTTGCTTCTCTCCTTATTCTTTTCCACCCATTGCTTCTTGTCCTGCCCTCAGGAGAATAGTTTGATTCCCCCTTCTTTGTGGCAGCCACTGAGATATTGGAACATTGCTATCATGTCTCCTCTAGTCCTTCTTTTCATTAAACTAGAGATACCCAGTTCTTGCAACCATTCTTCATATGTTTTAGCCTCCAGTCCCATAATCATCTTTGTTGCTGTTCTCTGCACTCTTTCTAGAGTCTCAACATCTTTTTTACATCATGGCAACCAAAACTGAATGCAGTATTCCAAGTATGGCCTTCTTACCAAGGCATTATAAAGTGGTATTAACAGTGGTAAATGGTTGTCCATTAGGACTCCAAGATCGCTCTAACAGTTACTACTATTGAACAAGGTACCAAATATACTTACCTGTGCATTTTGTTTTTCTTGCCTAAATATAAAACCTTTTTGGTGCAAAATTTTTGCACCATTGAATTTCATTTTGTTAGATAGACCCCAATGTTCAAGTCTGTCAAGATCCTTCTGTATCTTAAGCCTATCTTTTTGAGTGTTGGCTATTTCTGCCAGTTGGTGTCATCTGCAAATTTGATGAGTTCTCCATTTATCCCCTCATCCAAATCATTGATGTAGATGTTGAAGAGTACTGATCCTAAAACAGAGCCTTGGGATACTCCACTGCATACTTTCCTCCATGTAGATGCAGTTCCATTGAGGACTACATGTTGACTGTGGTTGGTCAGCCAGTTAGAATCCATCTGGTGGTGATGCTGTTTAACCCACATTTTTCAACTTTATCTAGTAGTAGGTTATGGTCTATTTTATCAAATGTCTTACTGAAGTCCAAGTAAATTATATCCACAGTATTCCTCTGTGCCACTAATTTTGTCACTTTGTAAAGAATGCAATAAAATTAGTCTGGCATGATCTGTTTTTGACAAATCCATGTTGGCTTTTGGTTATTACTTTGTTTGCTTCTAAGTGTTTGCTGATTTGTTGCTTGATTATCTTTTCCAAAATCTTCCCTGGTATTGAGGTTAGGCTTTCCAGTGCTCCAGGATCTTTGAAAGATATAGTTCAGTGGGTCTGAGATGTCGTCTGCCAGTTCCTTCAGAACCTTGGGGTGTAATCCATCAGGTCCATCCAGTCCTGGTGATTTGAACTCATCTAGGGTAGTTACTTCCCATTTCCTATTTTAACATGTTCAGAATCTGTTTTTTGTGTGCTGTTTTTGGTAGGTTGGACTGTCTTTTCTATTTTTGTAAAGACAGATGCAAAAAAATGAGTTAAATATTCTGCTTTCTCCCTGTTGCTTGTCACCTTGCCACTTTCTCCCAGCAATGGACCAATTGTTTCCTTGATTTTTTTCTTGTTTTTAACATGTTGGAAAAAGGTTTTTTTTTGGTTATTTTTTACTTTTGTCACAATCCTTTGTTCTTGTGAACCTTAGCTTTCCTTACTTCATCTTTACAGACTCTGGCTATTTGCTGATATTCTGCCTTCGTTATTTGTCCCCCTTTCCTCTTTTTATATTTGTCCTTTTTGTCTTTCAATCTCACTTTTCAAAATTTCCCAATCTTCTTGAGTTATTTTCCCCTTGAGGATTCTCATCCATGGAATCCTTCCCAAGCTCTCTCTAAGTTTATTGAAATTAGCTATCTTAAAGTCCAAGACTCTATTTTGACTTTGTTCTACTACTAATTTATCTTTGATATTTCATTCAATCTCATATCAGTCTGAAGTTATAATTTATATTATAATTTTGAAAATATTCATACTAAAACAGGACAATCTTTCTAACATGATATGAGGAAGTAGAAAGGAATATTTGAGAAAAATCCTCTTTGTCCATTTAATTTGGTACCTTTGACATTTAATTCCAGCATTGTCCTAGAATACATAATTATATTAAATGTATTCTAGATTATTGTAATTTGAACATATTTATTTAATTGAGTTTCAACTTCTATTTTTCTTTCTTGTTTTATCTATAGAAATATTAAAACAAGAAATGGGAGCTGTGAGTGCCTCCACTTGCATGCTGGACTCTGCCCCTCCTGACTGGTTGCTAACAGCAGGGAGGTGACATGGGGCTGGATCCAGATGATAGTTACCGCCTGTCTTCGGGAGGGGACCTTCCCGCTCCACCTAAAGGCGGTGGTGGTGAGACCCCTCCTGAAGAAGCCATCTTTGGATCCAGCCATCTTAAGTAACTACCGTCCAGTCTCCAACCTCCTCTTTGTTGGGAAGGTTGTTGAGAAAGTGGTGGCCTCTCAGCTCCGGTGGCCCTTGGATGAAACCGATTATCTAGATCCCTTTCAGTCTGGATTCAGGCCTGGCTACAGCACGGAAACTGCTTTGGTTGCGCTGATCGATGATCTCTGGAGAGCCAGGGACAGGGGTTATGCCTCTGTCCTAGTGCTCCTTGACCTCTCAGCGGCCTTCGATACCATCGACCATGGTATCCTTCTGCGGCAGTTGTGGGGGGTGGGAGTGGGAGGCACCGTTCTCCGGTGGTTCTCCTCCTACATCTCGGACAGGTCGCAGTCGGTGTTGGTTGGAGGACAGAGGTCGACCCCTAGGCCCCTTAAGTATGGGGTGCCGCAGGGTTTGGTCCTGTCCCCCCTCCTGTTTAACATCTACATGAAGCCACTGGGTAATAACATTCGGCGGCACAGGATAAAATACCACCAATATGCGGATGATACACAGTTGTATCTGTCCAGTTGTATCTGTCCATCTGTGCCAACTCAGTGAAGCAGTTGACGTGATGTGTCAGTACCTGGAGACTGTTAGGGTCTGGATGGGTGTGAACAAGCTTGCACTCAATCCCGACAAGACCGAGTGGCTTGTGTTTTTCCCTCCCAATAATTGGCCTTGTATTCCAACTCTCAGGCTGGGGGGTGAAATTATACGCTCCTCAGACAGGATTCGCAATTTGGGAATCCTCCTGGATCTACAGTTGACTTTAGAGCATCATTTGTCAGCTGTGACCAGGGGGACCTTTGCCCAGGTTCGCCTGGTGCACCAATTGCGTCCCTACCTGAACCGGGAGGCACTCAGAACAGTCACTCATGCCCTTGTGACCTCAAGACTGGACTACTGTAATGCGCTCTACATGGGGCAGTCCTTGAAGAGCATTCGGAGACTTCAGCTTGTCCAGAATGCAGCCGCGCGAGCGATTGTGGGTGCATCTCGGTACACCCACGTTACACCTATCCTCCGCAAGCTGCACTGGCTGCCTATTGGACTCCGGACGCGCTTCAAGGTGCTAGTCGTTACTTTTAAAGCCCTACATGGTATCGGACCTGGGTACTTGAGAGACTGCCTTCTGCCAATTACCTCCCTACGACCAATTAGATCCCACAGATTAGGCCTCCTCCGGATTCCATCAACTAGCCAGTGTCGACTGTCGACCCCCGGGGGAGGGCCTTCTCTGTGGCTGCTCCGGCCCTCTGGAACGATCTCCCCATGGAGATTTGGACCCTCGCCACCCTTCAGGCTTTCCGCAAAGCCGTTAAAACCTGGCTGTTCTGGCAGGCCTGGGGCTGATGAGTTCCCAGCCCCACTCAAATTGTTGTGGCTGTTGACGAGTTTTTAATCTGTTTTTTGTATTTGTCTTGTCTTCTTGTTTTTTTTACTTCCCCTTCTCCCTATTTAGTTTGTTAGCCGCCCTGAGTCCCCCTGTGGAATAGGGCAGCGTACAAGTTTAATAAAACTAAACTAAACTAAACTAAACTAAACACAATAGTGAGTACAATAAAATGTAGAGATTTTCCATTCATTCACAATTGTTTAATAGTCATATTACTATATAGAACCCCATAGACTTTAGTTTGGGCAATGTTTAAATGATAGGTTACATATCAAACTGAAATTCAAAGTTTACTCGCATTTTGTTCACATTTTGCCGCCCTTATTGCATCCGCTGAATCGCGCCCAGCCGCCTTGTTTAGAATAACCCACTCCCTCTTGAAAGGGAGGGATGCGGATGACCCTTTTTAAGGTAGAGCTGAGGAATTTGTTCAGTATTTAATGGATAAAGTCGCTCAGATTCGGACAGAGCTGGACTCCAATTGCACGGTACCAGCCGAGGTACCGGGGAAAGGTCTTGAGCATACTTTATGGATTGAGTTTCAACTTGCTTCTCCTGAGGAAGTGGACAAGGCCATGGGAGCGGTGAGTGCTCCACTTGTATACTGGACCCGTGTCCCTCCTGGCTGGTTTCGACCAGCAGGGAGGTGACACACGGCTGGATCCGGACGATAGTTAACATCTCTCTCCGGGGGAGAATCTTCCCGCCCCTCCTAAAGGATGCGGTGGTGAGACCCCTCCTGAAGAAACCGTATCTGGACCCAGCCATTTTGAGCAACTATCGTCCAGTCTCCAATCTGCCCTTTGTTGGGAAGGTTGTTGAGAAAGTGGTGGCCTCTCAACTCCGACGGTCCTTGGATGAAACCAATTACCTAGACTCCTTTCAGTCGGGTTTCAGGCCTGGTTACAGCATGGAAACTGCTTTGGTCACACTGAGCGATGATCTCTGGCGAGCCAGGGATAGGGGTCACCCCTCTATCCTTGTGCTCCTGGACCTCTCAGCGACCTTCGATACCATCGACCATGGTATCCTTCTGCGACGGTTGCGAGAGGTGGGAGTGGGAGGCACCGTCCTTCGGTGGTTCTCCTCCTACCTCTCGGACAGGTCGCAGTCCGTGTTGGTCGGAGGGCAGAGGTCGACCCCAAGGCCCCTCAACTATGGGGTGCCGCAGGGTTCGGTCCTGTCCCCCCTCCTATTTAACATCTACATGAAGCCGCTGGGTGAGATCATACGCCGGCACGGGATTAAGTACCACCAATATGCGGACGATACGCAGTTGTATCTATCCGCCCTGTGCCAACTCAGCGAAGCAGTAGAAGTGATGTGCCAGTGCCTGGAGGCTGTTAGGGTCTGGATGGGAGCAATCAAGTTGGCACTCAATCCAGACAAGACCGAGTGGCTTCTGATGTTCCCTCCCAAAGATTGGCCAATTATTCTATCTCTCAGGCTGGGGGGTGAAATTATACGCCCCTCAGAGAGGGTTCGCAATTTGGGAGTCCTCCTGGATCCCCAGCTGACTTTAGAACACCATTTATCAGCTGTGATCAGGGGGACCTTTGCCGAGGTTCGCCTGGTGCTCCAATTGCGACCCTACCTGGATCGGGAGGCCCTTCAGACAGTCACTCATGCCCTTGTGACCTCAAGACTGGATTACTGTAACACGCTCTAAATGGGACTGCCCTTGAAGAGTGTTCGAAGACTTCAGTTAGTCCAGAACGCAGCCGCGCGAGTGATTGTGGGTGCACCCAGGTACACCCACATGACACCTATCCTCCGCTAGCTGCACTGGCTAACCATTAGTCTCCGGACCCGCTTCAAGGTGCTGGCCGTTACCTATAAAGCCCTACATGGCATCGGACCTGGGTACCTGAGAGACCGCCTCCTGCCGATTACCTGGATGAGACAAGGCAGCTGGTTTTCCTCCCGGCTGCCGTAGTCTCTCTAGGCGTCCCCCCCTCCTCCTCTACTCTGGCGGATTACATTACTGGATGCCCCTGGCGTTTTTCGACATCTCTGGCCCTGTTTCCTTGGAATCTTTCTGGACTCTGTTGGCTGACTTTATCGAGAGGTAGTTGGTTTGATATGGGGCGGTATAAGACCTGGCAGTCAGCCTTGCAGCCATTGCCATGGCCCCTTAGTCTACTCCCTAGGCCTTTTCTACAGTGTGGCCTTTCCTCTCTTCCCTGGCCCTCGGTCTGCTCTTACTCATACGGGACTTTACTATATGCTTCCCTACTCACGGCTACTGGACATTGGACATTGGACTTACGATCTGGTCCTGGCTGGTACGATCATTGCCACCCGTTGTTGTCAAGAGATTCCATCTTAGCCCCTTTGGAACTTCTATCCCAATACCATCTATACCATCTTTACCATCTATCACGCAAGAAGAGAGAAGACAAAATCTTTCTCCCTCTTTATATTACATTTATGTTTCCGCGAACCCCACCGGACTGGACTTTTTTGAGAACCCACCTACAAACTTTACCCGAACTTGCACATTTTTACATCTTTTAATAGCTGCGCAATTTTTTTTTCTTTTGTATGGGGAGTGCATGTGGTACTTATGTATTTGATTGAATGATCCCACACTTTTAACTTTTTGTTTTGTTTTGTTTTGTTTTGCCTTTATTTGTATGCCGCCCTTTTCCCTGGGGGGACTCAGGGCGGCTCACAATTCAAAAGGGGGGGGGGAAGAAGACAAACAATAGACAATACAGCATGTTAAAAAGAAAACACAACAGTTGCACAATTCGAGTGGGGCTACAATCTTAACCCCAGGCCAGCCGGGACAGCCAGATCTTTAAAGCGGCGTGGAAGGACTGGAGGGTGGTGAGGGTCCGAATCTCCACAGGGAGTTCGTTCCAAAGGGTCGGAGCAGCCACCGAGAAGGCTCTCCTCTGGGTAGTTGCCAGTCTGCACTGGCTAGAAGATGGAATTCGGAGGAGGCCTAATCGATGCGATCGTATCGGTCTAGTGGAGGTAATTGGCAGTAGGTGGTCTCTCAAGTACCCAGGCCACTACCATGAAGGGCTTTATAGGTGATAAGTAGCACCTTGAAGCGCACCCGGAGATCAACAGGTAGCCAGTGCAGCTCGCGGAGGATAGGTGTTACGTGGGTGAAACGAGGTACACCCACAATCGCTCGCGCGGCAGCATTCTGGACTAGCTGGAGTCGCCGAATGCTCTTCAAGGGCAGCCCCATGTAGAGCACATTGCAGTATTCCAGCCTGGAGGTCACAAGGGCACGAGTGACTGTTGTGAGGGCCTCCCGGTTCAGGTAGGGACGCAAATGGTGTACCAGGCGAACCTGGGCAAATGCCCCCCTGGTCACAGCTGACAAATGGTGTTCGAAGGTCAGCTGTGGGTCCAGGAGGACTCCCAAGTTGCGAACCCTGTCTGATGGGCGTATAATTTGACCCCCCAGCCTGAGAGATGGAGTACTTGGCCAATTCGTGGGAGGGAAACACAGCAGCCACTCGGTCTTTTCTGGATTGAGCACAAGCTTGTTGACCCCCATCCAGTCTTAACAGCATCCAGCCCCTGGCTCATCACATCCATCGCTTCGTTGAGTTGGCACGGGGCGGACAGATACAACTGAGTATCGTCTGCATATTGATGGTACTTTATCCCGTGCCGTCGAATGATCTCACCCAGCGGTTTCATGTAGATGTTGAAAAGAAGGGGGGACAGGACCGAACCCTGCAGCACCCCACATGTTAGGGGCCTAGGGGTCGATCTCTGCTCCCCAACTAACACCGACTGCGACCTGTCCGAGAGGTAAGAGGAGAACCACTGTAAAACAGCGCCTCCCACCCCCACCTCCCGCAGTCGTCGCAGAAGGATACCATGGTCGATGGTATCGAAAGCCGCCGAGAGGTCAAGGAGCACCAGGATGGAGGCGTGGCCTCCATCCCTGGCTCTCCAGAGATCATCGGTCAATGCGACCAAAGCGGTTTCTGTGCTGCAGCCAGGTCTGAAGCCAGACTGGAATGGATCGAGATAACTGGCTTCCTCCAAGGACTGCTGGAGCTGAAAGGCCACCACTTTCTCAACAACCTTCCCCACAAAGGGGAGGTTGGAGACTGGACGATAGTTATTTAAAACAGCTGGATCCAAGGATGGTTTCTTCAGGAGGGGTCTCACCACCGCCACCTTTAAAGCGGGGGGAAAGACCCCCTCCCGTAGAGAAGCGGTAACAACCACCTGGATCCAGCCTCGTGTCACCTCCCTGCTGTTTACAACCAGCCAGGAGGGGCATGGGTCCAGGACACATGTGGAGGCACCTACAGCTCTCATGGACTTGTCCACATCCTCAGGGGTAACAGCTTGAAACTCAATCCAGCGATGGCTTACCAGATCATCCCTTAGTGCCTCGGCTGGTTCTGCAGAATTGGAGTCCAGGTCCGCCCGGAGCCGAGCAACCTTGTCTGCGAGGAATTGGACGTAGTCCTTTTTAACTTGTTTAACTCCCTTTTATATTATATTGTTGTACTTTTAAATTTTTGTAGGGGTGTGAGTGAGTGAGTGTTTGGGTGTGTAAGCGAGATTGGGATGGGAACCCGGTTCCCCCACACTGAGTGCTTCGCAGAAGTGTTGGGGGGATCTGGGCCTACTCCAATCTCAGGATGACTGATTCGAAGGGCCTGTCGGGAAATGCGGGGGCTATGGGGGTGGGTGGAGGGACCACGGACACAGGAGTGGGCCGGAGCATTACAGTCTGAACAGGGAGGGGCAGATACGGCGGGGACTTTAGGGCTGGCCATTACTGGGGAAGGAGGGCTCGCTACGTTACAGAGATCCCTCCTTCCGGCCCTATGAGTCCCACTCCAAGGCCAGATGGCGTGAGTAATCAGGACCCTGGTCTCAGGCTGCTGTCGCTAAATGCCAGTTCTGTAGTTCACAAGGCTCCCCTCGTCCGGGACCTAATTTTAGACGAGAGGGCAGACCTGGCATGTATTACTGAAACCTGGCTGGGCCCGGAGGGAGGAGTCCCCCTCACTGAAATGTGCCCAGAGGGTTTCCAGGTGCTTCATCAGCCACGACCCCAGAAAAGGGGTGGGGGTGTGGCTATTGTTATCCGAGAGTCTCTAGTACCTTGTAGGATCCCTGCTCCGGAGCTTGTTGGGTGTGAGTCCTTGCTGGTGAAGTTGGACCTCAATGGTCAAGTGGGCTTGCTGTTAACGTACCTGCCTCCCAACAGCGTTGCAGCAGCCCTCCCCTCACTCCTCGAGTCAGTAGCTGAGCTGGCAATTGAGTTCCCCAGGATTATGGTTCTGGGGAATTTCAATCTGCCTTCGCTCGGTGAACACTCTGATGGAGTGCAGGAGTTCATGGCTTCCATGACAGCCATGGGCTTGACCCAAGTAATTCGGGGCCCGACTCACTCTGCGGGTCACATGCTCGACCTCATATTCCTCTCGGAGCAGTGGAGTTGTGATCTTGGTTTGAGGGGTAGCGAGACCTTACCCCTGTCATGGTCGGACCACTACCTACTGAGGCTTGACTTTCGGAGACCAAACCCCCACTGTAGGGAGGAGTAACCGATTACGTGGTTCCACCCCAGGCGCCTTATGGACCCTTTGGGCTTTCAGATGGAGCTTGGTGTTGTTCCTGATACCCTCGCCCGCAGTCCGGCGGAGACTCTGGTTGCTGCCTGGAATTCAGCAGCAGCAGAGGCTCTTAACCGAATTGCGCCTTTACGGCCGATCCGAGGCAATGGATCCAGGAGGGCTCCTTGGTTTACTGAGGAACTCCGGGAGATGAAGCGCCGAAAGAGATGCCTAGAGCAACGATGGAGATCCAGTAAGTCTGAGTCAGACCGAGTGCTCTTAACATCCAGCATCAGAGTCTACCTCCGGGCAATCAGGATGACAAAAAGGACACACATTGCCTCTCTGATAGCTTCCGCTGAGTCGCGCTCAGCCGCCTTGTTCAGGATAACCCGTTCCCTCCTAAACAGGAGGGATACGGGCGATCCTTTGCGAGGCAGAGCTGAGGACTACGTCCAATTCCTCGCCGATAAAGTTGCTCGGCTTCGGACGGACCTGGACTCCAATTGTGCGGAGCCAGCCGAGGCACCAGGGGAGAATCTGGATGAACATCACTGGATTGATTTTCAAGCTGTTATCCCTGAGGACATGGACAAGGCCATGGGAGCCGTAAGTGCCTCCACATGTGTGCTGGATCCATGCCCCTCCTGGCTGGTTGCTAACAGCAGGGAGGTGACACGGGGCTGGATCCAGGCGGTTCTTACCGCCTCCCTTTGGAGGGGTTCTTTCCCCCCGCTTTAAAGGCGGTGGTGGTGAGACCCCTCCTGAAGAAGCCATCTTTGGATCCAGCCATTTTAAACAACTATCGTCCAGTCTCCAACCTCCCCTTTGTGGGGAAGGTTGTTGAGAAAGTGGTGGCCTTTCAGCTCCGGCGGTCCTTGGAGGAAACCAATTATCTAGATCCCTTCCAGTCGGGATTTAGGCCTGGCTATAGCACGGAAACCACTTTGATCACACTGACCAATGATCTCTGGAGAGCCAGGGATGGAGGTCATGCCTCCGTCCTAGTGCTCCTTGACCTCTCAGCGGCCTTCGATACCATCGACCATGGTATCCTTCTGCGACGACTGCGGGAGGTGGGGGTGGGAGGCACTGTTCTACGGTGGTTCTCCTCTTACCTCTCGGACAGGTCGCAGTCGGTGTTGGTCGGAGGGCAGAGATCGACCCCTAGGCCCCTGAATTATGGGGTGCCGCATGGTTCGGTCCTGTCCCCCCTCCTGTTTAATATCTACATGAAGCCGCTGGGTGAGATCATTCGACGGCACGGGAGCAAATACCATTAGTATGCGGACGATACACAGTTGTATCTGTCCGCCCCGTGCCAACTCAGTGAAGCGGTTGACGTGATGTGCCAGTGCCTCGAGGCTGTTAGGGCCTGGATGGGGGTTAACAAGCTTGTACTCAATCCGGATAAGACCGAGTGGCTGGTGTGTTTCCCTCCTACTAATTGGCCAAGTTTTCCATCTCTCAGGCTGGGGGGTCAAACAGTACGCCCCTGAGACAGGGTTCGCAATTTGGGAGTCCTCCTGGATCCACAGCTGACTTTCACAGCTGACACCACCTGTCGGCTGTGACCAGGGGGGCATTTGCCCAGGTTCGCCTGGTGCACCAGTTGCGTCCCTACTTGAACCGGGAGGCCCTCACAACAGTCACTCGTGCCCTTGTGACCTCTAGACTGGACTACTGCAACGTGCTCTACATGGGGCAGCCCTTGAAGAGCATTCGGAGACTTTAGCTTGTTCAGAATGCAGCCGCGCGAGCGATCGTGGGTGCACCTCGGTTCACCCACATAACACCTATCCTCCGCGAGCTGCACTGGCTGCCTATTGGTCTTCGGATACGCTTCAAGGCACTAGTCGTCACTTATAAAGCCCTTCATGGTATTGGACCTGGGTACTTGAGAGACCGCCTGCTGCCAATTACCTCCAATAGACCGATCAGATCCCACAGATTAGGCCTCCTCCGAATTCCATCCACCGGCCAAGGCCAACTGGCGACTACCCGGAGGAGAGCCTTCTCTGTGGCTGCTCCGACCCTCTGGAACGAACTCCCCGTGGAGATTCGAACCCTCACCACCCTCCAGGCCTTCCGCACAGCCCTTAAAACCTGGCTATTCCGACAGGCCTGGGGTTAAAGAGCTTCTGCCCCCCTCCTCGAATGGTATGGTTGTTGTGTGTTTTTAAATTGTGTACTGTTATGTTCATTTTTTACCCCCTGTCTGTACCCCTTCCCTGACTGAATTGTGAGCCGCCCTGAGTCCCCTTCGGGGAAAAGGGCAGCATATAAATGAAATAAATCCAATCCAATCCAACCTCCCATAGACCGATTAGATCTCACAGGTTAGATCTCCTCTGGATTCCATCTGCCAGCCAATGTCAGCTGGCGACTCCCCGGGGGAGAGCCTTCTCTGTTGCAGCTCCAGCCCTCTGGAATGACCTCCCCGTGGAGATCCGGACCCTTACTACGCTCCCGGCCTTCCGCAAAAGCACCAAGTCCGGCTGCTCCAGCAGGCTGGGGGGCTTGTGAAACATCCAGCCCCATGGAAACTGTGAATGTTGAATTTTTTAAAGTGTTGTCTTTGTCTATTTATTCCCCCTTCCCTTGTCTATTGTGAGCCGCCTGGAGTCCTTCGGGAGTGGGCGGCATACAAGATAAACAAACAAACAAACAAACAAACAAATAAATACTCTACTCTAAATATCTTGTTCCTAAGTATGTATGTATGTATGTATGTATGTATGTGTGTGTGTGTGTGTGTGTATGTATATGTGTGTGTATGTGTGTGTATGTATGTGTGTATATATAACATATATATATGTTCAGAGTGATAAAAAATAATCCAGGATTCATGTAAAAAGTAAGAGGCCTATTAAAAATAAAACATTGTCTTTTATAGATATTAAATATTCATGTTTGAATGTATTACATCTTTTAAAAAAGTCATTTTTGAGAAACTGCTGTGATTTTAACAGGAAATTAATTAAAACATTATACTGCAGTTAGCATATGAATGAACACATGAGTTTTTCAACTATGTTGTTGAAAAAAATGAAATAGCTGTCTATATCCAAATAATGCAAATGCAGTTATTTTTACATTTAGACTAACATGAAATGTAAACAAATCTAAATACCATTTGCATTTTCTTTTTCAGCTCTGCATGGGCATGTTTGTATCCTTCAGCCACAGCATTCAGATAATATATGGCAAGACTGTAAAATCAAGTTTCAAATTAAAAGAAATATCTCTGGAATACCTTATAGGACTTTAAGAAAATACTAAAACACAGAGGGATTCTCAAACTTTGTGATATTCAGAATCTTATATGATAACAAAATCAGTGCTATTCCCCCCAATAATAAAATCAATATCTCATTGCAGTCAAAGTTGGACCAGAAAGAAGATGCTTTTTAAGAGGTTATGATATAAGATAAAAATGCTATAACAATTTCTTGACTTAGGTTTATTTTTAACTACCAAGCTCTTCCAACTAAAAAAACCTTTTTAATGATGAAAAGTTAATAGATTAAAATAGTAAATAAAGACACTGATCTTCACTAACCTATAAACTTCTATAGACTCAGTGATGAATACACATAGCTACATACTACCTGAAAATTACTAGTTGGCAGATGCTAAATCTGTGGGTTTCGCCATTTTTACAGATCCTAGACTGAAAGCCATGCAAAATAGGAATGAGTTTTCAAGTGTTCCTGATTGGCTTGTATAGGCAAAAGCAGGAGTACTGTAAGATTCACTGTGAAGTTGTCCAGGCAAAGTTAAATCATTTTAAAAGCACCACTACTTTGTTTAATCTAGCCTAATCGCTAATTGATTTGCTAATCACACTAGAAGCAACAATTTATATAATGGATTCATGACAAGGGATTTGAGAGTTGACAGATTAAGAATTTTGGAAAAGTTGCACAATCTATTTACAAGGATTTTGCTTTATTTGCTGTCATATGCAGCACACATTTTTTTAAACTCATGACAAATTTTAATTGATAACCTATTAATATGTTCTTATCTACCAGATTCCAATCCCCCCCCAAAAAAATCTCAGTCAATGCAACTTACATCATAAGCAACACTGCAGTTATAATTAATCCTGGATTTGCCAAATAACCTAAGACTTTGGCTGCAATAGGTGGGAAATCATATTTGATGGTCTCTTGGATGACATCATACATTTTCTTTTTTCCACTGGAAGAAGAAATAAATAAATGAACAGGACTATATAATGACAGGAATCAAACTTAAGAGAGGACATACAAAAAGTCTTCATGCAACATTTTTTCAGAATATACTACTTGAATAGCTTCAGCCTATTATTTTTAAAGAAATAGTTGAATATATTTCTTATCCTTTATTTTTTAATTTGAAAATTTAAAATACATAAAAATTAATAACGACAATCTCATGACACATTATTTTGAAAACAGCAACAAAATATGTTCTTTTTAAAAATTTACAGGTAATACTCAACTTACAGTAGTTCATTTAATGATAGTTCAAAGGTACAGCACTGAAAAAAGTTACTTATGACAGTTTTTCACACTTATGACCATTGACGGTTGAATTCTCACTATAATTGTTAGACTTTGCAGCATTTGTATCAAATACAGTTCTGGAAGTTGTAGTCTCCATACGATTGGAAAGTCAGGATGTGACTTTCCAGTTGTACTGATTGTATTTAATATGCAGTAAGAATTTAATGTTTCATAAAGTTATTAATAGATTATATGCCATCAATTTTTTTAATGGAATAGACAGTATATGGTTTCAGGTGGAGATATGTTCTAATGGAATTTTAAAGGTCAAGACAACATATCTAATATAATCCAAAGAAACTTAATACAATCCTACCTTCAACAAAAGATATTGCTGCTACGTTCCTTATTAACAAAAGAAAAATCAAAAGAACAGTTTGTTTTGAGCTGGTCCCACACTGAATCAGTTTCTGCAGTGCAGCATGAAAGAGTTATTAAATCAAATTAGAGGTCACTGGCATTTTAATCTGGACTACTGATCCATTTGAGAGAAACTGATTCACAATGGAAACACAAAACTCTTATTAATACTGAATAGTCCTGCCACGTCCTCTGAAGTAGTCCTGGCACATACTCTGATCAAGTCAGTTTTTATTCTTCTTCTGCTGTCTGCATTCATGATAATTTATTGTGACTGAGTAAGAATGTTTCAAGTAATGTTTTGAAAACATACTGTCAGCCTCTACTTTGCTTACTTGTTTGCTATTGGCTGCATAGAAATGGGGAGGGTGGGAGCTTGTGATTTTTTTTGGAGGGGATTTCTGGTACTGGAGGAGTTATCATGAAGGGAGTTTTGTTCTCACCATCTTCTGTGCATGCTGATGGCTCGTGTTTGGGCTTGGACAAGGTCAACTGTCTCTGCATACCAACTGAATGAGGCCTTTTGAAGATGCATCCCACATGACATCTCTGGGAGTTGTGGATTGGGCATTGGGTTGGGGTAATTGGGGAGAGGGTCCTGAGTAAACATTTGATATGTACATGTTTGCACCTTTTGTCTCAGATCTTGCTTTTCTTTTGCTGCTTTCATTTCATATCCAGTAAAAGTACCTGTATCTCTACTCAACTGGAGTTGGGGGTTTTCTTTGTTGGTTATTCAAGGAGGCACACCTGACACATACTTTTATTTTTATAATTCATCTTGGTAGTTTTGGCTATATGTTGAACCATTATATATTTTTTTGCCTCTTAGCTTAAACATTGCCACATAGCAATACTCTTGTTCAAAATAATATTTCTTCTTTAACAAAATGAGATGTTCTGTCTGGTCCACCAATAATTTGTTCTGCAGTCACTGAGCAAGCTCAAACCATGTTATCCATACACTTTGGATTTTCAATTCTTTTTTTCTTATTATCATTTTCTTTTCTTCTAATACAGTATGCATACATGTATCTCCAAATAAGTGATCCCCAAATTTATCCCTAAGAATTGTTACTTCAGGAATGCAACTGCTATCAGAAATATAGGTTCCTTGCTTAAATTCCATGTTGAAATTATTTGAACTCCCTACAATATACCTGCCAAAATCTGGAGACAGTGTTAGAATATCCTTCAGAGCCATGATTCCCCCCGCCCCCAAAAGATGTTTCTTATCCTGAAAATCTTGCTGCACTAGGATTTGTGTAGCCAATAAAGGGACAGCACTCTGAACAAGGCAGGCAGGCAAATATTACTGACAGTTCAACGCAGTACTAGAGGTCTAATGGTGAAGGCACCAGGCTAAAAAATGTAAGACCATGAGTTCTAGTCCTGCCTTAGTCATGAAAGCCAGCTTGGGTCAGTGACTCTTATTCCAAGTCATTTCACAGGGATGTTGTAGAGAAAAATAAAAGGAGAAGGATGTTAGCCAATTTGAATTATTTATAAAAATAAAGGTGGGACATAGATAGATAGGTAAACAAACAAATAAATACTTTAGAAGTGCAACAATTTTACTTCAACAGCACAATATATATTGGTGAAAGCACAATGTAAATAGGCAATTTAATAAAAAGTAGAGCAAAGTTATTATTTCCTGCTATCTGGACAAAATGTTCCTATTAACTTAGCAATATTTGTTTATCGGTTTTAAAAAACTAATTCCATTAGCCACATGCCTATGGCAACTCGGGAGCAGGATGGATGGTGTATTCAGCCTTGGCTGTTAAGGTGCAAACTTGAAAGAAGCGTAATTAATTATTAAATTATTAAAACAAATACTTCTGCTTTCTCTAGTTACAAAACAGTAATAGATATATTATGAAGTATAGAAGATATTTACATCTAAGTAATTTATTATGTCAAACCTACTTTGAATTTTGATATTCATATGAGAGAGATAAATTATACTGTGTACAAATGAGTTTGAATTATTATTTAAATTTTTAAATTTTAGTATATATTTCTTGATTTTTGATTAATCTGCTACATAAATATTTCTGTGAAGTTCCCAAGGGATGACCTAATTAATTTATGAGCCTCATGACAAAGTTTAAAAAAAACCATTTGTTTATTAGGATCAACATCTTGGCATGATCTAGTGGGGAGCCGAAATTAAATTTCACTTAATGGCATCTGAACTTTACTACTGTGTTCTCTCCCCTCTGCCTGAAGTCATAAATCACATTCACCAACAAGATGTTACGGCAGGTTATGGACATGCATCTTCACATGTCAGCTGCAAGAATATGAGACTTGACTCTGGCCAAAAGTATGCATGGAATTTGTCAGATCCCTAAATGCGATACTGCCATTCAATTGGGAGGAGGGGGCCTTGGAGTAATTTATTGGAGGTGCCCATGACAACTGATATTTTATAACTGTTTTCCTGGCGCCAGAAGGATGGAATTCTCCGTACCTCTGGAGGGATGTTTATGATGGCCATGTGGGGTATCTTACTTTAATGTCTAACGAAAGATAGCCATGGGAATGTATGTTTATTCGGCTCTCAGAGCAATTGGTAAAGAAAACATTTTCACACTTGTGTATTGGCCACAAACTGCATTCTGACAAAAGGGGAGGGGTCACTATCACTTTAATTCTACTTGCATTGCCTAAGGGGATGCAGATGTTGCTTTGCCTTAGTGGCTTCCATTCTTCTTAATTAAAGGTTCCTTTTGAAATAATCAGTTTCAGGAGTCTTCACTTTCTTAAGTTAGGAGAGGAGCCCTCACAGAATTCTCCTCCCTTCTCCAGTTGATAGTAGTTATGGAAACGCTTTACATGTTGATATCTTCACTATTATTTCTTATAATTGCTACTGCAGTGTATGGAATTTCTATAAATGTATATTTGTATAACTTGTATTTCTTTTTCCTGAGAGTTTGGCTACTTATTGAAAAATAACAAAAAGAATCAGGAAGAAATTCAGTACCTGAATGGTCCACAGTCAAAGGAAGGAGGCAGAGACATAATGGTATATGCAACTGGTAACACGCTTAGGAACAAAATCAACAGCAAGAGTCCCATGTAAAAATTATTGGATTTAGAAGCTTTGAACACTCGTTCATGGGGGACATTGCTGCTCATAACAGCCCAGGTCTGGAAATACATGGAGATTAATAAACGTAATACGTTGATCCCCACAAGTCCTGGGGCATAAAAGGATCCCATCCTATAAGTTGGGGGGGGAGTATGAAGAGGAGGGTAGAAGGGAAAGAGAAATATAAAAAATTCTTTTTATCATGACAGATACTGCCTTATTTCAAAAAGGTAACTATAATACATATCAGCCAGATATAGTGAAACAAAATATACATCTTTACCTATATAGTGTCTTCATTGTAATGTAAATTTTTATTAAAATGCTTTTTGCATTGCAAAAATATCCTTTCTCATCAATCCATTGAGCAGTGGCAGAAAAGGAAAGCAACCTTCATTAGCTTATTCTATGCCTATGATCTGACATTGTTGCCATTCTATAAAGTGCCATGAAAAAGAGAAATAGGGCAACTCCCTAAATACAATTATGTAATAGGTGAGTGAATCAATGCAGTTAGCACTGTGAATTGGCCAGAGACCATGAATTTACTGGGTTTCCCCCTCCCCCAGATGCTGATTCATGACATTTATTGCCTCATCTATGTTCAACCAGTATTAAAAAAACAAAATAAGCTTGAATGTAATAGCTTTATTTATGACAGTCCACAACTTCAGATGATCACTTCCAGGGATTATTTCTAGACTGTAAATAGTATGGGGAATAACATTGAGGTCTCAGAATTGCCATCACCTAATCCCTACAAAGCAAAGATATAAATTAACCTCTGGAAGAAGTATGTCAAGTAGAAGCAAAACCCATTTAAATATTCAGTTCTGGCAGACCAGAAGGATACAATGTTCATTGATTTCAACAGTTACTGATAGGTCTATTAGGATACCTTGAATTCTGTGGATGTCTCTCCTATCTTGTCTTCCAAGTTAAAAGGGAAAAATGAATGAAAATCCAAATCTCAATGTGTAATGATTTCACTATTACCATGAAAAAGATATGTGTGGAAGATATCTCCCACTTTCTTCTTAACCAATAAAAATAGAATTAAAGTGGAATTTAACACACTTCAGTGTGTGGGGATAATATACCAGTACTGAATGAGCTTCATGGCAGTTATGCAACCCATGAAAACTTGATCTGTTTTCTTGAAAGGAAACAATTTAATATGCATATTGATATCCCATGGAGTCCTACAGCTTCAGAAAGAAAATGAATTCAAATGTGAAAAAAACCCCACAAAATTCAGTAATATGTTCTACTTCTACTTAAAATGTCTTTTAAAATATGGAATATTCCAGCAATTGTGAAGAAAAATGGGATACATAGCAATTTTCCTTCAGTTCAGTGAAGATGTAACAAATACTGTTATCATTTTTTCTGGCTAACAATATTAACATGCTAGTATCTTACCAGATCATTCCTTGATTGAAGACCAAACCTAACACATTACCACTAATATCAAACTCTCCATATGAAGGCTGTTGAGAAAACAAAAAATATGATGTATATGCTAATAAGCCTTATTCAACTTTCCCCAAACCACTGTTTTATAAGCCCCTGTAAGTGGAGATGTTAGGAATGTTAATTGGAGCTCAACTGTAACAAAAGGGGACAAGTATGGTAAGATGGTTCAGATGTTGGATGAAGCACAGGGAAATTCAAATTTTAGTTCATCTTTAGCTATAGAAGCTCACTGGTAGACTTGGGCCAATTGATTGATATATCTCTGTCCATCATACCATATAGGTTGCCCATTGTAGAGACAAATAGGAGTTGGGAATATGTCAATTTATATTCTTGAACAAAATATTGGATCTAAATCTAATAAATGATAAATAGTTAGATAGATGATAGATAAAAACATCCAAAGCATAGAGAGATTTTCTAATCCTATCTGCACAATCATTAAGCCAATGAACATTTTTACATTACCATTTTGTGATTTGCTTTGTATTTGTATAATTTAATATTTGCATATTTTAAAATTCTCATTTTCTCATTTTTATCTTTTTTAAGAGTTACAGTTTAGTTTTTAAAATGCTACTAGCCATCTTGATTTGAGAAGTAAAAGGTAAGGGATGTTGCTGCTGCTTACTTACTTCCTGCAGACTTCACCAGAAGACAGAAAAAATATAAAAGATCAACTTAAAGCATTTGATTAAATCTATTATAAGCTAAATCCTGTGCTTCCTCTGCAAATAGTTGACTTACAAATCCAGCCTCGAGATCCCAGCACCAGCAGTAGTTTATGAATCTGACAAAACAAGCGCGAAGAAAATCTCCCACTAGGATCATTACAAATGTCACAAGAATATCAGATACTGTAAGCCTCACAAATTCCTGCAACAGAACAAAAATTGAAAATGATTTATTTAACACTTATCTAAATTTTCTTTCTATTTCACATGGAATAAATTTGTTAGGGTAGAAACAAGAAAGTCTGAGAGAATAAAAATGAGGAATAGAAGAAGTGAGAGGAGAGACTTAAAAGTAAAAATATAAACAGTTTACATATTTAAATAATTATATTAGTATATGTTATTTTGGAAAAATATTTTGTGCATGATAAAAAGTACAACCACCATCAGCAAAACAAATAAGAAGAATCAAATCCTGCATCAACAACATCATCACCCTCAAACCAGCACTCAATAAAGAGCATCCTAGGCACAGAGAAGTCACACTCAACAACAAATCTACAGAGTATGTAGAGTATACAGAGTATGCAAGCAACATTACTTATGATTCAAGAAACAATGATGAAGACACAAGAGACAATATCAAAAAATCATGAGGAGACTAGAAAAAACCAGGAAGAAATCAAAACTGAGATGGGAGAAGTGAAAGGAGAGATTAGGAGAATAGATGATATAAAATAGGAAAAATACAAAATGAAATTACTAACAAACAAAAAATCCAAAGAGTAGAAACAAAGGTAGATCAAATGGAGAGAAAAATAGAAACACTAGAGCAGAAGTTGACCACAGTGAATAAGGATTTAGAAGAAAAAATAGTTTTCCTCGAGATGGAGAAGGCAGCTTTTTTTTAAGGTTCCAAAACATAGTAGAAGATAAGGAAGAAGATTTAGGAGAGACAATTGCAGAAATTCTGGCAGATATATTACAAAAAAAGAAACAAGACTTACAAAGAACATATACAAAGTGTACCAAGTCCATACAAATTATCCTAGGAGACATAGACTTCCAAAAGAAATTCAAGTAATATTTACAAAAAAATCAGTAAGGGATGAAATATATAAGAAAGTGAGACAAAAACAGATAACATACAAAGGAAGGGAAATACAAATTTTGAGACAGATATCAAGAAGATTAGAGAAGGAATTACCAGTTTCTCACCTCACAATTAATAAGATACAATGTAATGTTCAGATGGCTCATTTCAGAGGGAATCATGATCACTTGGCAGGGAAAAAAGTTGAAGATAGACCCAATAGTTAAGGCATATGAGTTTTTCAAACATCATTTCTGAGGAAGAACAAGAGAGTAGGGAGGAGGCAGAAAGCAGAAGAAGAGCAGCTAATAGAAGATGAGTAGTAGTAGTAGAAGAAGAAAGAAACAAGAAAGAGAACAAACAGAATGAGAGGGTGCAAGAACAAAAATAGAGACAAGGACTGTGAGAAAATTAAGGACTGTATATAAATAGCACAATGGAACAAGAAATTAAGATGCTCTCAATAAATATAAATGGACTAAACTCACCCCAAAAAAGAAGACAAACCTTGACAAAATTACAAAAATTGAATATAAGTAAGTATAATCTTTATTGTCATTGTAGTTAACTACAATGAAATTGGTTTTTAACCTCACTGGTGCAAAATTATAACAGAAATGAAAAAAGAAAGAAAAAGAAAAAAAAACCTAGCATGTTCATGGAATGATTGTAGTATTTAAAAGTCTCACAGCTCAAAGATAGAAACTATTTTAAACCTGTTTGTTCAGCTGGCTATACTTTGATGTCTTCTGCCTGATGGTAGAAGTGCAAAGAGACACTGACCAGGGTATGAATCATCTCTGAGTATCTTCCTTACTCTGCTAAATCAGCGAGATCTGGCGATGTCATCCAGTGGTGGCAGAGGGCAACCAATGGTTTCTTGTGCCGAATTGATCACTCTCTGTAGTGCCTCTCTGTCCGCAGCTGTTAAACCAGCATACCATACTGTAATATAATATGTGAGGACACTTTCTATGATGGACTGATAGAAAGAGGTCATCAGCCATTGTTCCACCAGATTTTTTCCTTAGGACTCTAAGGAAATGAAGTCTCTGTTGGGCCTTTCCAACCACCAGGGATGTGTTGTTTTTCCAGGTGAGATCTTGACTAATAAGCACTCCCAAGAATTTAAAAGTGGAAACCTCTCCACACAGCCCCACTCGATATACAGTGGGGCAGGTTTCTCTCTGTGCTTCTGGAAATCTAGCACCATCTCCTTTGTCTTACTAGTATTTAGATGTAAGTTGTTTCTTGAGCACCATGTGGATATGGACACTATGTGCCTCCAAGAGGTACATATTAAAAGTCAATACAGTAAACTACTAGAAAATTTAAAAATAAGAAAACTGCACACAGCATTAACACAACAAAAGAGGGGAATCGCAATATACATTAAGGGTTGGCTAAAATCCAAACAAATGTATGCAGATGAGGAGGGAAGATTCTTGATGATGGAGATAGAAACAGAACAAAAAAGAATACAGCTTATGGCACTACATGCACCAAATAAAAACCAAAAAGAATTTTACAGAAAAATATGCAAAAAAATAATGGAAACAGAATACGAAAATATAAGTTTAATTGGCGACTTCAATGTAATAACAGATATCAAAAAAGACTACAAAAGCAGCAAAAGAAACAAGAAAAAAAAACTTTAGCAACTACATTCTTTGAAATGGCACAGGAACTGAGTTTACAAGATGTATGGAGAGAAAGAAACACAGAAAACAAACAATATACCTTCTATTCCAACCCACACAGTTCATGGTCTGGATGACACAGGGATTGAGAAGAGATTGAAATAATGATTAATACCGAGGCAGATACCAATCCAATAAAAGTGATATGGAACGGACAGAAGACGAAAAAAGAGATGGACAATTAAGCAAAAATATTGAAAGATAAAGAATACATAACAATAACAGAAAAAGAAATGAAAGCCTTCAATAAAGTAAACAAAAAAGAAGAAACATCACTACAAAACTTGTGGGACACAACAAAGGCATACATTAGAGGACTGACAATAACATATTTGGCAAGAAAAAACAAAGAAAAGAAAAAAATGAGAACTATTAGAGAAAGAACTTAAAAAATTGGAAGGGGACCTGCAAAAGGATCCACAAAAAACAAAATAAAGGAAAAGAGGGAACTGATAAAATGCAAACTGAATTTGATGAAACCAGAGGAAATGGCCCAGAAAACAAAAAAACAAAAAAAAGCCAAACATTTTTTTTTGAAAATGCTAACAAGCCAAGGGGATGGTTAGCACACAAATTTAAAAAAAGGAAAGGAGAAAAATATAATACACCAATTACAAGATGAAAAAGGAATCATACTACACCGGAAGGAAGGAAAAATAGAAAATTTCTTTGAAAAACTAGAGTCAAGAAAACATATCACAAGATAACATCGAACAATATTTAAACAAGATGAATTTACAAAAAATTGGGGAGACAGTTTCTTTCTAAAAGAAACAATCAGAGAGAGAGAGAAGATTTACCAGACCAAGGGGACTCAAAATATTTATATACCGTATATACTCGAGTATAGGCCGACCCGAATATAAGCCGAGGCACCTAATTTTACCACAAAAAACTGGAAAA